>NC_088933.1:17550000-17695000 GCF_038396675.1 Hydra vulgaris
CTTCTTCTTCGTCTTCTTCTTCTTTTTCTTCTTCTTCTTCTTCTTCTTTTTCTTCTTTTTCTTCTTCTTCTTCTTTTTCTTCTTCTTCTTCTTCTTCTTCTTTTTCTTCTTCTTCTTTTTCTTCTTCTTCTTCTTCTTCTTCTTTTTCTTCTTCTTCTTCTTCTTCTTCTTCTTCTTCTTCTTCTTCTTCTTTTTCTTCTTCTTTTTCTTCTTCTTCTTCTTCTTCTTCTTCTTTTTCTTCCCGGAATTGTGAATTTATATAATAAGCATATCTTTTTAAATGATTTGAATTTTATTGGTAATTTTCGAGCCTGAAAATGAAAACTAAAATCAGAAAAAAAATATCCTTTGTTCATTGGTTCCTTTTGAATGGCCCGACGAATTTTTAAAATTGTTTTGCCTCATAAACATTTTGCCTCAACTCCCTCAGTTTTTTCATTATTATATTGCAATTTTAAGATTCTGTAACAAATATGTCTAAGTATTGTATTGATTTTGGTGTTAGCACAAACTTAGGTCCGTGATCAAGTAATTTCTTGTGATGTAGTGAAATTTATGAGTAAGCTAAATTAAATCTAACCTCTTTAATTTTCTTTTATTTATTGTTGTTCATAGTGCTACCGTTGTTTTGTAGTTCTTTTATTTTTTTAATTTAATCTCTCAAATTTATCCCTCAATTTTTCGGGACTTTTTTATTCCAGACTCCAATCATCACAATTTTTTGTAAAGCATCCTTATTTGACATAAGTATAAACATAAATGATTGCTGTCTAGAAGTGAGCTATTATAAACACCAAAAAGTGCTCCGCTCATTTATATATTATGAATCCGCTCTATTATGAATCCGCTCTATTATATATGTAGTTTAGGTTTTTTGGTTTCATTTTTAGAGAGATTTTAAAATAATTTTAAAAACTTTTTTTTTAACTTTATTTTTAGACTGTACCTCGATATGATTCTGATGGAAATCTGGTAAAAGTGAATATATTTAATGTTAGTTGGTCTGCAGATCATCGCATCATAGATGGTGCAACTATGGCGCGTTTTTCTAATTTATGGAAATCACATCTTGAAAATCCTTTTTCTATGATTCTTGATTTAAAGTAGTTTTTCTATGTTATATTAACTAAATGTATTTATTAATATTGATACGCATCGTGTAAAATTTTTTTTTCTTTAGTCTTTTAAAAAAGACAAAAAGTGTTTTTTGTTTAATAATAGTTTTTTTTTTTGTTTAATTTATTGAAAACCTAATTGCTGGTAGTTTGTAATTGTAAGCTATTAAAAATTACCAGTAGGTCTTAAAATAACCGTAGGTCTTGAATAAAAAACCAAAGAAAATAAGAAAATGATAAAATAATCAATAATAGAATAGTCTTGTCACAAAATCTTTGTTATGCGTTTGTTTTACTTTATATATATACTATGGTGAAAAATTATGAAAACTTTTAAATATAATAGTAAATAGTTCATAATAAAATAAAAAATATCAATGGTATAGTATAATTGGTATATTAAATGAGATTATACTCTATTCACATCACGTTCCATGAGGTTAAGTTATTCACATTAAGTTTGTGTTTAAAAAAACGCATGCTGAAAACCTCCTCACAACTTTGTTTTATTTAAACAATTTTTTACATCAAATTATTGATCGAACTAAAAACAATTGTATAGGTTGAATTTAAATTTAGTGTGATTTGTAAAATATTAAAAGTATTTAAAACGGTTTTAAGCTTGCTTTATCTTCAGAGTATATTCTTGTCATTTATCGTTATCATTTCGGTTAAATAAAGAGCCTATAACACTGTGACACAATTTTTGTTCCTGGCTTCTAAGTGTAATATTCCAATTGCTTATATCTATAGTTTGTAAAAAAAATGTCTTCATTAAGCACAAACTTTGCTTACACGACAACAGCACGAAGAAAACTTTTTTATATGATTTTTTTTCATTTTCGTCATTATGATCAGGTAAAAACAAAAATTGCGCAAGGAATAGACAAACGCAGTCGGAAACCACTCAACAAGGTTCAGATTTTCTAGATTTGCAATTGTACTGGGAAGCTCCCGTTAAGTGTTCGTTATACTGTCCTTGGTAACAACGTTCAAAGTTTGACATATTTGGATGAAAGCGCTCGCCTTGCACCTCGGAGTAAACGCCCATGTTCTCATTGAATTTGTCGAGATCACGAACTATCTTTTTCCAGATATTTTACTTAACTTGTAGTTTTTCCGGATATCTACAACTTTTTTCATATATACAAGTTTAGGTATAAATTTTTGTAATATATTTGTTTTAAGCTTTTTCACAAATCAAAACTAAGAAAAGTTAAAAAAAAAATTAGAAACAACTCAGCTTAAAGCAAAAACATAAAAAAGTAACGCTGTTAAAAGAATACGGGAAACTTGCAGAAGACCATGTGGTCTTGTCATCAAGAACCGCTTTTAGTTGCAATATTTCTGTATACTTTGTTAAAAATTTTTAGCAAAGTTTGTTAAAAAGTTTAGCAAAGTCTTATGGCATTAGAGTCACATATAAAAAGCTATTAGATAATTAAAGAGAAAAGGTGCACATATTTATATATTTGCATGGCTTGTTATACTTAATATATTGACAGACATGTCCGAAATATAAATAAAATCTAACATAAACTTTGCTTTGAAGTTAAATTTTTAGTTGTTTTTTTTTCAGCTAATTATTATAATATACGTTCGTAAAATTGTTTATGTCTAGAACAAGTTTTTAAAATAGTATTTTCAGAGAATTTGGCTTATGTAATTTTGTAATTGTAGTATTTTTAGAGAAACATGATAGTTTTGTTTTTTTATTTGATAAATTAAAATTTCCTATTCCTTGAGTATCATATCTATTTTTATGGAGAAGTCTAAGTTTATATTTAAGCATGAACAACACATTTTGATAAATGTTCATTTTATAGACGTGCATTAAGATTGTTTAGTGCATTAAGATTTTACTTAAAAATATGTTTTTTTACTTGATACTTAATTATTTTTTTAGCATTTTTTTTTTTTGAAAATTGTTCATATCTTAGGTCCTCGAAATGCTATTAAAAACTCTGTATATTTATTTAATTTCTTAGGCAGTTTAAAGAAATTTGATTGATTTATTATTAGGAAATACTTTTCATTTATATTTTTTTCAAAATTTAAAATAAAATAAGCTAGAGTGAGGTTATTTGTATATTTATACATGAAAATTAGGTGTTGATAAATATTTATTTTCATAAACATTTATCATTTTTATGTCTCTCATAAAGGGTTTAGTGTACTCCCCTCGTTTTTTCCTGTATATAATTCTACACGCATGTTTTTGAACAGTATGTATAAAATAATGAATTAAAGAGAAGTAAATTAATTTAAGACATAGCATATTAACACATGGACGAACTCGCAACATCATACCAATGGTTTTATTAACTTTTGATTGTAAATATTTAATATGGGGGATCCAAGATAAATGCTTTTATAAAATAATGTATACTTTGTTTTTTGAGCGTTTAATGAGAGTTTATTTGCTGTAAACCAATCATTTATCTTATTTAATTCAAAGTTCACGTCATCATAAAATTACTTGATACTACAATTGGAAAGAAAGAGATTTGTATCATCTGCAAACATACTTGGATTCAATTTGACTAATACGTTACTTAAGTCGTTTATATAAACTAAGAATAGATGAGAGGGGCTAGTATTGTATAGTATTGTATGGGTCTAGTATAAACTAAGAATAAGATCCTTTTGGTACTCCACATGGGATTTTAGGAATTCCATATTGCTCGTCTTGAACGTATTGTGTTCTATCAGTAAGTTAATTTTTATTCCAATTGTAGTCCTTATTAATTACCCCATAAAAGTTTAACTTTTCTAACAAGATGCAATGATCAACGGTGTCAAAAGCTTTAGTTAGATCAATAAATATACCCAAAGTAAATTAGTTTTC
The DNA here is from genome assembly GCF_038396675.1 of Hydra vulgaris. Taxonomy (NCBI): domain Eukaryota; kingdom Metazoa; phylum Cnidaria; class Hydrozoa; order Anthoathecata; family Hydridae; genus Hydra; species Hydra vulgaris. The sequence goes on from NC_088933.1 coordinate 17,553,964, forward strand.
ATTAAATCCATTATTTATTTTATCAACTAATTTAATGATTGCATGTTCAGTTGAATGATTTTTCTAAAATCCAAATTGTTTTGGATAAAAAAAATTGTTTTTTCGTTTAATGGGTAAAGATTCTATTACAAATTACACGTTCGAATATCTTTGAAAATACAGAAAGGGATGATATAGTAATTCCAATTTATAAAAATAATGATCATTTGAATGATCATTATTTTTATAAATTGGAATTACTTTTGCGAGTTTTAGTACATCAGAAAATATTCCTTGGTCCAAGGAAAGCTTGAGTATATAAAACAACGGTCTACTTATGCTTTTTTATTTAAACTTAGTATATTACTGGGTATATCGTCAAATCCTGATGATTTGTTTTTTTTATGGAAGAAAAAGTCGTTTCAAATTCTTTTAATGTCAAGTCAAAATCAAAAAATGTTTTGTCATTTGACGGTGTTTGGTTTTATAAGAATTAGAGGATGGCATAACTTTGTTAGCTAGATCAAGTCCAACATTTGTGAAATATATATTAAACTCTTTAGATATTTCTTTAGGACATAATATATCATTATTACTTATATTGATTTGTTTTGGCAGCAAACAAGTTTTATTTTTATTTTTTTCTAATATATCATTGATTACTGTCCATGCTTTTTGGGGTCAGGGTAACAACATCAGTTTTTGCCATGTCTAATAACATCTGTCCAACAACACCAGTAAAGATAATGAGGTTTAATAACATCTGTCCAATAATATCTGAAATTTCATTGATATCTAATATCATCTGTCCAACAACATCTGAAATTTGATTGATGTCTAACAGCATCTAAAAATTAAATAAATATTACAGATGTAGTTATAACTTTTAAATTATTAAAGTGTAATAACATCTGTACAACTACGTCTGTGGATTCTACAGATGTAATTACATCTTTTAAATTATCAAAGTGTAATAACATCTATGCAACTACATCATTGGATTTTACAGATGTAGTTACATCATAATTACGCAAGCAAACAACGTCGTGTCAACGTCTAAGCAAGGTTGAAATTTTTAACGTCGAAACTTTCAACGTCGCTTCCACGTTGATTTATTGTTGATAAAGTAACGTTGAACAATTCGACGTCGTTTCAACGTCAAAGTGATATAGAAAGTTTACGTCGGAGTTTTCCATGAAACTTAAACGTTGATTTTTAGTTGATAAACTAGCGTTGAATATTCAACGTTAAAATGACTTGTCTTTTTAATTTCTATTTGATATCTAGGCAGGTTATTAAAATATAAAAATGGTAAATCGCCCAGCGAAATGTGCTTTTTTGATTGTACTTTATACAAAAATGTTAATATTTAAAAATAATTCATACCCAGTGGGCACAGGACCTAAATAAGACGTCTTTTGAACGTTCAAAAGACGTCCAAAACGTATAATGTTTTACTTGAAATTTGTAAATAGCTATTTACAAGTTATCTTAAGTATATTTTAGATTTATAAATAACAATCAAAGTTTTTTTTGGTTTATAATTTCATTTTTTATTTTACTTGCAGAACGTTGTAATTCTAAATTAATATCATTAGTAATAATTATTAATAAGAATCCGTGTTTTGTTATGTAACATTGTTTTAAACAGCTTTAATTACAAACATACATATTTTTTTGTTTTTAATCGAACCCAAAAGTGCTAGTAAAAGAATCAATAATTAGTAAAAAGAGAACTCGAATTATTATCGATATTTATTTATTTTATAATATATAATATAATATATTATAAATATACAGAGCCGGCTCGTGGCGCGTGCGAAGTGTGCGAAATACACAGGGGCAGCATTAAAAGGCGCAAAATTAAAATTCTGCTTAGAAACAATATATATAGGCCTTTCTAGATCTATGACTAAAAATGCAAAAGGTACTAACTCCATTTCAATGGACTTCATTATACATTCAAGTTATGCAAAATATATTCTCTGCGACTACAAAAATTTGGATCAAAAGAAATTTATTGTGCATTGAAAGAAGTTGTTAACATTGAAAAAGATTCTATTACTAGATTAACTGCTGAAATCACTTGCATCAAAACTAGACAATTTTGAATTCATATATGGTGTTGTGGTTTGGCACGATGTATTACTGAAATTAATTGTACTAGCAAACTATTACAATCTCAAACTCCATACGTGAAGACTGCTGCAAACGCATTAAAGAAAACTATGAATTTTTTTGTTACTAAACACACTGAAGGTTCTTACAAAATATATATTTCAAAAGCCAAAATTCTTGCTAATGATGCAAATTTGACTGACGAATTCATTTCTATTTCACATGAAAGAGCAATACAAAGAAAAATATTTTTTGATAATGAACCTTTTGAAGAAGATGATGATATACAACCAGATAAGAATTCAAAAAGCAGTTTTTTGATGTTCTCTTTAAAATAGCTAAAGAACCGATAAATGAACGATTTGAAAGCTTTTCAAGTACAATAGAACTGTTCGAGTTTTTGTATGGTATCAAAGATATTGATAAAATAGGAGAAGAAGACATAATTAATAAATTACTGGAAAAAGTATTGACTTATGGTAAATCAAAAGATGTGTATTCAGAAGATTTGTTTCTGGAACTTAATTTGTATCACGGAAAAGAGATGGAAAAAAATCACCGGAATCTGTGCTTAAATGGATCATGAGTCAGCTTGAAGAACTGTTTCCTAATGTTTGTATTTCCCTACGAATACTATTAACACTACCGGTAACAGTGAGTACAGGGGAACGTAGTTTTTCCAAATTAAAATTAATAAAAAACTATTTGCAATCAACAATGGGCCAGGAACGTTTAAATGGTTTATCAATAATTTCCATTGAAAACATCATTGCTGAATCTGTAGATATCGATACTTTAAGATTAAATTTTGCAAAATCTAAAGTTAGGCATGTTCCGTTTTATAACTAAAAATATGTTTAAAATCAATAAAATTGTTATGAAAGTTATTTTATTTGTAATATATATTGTTTTACGATTTTAAAAAAAATACATTTTTCGCGAGCAAGCGTGCTTGGAATTTAAATATAAAAAACACCTAATTTATTCTCGCACACATAAAATATGTTACACGAGCCGGCTCTGTATATATATACAGAAATAAGTCGATTAAGAAAAAACGAATAGTCGATTTAATCGACTATGGACATCCTACTAATTGACTAAAAGTCGAGTGAAGACCATAAAATCTTTTCATATTTTCATTTAATTTAACTTGATTTATTTAAATCATTTAACTAATATTTTCTACTCTCTTATTTTAAAGATCCCGACCTAGTTCATTGAAAAAAACGATTGCAAAAGACGTTAAGACAAAAATTGGCAGTTTTAACTTAATGATGCAGGGTATTTTAAAGTTTACGACGCTCTACAAACAGGCAAAGTACACTAAGTCGAATAAAACATTATCTTTTCTCTGGTTATAAAAAATATATTTAACATTTACTCATAAAACAAGTATTTTATATAGGCTAAAAGCTTTTAAGTTAAAAAATATATATATATTTTCTTAAATAAACAGTTAACATTATGGTGTATTGAAATGTCTACACCAAAAGCAATTTTTTTAAATTAAAAAAAGTTTTAAATGTCTTAACAGGAACTTTTGAGTTAACGTCTTTTGCCAATATACCCACAATATGCACTTTAATGAAATAGGTCGAGACCCTCAGAATACCCACAATATGCACTTTAATGAACTAAGTCGGGACCCTCCGAATACTTATAATATGCACTTCAATGAACTAGGTCGGGAACCTCAGAACACCCACAATATGTTTACTACAATGTGATCGTTTTTGTTTAATTTATGTTACAAATACAAATAATGTGTTACAGCACACATTATTTGTTGGCTGTTACATCAGTTTGATTCAACTATAATTATGTATCATACTTTTAAAAACACTCAAAAAAGTTACAAAGATAACCAGCTCATGTTACAAATACAAATAATGTGTTACAGCACACATTATTTGTTGGCTGTTACATCAGTTTGATTCAACTATAATTATGTATCATACTTTTAAAAACACTCAAAAAAGTTACAAAGATAACCAGCTCAGGTATTTGTTTTTTAGAAGTTTATATAGATAGATTTTTACTACAACCTAAACTTATAACATGGTTTAACTTTAATGGGAATGCCAATTATATAGTTGCGATAAAATGATCCGGCAAATCATTCTCAGTAAAAAGCTGCTTGACACTGATGAACCATCACCGGTGACTAATAGCACCAACACACAAAAGAAAAAAAGAAAAAAATCATATCTATTTAAACTATCGGTTATTTATTGTGGCAAAATTAGGTTGTGAAGCTCCAAAATCTAAATTTAATCTATCCCAGTGAAAAATAAAACCGCGTCCCACATGGGTTACGCGTGGGTTCCGTGTGGGATTGATGGGATTTACGTGGGACGGATTTTCCCATGTGGTATCCGTATGGAAATTTGTCACCTTAAACCCATGTGGGTAATCCCACATGGGTTACATGTGGGAACCATATGGTATTTGCACGAATGGGAAATCCCACGTGGGTTTCCTGTGGGATTTGCATGGAAATTAATTTGAAAGCTGGAAACTAGAAAAAAACTTTAAAAAAAAAACTAAAAAAAAAAATTTTTTCAATCGACATTGCATTGTGTTACGTTTATATTGTGTGAAAATATTTTATAATAATATAGAGAATGGCAAGCAAGTATGTAAGTACCACGAATAATGTTTATCTTTCTTTATAGAAATAAGATTAAGATTTGTGCAAATAGACGTATTATCAGGATAATATAATAGTTATTTGAATATAGATCTTGAGTAAATTATTTGCAAACAATTAACTGATGCAAGTTGAAATGTTGTCAAAAACCAATCTTGCATGCATGGGACACTGCAGTGTCCCACAAAGAAATGCAGGTTTGAAAGTTAAAGAATTCCCAATTTTCTTTAATTAAAAAAGAAAAAAATAGGATGGAGATGGGTTTCTGTAACTTTTTTTATGCTCCAAAACTTTTAACTTTAGATATAATAAGGTCCTTAAGACTTAAGGGACTTACGAACTACATTGAGGAACAATAACAGAATATTTACAGAAACTTTTCAATTTTTGGTTTGGAGTACCACAGTGTTATTGGGAATAAAGCCTCTGGCTCCAGTTTTCAAAGTAATATGATCTAAAGTAATGTTTAAATAAAATAATATGCTTTAAAATGCATATAGTTATACATATAACTCCTGATAGTTAACTATATGTATAACTAGATATACATATAATTTGTTATAAAAACTTATTTTTTAAGGTTATGCTTGAACAAATTAGTACCAATTAATTCAAATTCAAGATTTAGTTAAAGTTCAAGTTAAAGTTCTTATTTATTCATTGTTTTTGTTAATTTTATATTTATTTGTTCAAATTTATCAGTTAGTACTATTTTTTACTACAGTAAGAATGTTTATCATTGTTGAACGTGATTTTATTAGTAACTTAATTTTATTTTCAATATATTTTGACAACACCCTTTATATTTTAAATGATGACAGTTTTACTTTTCTATTGATGTTAAATTTATTACGTTTCAATAACTCAGATTGAATCATAACTGAATTATTGTAAGCTTTGTAGGGGTTTGTTGTATATCAAATGGTGTTGTAAATAAAGTAAAAATAATATATATATATATATATATATATATATATATATATATATATATACAAATATATATATATATATATATATATATATATATATATATATATATATATATATATATATATATACAAATATATATATATATATATATATATATATATATATATATATATATATATATATATATATATATATATATATATATAATTCATTTTATAAAATAGAGACTGACAACTGATAATTAATGGATGTAAATACAAATTATAAAAATCATGTAAACTTTATTTATTATTTCTAAATACTATTTTAATGTTGGTCGACAAAGTTAAAATCAATTTAGAGCATTGTTATTAGTTCTTTTGCGATTCGCACTTACACTTCTGTCTCTCAAATTTATAAAATAGGTGGTCAAAGCTTGCTCAATAGGTAAGTTATCAGCATAACAATGCTTTTTTCTTACACTTTCTTAAGAGAATATGGCAAATTGATTACTTATTTTATCTAAATCATAGGGTCATCTATGCATAATGATGTCAGATGATGACCCTTTTATTGAACACCACCCTTTATCAAACTCAGTCAATTTTTTGCCATCTCCCATTGAAAATGATGTCAGTTTTTGTGATCATATTATGATGGTATATCTGAATTGTTAATATAATATAAAAAATGCATATACCATCAATTTTTTTCTGGTTCAATTATACATTTATTCTCAACAGTACTACAGTTTTAAGCAACAAAAGCAAGAAGTTTTTAGACCACATTGTTGGTGTAAATACCTCTAAAACCTGCTCATAGCTAGCATATATTGTTTTTGTACTTTTTTTTTAAATAAAATGTGTTACTTTTTTTTTTTAATTCAATTTTTTATTTGACATTATTTTGGTCTCAACTTCCCCTCCCCATTGTCAATTATTGTCAAACTCACACTGCCCCTCTATCTACTGGCATCATTTATGGATGATCCCATAGCCTAAATACTATATATATATATATATATATATATATATATATATATATATATATATATATATATATATATATATATATATATTCTTTTTACTTTATTTACAACACCATTTGATATACAACAAACCCTTACAAAGCTTACAATAATTCAGTTAAAATTCAATCTGAGTTATTGAAACGTAATAAATTTAACATCAATAGAAAAGTAAAGCTGTCATCATTTAAAATGTAAAGGGTGTTGTCAAAATATGTTGAAAGTAAAATTAAGTTACTAATAAAATCACGTTCAACAATGATAAACATTCTTACTGTAGTAAGAATTAGTACTAGTTAACAAATTTGAACAAATAAATATAAAATAGTGAAAAAACAATGAACAAATAAGAACTTGAACTTGAACTAAATCTTGAATTTGAATTAATTGGTACTAATTTGTTCAAGCATAACCTTAAAAAATAAGTTTATATAATAAATATTATGTATAACTAGTTATACATATAGTTAACTATCAGGAGTTATATGTATAACTGCATGAATTTTAAAGCATTTTATTTAATTTATATATTACTTTAGATCGTATTACTTTGAATACTGGACCCAGAGACTTTATTCCCAATTACACTATGGTACTCCAGATTAAAAATTTTTCTGTAAATATCCTGTTTTTGTTCCTCAATGTACTTCGTAAGTCCCTAAAGTTTTATGAACTTTATTATATATAAAGTTAAAAGTTTTGGAGCATAAAAAGTTACAGAAACCTCCATATCTCTCTCTTATTTTATTTTATTTTTTTTAATAAAGAAAATTTGACTTTCAAACCAGCATTTCTTTGTGGGACACTGCAGTGTCCCATGCATGCATGCTTGGTTTTTGACAACATTTGAACTTGCATCAGTCAATTGTTTGCAGATAATATACTCAAGAACTATATTCAAATATCATATGAATATGTTAGAGAATGTTCATATGATATTTGAACATCACAAATTTAATAACATTGTTGTGATATGTTATATAAATAATACCATAATAGATTATGATATGAAATTAAGATAGGATATGAAGGCAATGATCAAAGAATAAATTTACTTATAGAAATTTAGATGTTTGTTTATTAGTTTCAGAATATTATATTATGTGTGACCACAGCCTTCTATAATAACAGGCCTTGACATCGCGCAACAAAGTTGTTAAATTGAAGGCCAATTCCTAAAACTGTGTTTACATTTTCATCTTTTAACATTAGACAAAAGCTTGTGTTCATGCTTTTTTTAATAAATCTTTAAAATTTGATTGGTTTATAAATTAGATATTGCAACTTCAAGACGATAATGTTGTAAGGTTCAAGGCGTTACATTATAAGATAATAGTATTGTCAAACTAACGGTAAGTTTTTTTAATAATTAAAATGCCTTTAAAATGCTGTGTATCTCTTTGCAAGTCGAACTATCTCAACTACAACAAAAATATCAATTTATACAACTACAATATCAATACTCAACTACAACAAAAATGTCAATTTATAAATTCCCGAAGAATCTAGAGAAGAAAAAAAGATGTAGTGAAGCTATCCCAAGAACTGGTTTTATTGTTACAGACTATACAGCAGTATGTCAACTTCATTGGCCAAATGAAGCACCTTTTGAAAGCAAATATGGGAAGCAACAACCTTTAAACCCACCATCTGTTTTTAAAATTTTCCGCCTAGTTGTTTAGCCACACCAGCAAGTTAAGTTAGAAAAACTGTAACTTCAAGCGGTTTTCTAAGCATTTTACCAGATGAGTTAAATGATTTTCTATAAGAGGATGAACTTATATTTGACGATATTCAATCTTTGTTAAGTGATAATAACGATGTTATTGTTTTCCAGCTTAATAAAAAAAGTTTACACATACAATCAAAATTGTACAAAGTTGGTGTTCCATTATTTATTTTAGTAATTTTCAATGATTATTCATTTGTAATTAACCATAATGGCACAACTTGTAATATTTCATCTTTAGCTTAAACAAATTAAAGTTAATAAAAACAAAATCAGCTTTATTTGAAGCAGTTAGATTTTTAAAAAATAAAGAAAGTTCGCTTCAGTTAAATATTCTATTCGAACACCTTAATGCTATGAGAAAAGTTAATGTTGGTGAAGTTTTATATACTCCAGATATTATATGTAGAGCATATGAGTATTTTGCTATGCGACGAAGTTTATATGATTGTTTGTGTATTGACTACAAGTTGTCAAGTATAAGGACTTTAACAAGATTGACTTCAAAAATAAGCTCAATGGAGGACCTAAGTTTCATAAATAGTATTTTTATGAATTTAAATCCATTGAAAAGAACTTCCATACTACTAATTGATGAGGTCTATGTCAAAGCTTCATTACTTTACTAAAGAGGTGCTTTGTTTGGTCAAGCAGTAAACTACCCTGAAAAGTTAGCTAAAACAATTTTATCATTTATGATTAAATGTCTTTTTGGAGGTCCAGAATTTATATGTAGAGCTCAACCTGTTGCAAATTGTTCCTCTGAATTTCAGTTTGCTCAATGTCAACAAATTGTTCATACGATAAATAATATTAAAAATAGTAAGACATTGGTAATAATTACTGGTGGTAACCGTGTAAATCAAAGATTTTTTGGAATGTTTAAAACAGTTGATAGTAAACCATGGTTAACAAGATCAGGTATATATTTTTTTAATGATTATGTGCATCTCATAAAATCTATACGAAATAATTGGTTGACTGAAAAGACTGACAAACTTTAATTTTTAAACAATAAAGAACTGGCTTTGGCTAAGTGGAGTAATTTATAAACTTTTCTAAATCACTCCACTTAGCCAAAGCCAGTTCTTTTAATCTAAAACTTTAATTTAAAAACTGAGTGCAATTGTCTTTTTAAACTCTCTAAACTTACAGCTAAATCAGTTTATCCAAAACCAATAGAGAGACAATCTGTAAAGTTTTGTTTGTCTGTTTTTTGTGAAGAAACAGTAGCTGCATTAAGAACGCATCTAGAGATTGAAAATAAAGCATTTGAAGGTACTGCTGTATTTATTGAAAAAATATTTTTTTTTTCGAATGTTGGTAATGTCAAAGCACCTGGTGCTGGCATTGGGTTTAGAAATGAATTATGCGGAGAAATCCACTCAGTTGGTGATCAACAGTTACAACTGCTATGAGATGTTGCTGAACTGTCAAATTTTATAAAACCTACAGGTAAGCGTGTAAAACAGCTTACGCTAGATACTAGCAATGCAATAGCGCATTCATGTTATGGCTTTATTGATCTCGTAGAAACTTTGTTGAGTAATGGAGCAAAGTATGTCTTATTAGGTTGGTTTTCAACAGATCCACTTAAAAAAGCTTTTTTTAAGCTTCGACAGGGATCTGGAGGTACTTACTTTATAAACGCTAAATCTGTAATTGAAAAAATTAATATTCAACATACTGAATTGATATTACAACTTAACATTCCTGTTAATGGTATCGATGGTCATACTTGTGACATGTTTTAGAGATATTTCTACTGATGAAAAAGAACTTCTAGATAATATACATGATCTTGAAAGCTCAGTTAATAAATCTCCATTAGTGGCTATAGTTTACATAGCTGGCTATGTGCAAAAAAGCGAAATAAAAATTTATGATGATTCTACCAATTATTATTATAAATATGGAAGTTATCTGTATAGCCTAAACAGAGGCGGACTTGAAATTCCTTCTGATACTCTTGTCTAATGGTCAATATTTTGCTTTTTTTTATATATATATATATATATAGATGGGTTCAAGGTGCTACTGACCCTTTATGCAGAACATTCTGTGTTACTCAGTTTCGGTTCATTGCTGCTAAATATAAATTTAAAATCACAAAAAAACTGCTAAAGAATTACTCACTAATTACCACTCCCAAAGTACTAAAGCTATCATAATTTATGTGAAAATTAGTTTTGTATTTTATTATGCTATTTACTTGTTATGTTTTTTATTTTCTCATTAGCCTATATGTCTCTCAATATGTTTGGATTTGTAAATATTGACCCTGTTGAGATATATTGATAAAACTTTTTTTTTGCTTGAATCGACTTTTGTTGGTGTTTTTTATTGTTGGTAATTTTTATTGTTACCATTTTTAGCAAAAAAAATTAAAAATACAGTTATCTTTCTAATATATAGATATATACTTTGTTATAGTTCTGCTTGTTATTGATACTATTTAATATTACATAAATTTTCTTAATGAAATTTGAAATACGAAAAATATGATTATCTTTTAACAATTTTTTGGTTTTCTTTTTATATTTCCGTCTTTACTAGAGATTATTATTAGAAAACATAGACTGCCATTACACCCAACCTAATATAAAAATATATCATATAAGTAAAAGTGAAAGCTTAATCGGCCTTCAGTTTTTACGGCATTTTGCGCGATGTCAAGGCCTGTTATTATAGAAGGCCGTGTGTATGACGAAAAAGTAAAGATATTTTTGCATCCACTGGCTATTGCACCCAAGGTCTACATCATTGAAAAAGTAGGTTTTTACATTTTTGTTTTTGTTTTTTTGTTTAACTACTTATCCTAATTGATCACTTTTTTTCAGGATTCTCCTCATGGGTTCAAGCTCATTACGCATAATATGTGTTCAATTACCCATAATACGTTAGTCATTGTAAGTAATAAATTAGAAAATAATTATTTGTGAAATGTTGTAGTCATTAATGATTTCAACCTGGCTAATAATTAAAATTGCTAGACTAATAAGGTTACTTATTAAAATTGCTCTCTCTCTCTCTCTCTCTCTCTCTCTCTCTCTCTCTCTCTCTCTCTCTCTCTCTCTCTCTCTCTCTCTCTCTCTCTCTCTCTTTATATATATATATATATATATATATATATATATATATATATATATATATATATATATATATATGTATATGTATGTATATATATATATATTTGTATTTATTTATTTTTTTTAGAAAATATTTTAAGAAAGTTAGAAGATACTAAAAAACTTGGTATTATGCAAGCCGAAGCGATTTAATTAATTCAATCGATAAAAAACGACGTGTAAATCGCAAAAAAAAAATAAAAATATTTTTAATATTCATTTTGGATGTATTAATTAATAGCATTTATTTTGAAATAAATTCATTTTGCAACACGTTTTTTAATTTTATAAAATTTCGTCATAATAGTTTAAGGTAAATCGCACAGGTTATAGGTGGAAAACATCACATGTAAAAGATCAAAAATGCTACACATTTTGAATACCAAATGGGATAAAGTAGCAAATACAAGATTAAGTTAAACCTCTCTGAAAGCCTCGATGATTAATTTTAAATTACTATTTAAGTAATTTTTAAATTAAAAGAATTTTAAAAATTATCATAGAAGCATTCGGACCTTCATTTGTCTAGTATTGACTACTTTTATACCATTTGGATTAAAATATGTGGCATTTAAGATCTATAACATGAAGTATTTTCCACCTATATCCCATGTAGGATTTACCACATAAAACCCATGTGGGATTTACCATATGAAACCCACATGGGACAAAATATTAATGCCCATATGGGTTACATATGGTAAAAACCCACGCGTATCCCATATGGGATTTACCATATGGAATCCATGTGGGATTTACCATATGAAACCCACATGGGACAAAATAATAATCCCCACATGGGTTACATATGGAAAAAATCCACGCGTATCCCATGTGCGCTTTTTCACTGGGATACGATCACATTCTAAATATGATTGTAACGACTTTGATATATAGCCAGTATTTAAGGCAGCCCTAAATCATTGGGGACTGGGAATAAATTATCCAGTTGTCGAAGCTGCCGTTCCTCGTATTTTTTTGATTCATTAACATTTAAATGATATGATGTTAAAAAATAGGTAGCGAAAATAAATTACTTAATTATTTTTATGACAATTTATTTTAAGAAAATAAATTATTCCCATAATTCGATCTTTAGTCTACTAAGTCAATTTTAAAAATTTATTAGTCGATTTTGGTCAACTTTAGTAAATATATTAGTCGATTTAGTCGATAGTCGTAACAACACTAAAAAAAATGTACACATTTACAAAATGTTCTAGGTAAGGTTTTCATTGTCGCGTTGGAAAACGCAATGAAATTTTTTAATTTTAATTATTCTCTCGATGATAAATAAAGCTTTTATTGATAATATACATATTAACCTAACTGTTTTAGGTATGTAACATAAAATTTTTAAATTGATAAAATACTAAATTTTTGCAAATCGTTGGAAAGAGCATTAATACAGTTTTTTAATGGTGAAAAAACTATCAAACTTAATTTTTCACTTAAGGTGTTATAACTTTGTCAATTCTTATTTAAATGCTTATAAATTGGTATTAAAAGATAGATCTAAGGGCTACAAGTGTAAATTTACCCCGGGTCGCTGGGCGTATCTAGAGGCAGAGGGGGCACCACACCATCATCTTTACTACCTAAAAAAGCATGATTTTCCATAAAAAGAATTTTTTTAAATTTAAGTTTATAATTTTTATATACAAAAAATTGTTCTTATTTTATTCCAGTCCAAAGCAAATATTAATCTTTTAAATTGCACGGTCGTTTAGACTTTAGAAATAAGTGGAAAGTTATTATACGCAAGCGCAGTAGAGTTAAAAATAATTTAGAATTTTAATAATGGCTACGGATACTATGTTTTAAAAACTTATCATTGACAACGAGTAACTTGTTTAATTTTAGATAATTAAATAGACTTTTAACTATTTTTTTAAATGAAATTATTGCGAAAATAACTTGCAACTGCTAAGAAATGTTTTAAATAAAATACAAGACAACTGAATGTGAATAAAATCTACTTTCAGCTAAAGCTACTTTTACTGTTTTTGTTTATAATCTTTAAACCTTTTTAAAAAAATTTTGAGCGTAGAAATTTTAAAATTTTTATTTATTCAGCAAAATGAACCTTTTATCTTTTTTGCATTTTTTGCTTATATGAGGATTCAATTTTTTTTGCAGGGTTAAAATAAAATCTTAATCGTTAACTTTTTGTAACCTGTTGCTACGGTACTCCTTTCCGATGTGTGTGTGTGTATATATATATATATATATATATATATATATATATATATATATATATATATATATATATATATATATATATATATAAAGATAAATAGAGAAAGAGATCTCAAAAAGAGAATAAATAAATAGGAATTGGTTGATAAATATGGATGAATTACAAGGATTTGTAAAAAATAAATTTGTTTATAATATATATATATACAATTTTTTATATAGTCTAATATTAAATAAAATGGAACTTCACAACAAAAATATTAAACTCATTTGCAGAGTTTTTGGACAGTTACTTGGTAAAAAGCATTATTTTATAGGAGAAATTCTTAAAGTAAAATTAGAGAAGCTGTTTCATGTTGAAATGACAGATTTGGAAATTGTCCATCCTCCAAAAATGTGTAAAAAATGTTATTGTAAAATGAACAATGTGCTTTCAAGAAAAACATCAACTGCCCTTGGTCTCTGTACTAAGTGGAAACCACACTGTGATGATTGTTTTACTTACCAATCAGTAAAAAAGCTTAGAAAAGGTTTAGTAGTTTCTAAACAATAATTTAGAAATAAAGTAAGATGAAAAAAATTGATTCAAAAATGTGAACATTTGCAATGTTCACTACCATAAAAGAAGCAATAACCATAATACAAGATAAAGACATAGATATATCAGAGCTAAATAATGAGTTAAATCCACATTTACAACATTGCTTATGTAATATATACGGTAAAATTTCAAAGCAACCTTTAACTTTAAAAAAATGCGAGCATCTTTTCTGCTTTTTTTGTATTGTAGAAAATATTAAGTTCAAGCCAATTAGTAAAGCAATATGTCCTCAATGTCAAGAATATTTATTATATGAAGATTCATTAGCAAGTAACAAAACAAATTCTCTCATTAAAATGTTGACTGTTGCATGTATTTCAACACAAAATAAAAGATCAAAATATAATTCAAATAAAAATATAAATATCTTTCATGCATAAAATACATTTTTCATTCCTTCAATCTTTATGTAAAAAATATTCTAAATATATTCATATTGATTTTAACAGTTTCAAGCTAAAAAACATTAAAAAATAAAAAAATTTAAACAAGAAATACAAAAAATATTTATATCGAGTTCCAAGAAAAAGTCTTTCTGCTTTAGCTTATTTTTCCCTTCTTTACAAGGTTAGTTTCCTTTTCAAGACTCAAATATGGTTGGAATACTAAAAAAATATATACTATATTTGTTTGTTATAAATCAATTTTTATCATAATTTATTAATTTTGAATCAATATGTACAAAACCAGACTGAAGATTCAATAGATAGAATCAAAATTATAGCATTCAATTAATAAAATCAAAAACATAACCAATGGTATTGCTTTGAAGCAGGCAATACAGTTGATTTATTTGACGTTATTGACTAAATCGAAAGCCTGGAATAATAACATTCAAAATTTTGATCATAAATAAGAGTGCATAATAATATAATGTATTTCTGTGTGTGTATATATATATATATATATATATATATATATATATATATATATATATATATATACATATATATATATAGACATATATATATATATATATATATATATATATATATATATATATATATATATATATATATATATATATATATAAGGGCCTTGCAAATCGATTCGATTCGCGAATCAAGTGTTGCTTCGATTGAGTCGAAAAAAAAGAATCAAGTTTTTTCGAATCATATTTTATTTTGCGAATGTCGCTATTTTTTTAGATTTCTAAAGCTAAAATGTAATTGAAATGGGTTTTACCATAATTGGAGTAAGAGTAAATGAAAATAGTTCTAATATCACTTTTAAACAAACGCCAAAAATATAATCCGGGCAAAAAGAATTTAATTAAAGAAATATTTTTATTTTTTTGGAAAAAAAAATGCTTAAATTTGGTTTACCGCGAATTGCTGATTCGATTCGCGAATCAAGACCTGCTTTGAGATTCAATTCGAAACAAAAAATGTCGATTTGCAGGGACCTAATATATATATATATATATATATATATATATATATATATATGTGTGTGTGTGTGTGTGTGTGTGTGTGTGTGTGTGTGTGTAAATTATGTTAGTGTATTTTATAAATAGAGTGTTCAATGTTCTTAAAGAGCAGAGCAATATTAAATGCCCTGCTAAATGATAACATTTCCAAAATATGTATGTTATGTTTGCAAGAAAAATTTGAAATAATTACTCATTTAAATCAGGAAAATTTATTAAATTAAAAATTTGAATTAATTTCTAAATGTAAACACGAAAATAAATTCCTCTTAAAAAATTATAAAAACAAATGACCAAATTAAATTATCCCCATTCCAAAGAAATTTACTTAATAATTACTTTCTGTAACTTCCCGTTAACCAAAAAAATATAGTAATTTAAAAAAAATATATTTTTATTTTTAGTTATAATTTATAACTTCCTGTAAAATAATTTTTTCTATAAATTGAATTTTTTTCAAATTTATTAACTTTTCCTGATGATCCAGCAATGGTGAAACTTAAAGTTGAAGAAAAAAGTTAGATAAGTGTTTTTTACTAATTTACATATATATATATATATATATATATATATATATATATATATATATATATATATATATATATATATATATATATATATATATATTTATATTTATATATAGCCACATGGGAAAAGAGTACCATAGCAACAGGTTACAAAAGTTTAATGATTAAGATTTTCTTTTAACCCTGCAAAAAAAATTGAATCCTCATATAAGCAAAAAATGAAAAAAAGATAAAAGGTTCATCTTGCTGAATAAATTTAAATTAAAAAATTTCTACGCTCAAAAATATTTTAAAAAAGGTTTAAAAATTGTAAACAAAAATACTAAAGTTGCTTTAGCTGAAAGTGGATATTATTCACAATCAGAGGTCTTGTATATTATTTGAAAAATTTCTTCGTACAGCTACAAGTTATTTTCAAAATAATTTCATGAAAAAACTAGTTAAAAACCTATTTAATTATCTAAAATTGAACAAACTACTCGTTGTCAATGAGTAGTTTTTTAACGCTGTTACCGTAGCCATTTTAAAAATTCTTTAATAAATGTAAATCCCCTGCGCATGCGTATAATAACTTTCCTCCTGCAAACGACCGTGATTGTAATTCAAAAAACCATTTAAATGTATCATCATTCGAAATCAGTTTATTCGACTTAACTTACCAAATAATATTGCAATAGCTCAATTGAAAGATAATATTTTATACAAAGACGCAATAAAAACTAAAACGAGAATTTTTAATACCATAAAGTTTTTTATGTTTATTAGTATAGTGATCGGTTTTTTTTGATGTTTGAGAAAGATAACTTTTAGATATGGAGCAAAATCAGGCATGTTTGTGACACTAATTTTAAGGGCCGTATAAACATATCAAATTAATTAAATTATTAGGGTTCAGAAACTTTAGATAGTCATAATTTAAGGGGCATATAAACATATCAAACAAATCAAGTTATTTGGGGTTTAGAAACTTTAGATAATTTTTAAACACCAAAATACTTGATGATTATACAATTTAATGAGTTTGAAACTGGTGTAATTTTAGTATTTGATAAATACAAATTTAGTTTAGAGTAGGTATATTACAAAACTTAGTTAACTATTTCCTTCGCATTTGGGGTTTGAGGGACTCATGTTTTAGGATTTTTATTGTTGACAAGTTGTAATCACGGCAAATTTTTGCAAAGCTTTCTTATTTGATTTAAACATAAATAGACTCAAGTTATAAGCTTTTCCAACCATAATATTCTTTGCCACCATTCTTTTGTTTGACTCTATTGAGCTTTTGCAAACTTCAAACGTGCTTTTAAATTTTTTGGTCGTCTACCTAAGTTTTAAAAGTTTTTTATGTTACTTTATAATTATTAATTAATTGAATGCTTTTCACATTTTATCATTTTGTGTAATTTCACCATTATATTCTTCAATGATTTACTGCATGAATAGTTAATTATTAACTAAATAATGCTTTTTGTTTTGTTACTAATTTTGTTGGTGTCTGTCTTGGGAAGGACATTAAATTGTGTGGAAAATTAGCTAAACTTAATTCAACAAATATTTACCTGTAATTACCTTTACTTGTTGAAGCCTTGTTTATCTCCAATATAGCATTATCAACTGCAGTAGCAACAGAGGCTTTAGCAATGTTGGCATTGTTTGACACAGTAGCGGAGATATAGTTTTGCAGTATGTTTTCATGACCACTGCTGTTAATAATAAAACTTTTAGTATTTAAGTGATTATTGGTTAAGGTGGTTATTGTTTCCATCTCTCTCAAAGTTTATATAAATGATATCCGCTATCCTTTTAAAAGATAGCGGATATCATTTATATAAACTTTGAGAAAGAGGAAACAATAATCACCTTGCCTAAAATTTCAAAAAAAAAAAGGTCAAATAGTTGTCAACTTAATATATCTATAAAAAATATCGTCATCATTATGTAAAGCACATTTGTATTCACTGAACATTAATACACTTATTGAACACAAAGATATTGCCATAGTTGTGTCTTCCAATTTAAAATTTTTGAATTACAATTTTTTTATAGCAGGCAAAATAAATTCTTTTGCTTAATTACTTATTATTAAATTCTTTATCAGTAACGATCTTAAACTTTTGATAAAAGGCTGCAAAGTTTATGCTCGACCTATTTTAAAAGGTTTCGAATGAATTTATTAAAAGAAGTGTCTGCAAAAGATGTCGTATTCCTTATAAAGATTATACTTTAAGACTTGTTATCCTTAAACTTAACTTTTCTGAATGCAGTAGAATAAAGCTCAAACTTTTAATTACCTACAAAGTTATGCATAACCTTTTCAGCTTATCTTTTTTAATTACCTACAAAGTTATACATAACCTTGTCATCTTATCTTTTTTAATTACCTACAAAGTTATACATAACCTTGTCAGCTTATCTTTTTTAATTACCTACAAAGTTATACATAACCTTGTCATCTTATCTTTTTTAATTACCTACAAAGTCATACATAACCTTGTCAGCTTTTTTTGAGGCTTTTACTTTTGCTGGTACTTACTATTCAACAAAATATTATTTTCAAATATTTATTCCATGTAACAAACAACAAAATATTATTTTCAAATATTTATTCCATGTAACAAACAACAAAATATTATTTTCAAATATTTATTCCATGTAACAAACAACAAAATATTATTTTCAAATATTTATTCCATGTCACATACAACAAAATATTATTTTCAAATATTAATTCCATGTAACAAACAACAAAATATTATTTTCAAATATTTATTCCATGTAACAAACAACAAAATATTATTTTCAAATATTAATTCCATGTAACAAACAACAAAATATTATTTTCAAATATTTATTCCATGTAACAAACAACAAAATATTATTTTCAAATATTTATTCCATGTAACAAACAACAAAATATTATTTTCAAATATTTATTCCATGTAACAAACAAAACAATGATAAACGGATAATTTTTTAAATTAGTATTGTAGTAGTTAAACGAGCTTTAACAACGTTTCGATCTGTGTAAATCAATTAGCTAAGGAACGCAGCACTTTTAACTAAACTTATTGGGCATGCATTACAAGCGACGAGTCTGCTATTTTCTGATCCATCACTAGTTTTCTTTCCTTGGTCATTCTAGGTCGCGAAGCTGTAAAAGAAGACGATATGTTTGCTGTGTTTAAACTGTCGGTGCTATCAATATTTGCATAATGTGTACTAGAAATATGGTGAAGGATAATGTTTGTATTAACACCTTTCTCAGCTAAAATTGCCTCACAGAGCTTGCACTTAACGTTGTTCTTATCGATTCGGTCTGCATAACAAATTTCTATAAAGTTAATTACATTTCTTTTTATTGCAATTATTCTAAAGGTAAAGTATAAAGAAGAAACAATAACAAATAGCTTTTACAAAGCATAAACTTGTTGCAAATCGAGAAACACTATTTTCTTATAACATTTTAGTTGTTTAAAATAATCTTTTTGTGCTCACATTAAAAAAACTAAATTTTTTTCTAATTTTTTTTTTAAACAAATTGTAATAATTTAAGTATAATAATAAAAATTGCTTAACTGAAACTTATATTTCTTTAAAAGACTTTTAAATTTTTTTTTTTAGAGACAAGTTGTAAACAAAATTTAGGAGTTCCGATTTACGTAAAGGAAAACATTGTACATAATGTGTGGTTTATTGTACTTAATATTGAACATAAGTGGGTTTCTGAATAAGAAACTCATAAAAACTTTTAGAACTTATATATTTTCTGAAATTCTGATTGTGATTAAAAAATTAACTATAGAAAACTTGAACATCAAGATCTTCAAGATCTTCTTTTATATATCAAGTTAATATTGTTAAATTGTTTTGAAATAATTTTAAACTTAAAAAATGAATGAATTGAATTTGAAACTTATCAAACTACGGGTACCCGTCAGTTAAAAATGCTACCCGGGCAATATCAAACGGGTTGGTACCCAAGTGCCCGGGTACCCGTCAAAAGCTTTAGGTCCGAGGTTCGATGCCGGCTCTTTCAAAATAAGCAATAATGGTAAGGAAAAAGAAGGGAACTTTTTGTTTAAATGCTCTTCTACGGTGCTCAGTGATAAGTATGTAAGGACTTCTTAGTGCACCTGTAATAACTAATTTAGAAACAAAAATAAACCATAATTCCCCCACCCCAAACGTGAGAGCAACAAGTTGATAATATATTTATTGTACTATTCTCAAGTAGAGTTATATTTTTATCGATAAATTTTAAGTTTCATAGCAAAATATTTCAGCGTTTAAAAATTATGACCAAATAAAATTTGTAATTCCATCGAATTGTGGGGGTTCAGACTATATATGGAGCGGTGGGGAAAGGGAACAAAAAAGTGATGCCGTTTTTGTTCCCAGACTCCAATCATCGCAATTTTTTGAAAGGCACTTTTATTTGGCATAGACATAAATATATAAATGTTATGAGTTTGCTCCATGTCTGGAAGTTAGCTACCTCAAAGACCAAAAAATGCTGGATCCGCCCTCGATGCTATCCTACTAAGTTTGAATAGCCCGCATTAAATTTTCTTTTTTTTAAGCAATTGTTTAAACAAAAAAAATAATTATTATAATAATATAATTTAAAAAAGGTAAATAAGAAAAAAATTACCAAAATAGCCATACCATATTGCTTTTATCTATTATAAAAATCCCGAGTCATAAAAAAAGTCTTTTAAAAAACAAAAGTTTGTCAGCGCCTAATTGATCTTTGGGAGAGTAAAGTTAAAAAATTTATTGCAATTTTTATTTAAAACTTGGGTTTAAATTCTTAGAATATTCCGCCCATTCCTTGTAAAATTGATTATGTATAATCTGTTAAAATTTAAATAGTTTACACAATTTTAGCAGATTTCAAAAACATTTAAATGTATCCCCTAAAAAGTTTAAAAATAAACTTTATTATCAAAATTAATTATATCTTGATTGTTATTATTAACATTACTTTTATTTATAGTATTGTTGTTGTTGTTGTTGTTGTTGTTGTTGTTGTTGCTGTTGTTGTTGTTGTTGCTGTTGTTGTTGTTTTTGTTTTTGGTTGTTTAAGAAAATAAATTTTATAATAACATAAAATAACTAAGTGTTAAATCTATTAGTAAAAACTAGTAAAAACTAAAAAAGAATGAATGGAGGTAAGTAGAAAAAATTGGAGATTTTATTTTTAAAACGAAGAATTAAAATACATTTTGATTTGATAACATTTGATGACATTTGATTACATTTGATGACAAATAATAATAAAGCATGGAAAAAAATTTCGCCCGGTTTGAAACGGACTTTTCCGTATCTGCTACCATTTTATAGGTTGGTCCAATATTATAAATATAGCGTTAACTTATAAATTTGTTGTACACTAATAACACATAATATTATGGCAGATACTAATGAACCTATAACTGATGCTGATAAGGTATAGTTAAAATTGAGAGGAATTTTTTTTTGTAGTGTATACATCAGATAGATAGTGCTGACATTAATTTTATTATTTTTAAAATAAATAATTTTATACATTGAAAGCAGTTGTATACAATTGAAAAATGTAAAATATTTACATTTAATTAAAAAAAATAATAATAATATTAAAAAAAATAATGATAAAGTTGTAGTTATACTAATTAAATATTTAAGGAGAATTATTTTACACATAGGTTAAAAAAAATCTATATTTTGAGACTAGATTTTGAAGTATACATACGAAAAAAAAAAAAATATTTTATCTAGAAACGTTGTTGCGATTGTAATTATAACATAACAATTTGATGCAAATATGTTTGTGAAACAGATTTTTATGATGAGAAAATTTCTATATTTTGAACTAAGGGTAAAAATTTTTCAAAAGACACAAAAAAACATAAATCTGCACCCTGCATCACCAAATTTTCTGAAATTTGGCACAAATGTTTAGATACATAACTTAGGAAAGACTGTAAATTTTTTTAATAAAATTCTTATTCGTTTAGGATATACAGTAATTCGAAGTTTGTTTGAATTTGACTGAAAAATGAGGGGGTAAAGTGCCAAAAATGTTTCTGTTTATTATTACCCTAGTACAGTGCTTCTATTAATGCTGTGATGTTGAAACTTGGTACCAAAAGAGTTTAAAACCTGCTAAATCTCTCAAAGCAAGGCAATGTAGTTTATTTTAGGATTTATAAAATGTACTCAATAATGACAAAAAAGGGCATTGACACTTATAGCTATAAAAAAAATCTGACTGATAGAAAAAAAATTTGTTTTTATTTTCCTAAAAATAAAATGTATATCAACTTTACGAACCAATTTTTTTGGTTTTATGTTACTTGAGGAGTCATTGAGTTTTGATATGAACACAAAACTTTGTGATATTTTAAAAATCAGGCAATCTATCTCAACTTTTTAAAGATTAATCAAATCAGAAATTAACAGTTTAATAACTTTATTATTTGTATTAATTTTTTACAACAAAATTATAATGTATAAAAAAACTTTTTGAAAAATAAATACTTAATTTAAATGATTTTATATATGCTTTTCATTCACATTATTTATAAATTGTACAAAGAGTAAAATGTTAAAAAAAAGTATGGATAAGACATATTGGTAAACTTGAAATTACGTGTTTATAATAAAGCAAAATAAACTTCTAGCTAGTTTAGTTATTTTCATTTCCTTCAAATTTTCATATTTACTAAAGATTTCATATTTACTTTAAAGGGTTTCATATTTACTAAGGATTTCATATTTACTAAGGATTTCAACAAATCATTTTACCATTCTATACTTTTTTAAAATACATAATCAAATGGATAGTTTTAAATAAAAATAGAGTCACTTTGAAAACTTTCGAAAAATGGAATCTTTCCGAAGTTTTTTGTACAGAAACTGCTGAAGAGAATGGTGTTGTTGTAAAAATCTTTTGTAATGTATGTGCTGTTTATCAAGAGAATATCCTGGTCAATACCAAAGAAGCAATAAGAACATCCGCATTACGTTATATAAGTGGGACATATGACATTAAAAAAGATGGCATTTCTCTGCATTTACAAAGTACTGTCCACAGAAATGCGATCCAATTTTCAAATGACCTAAAGGAAAATAAAGAAGCGAAAGCAAACGACCAAGATCAACAAGTTAATAGTCAGCATAAAATAACCAAAACTAAAGTGTAATATATTACAGTTTAGTTTTGGTTTATTAGTAAAGCAAATAATAGATTTTTAAAATGTTTTAAGAACAATAATTATAAACTATTTTAAATATGAGTTTAGATTTTATTTGTAACTTTTGTTTCACTATTAAAACTATAAAAAGTTAAATAGTAGAAAGAATAAATTATCTTTATGGTTCTTTACGCAGTTTGAAAATAACAATTCGGTTTTTGAAATTACTCTAGTGATGCAAATTAACTTTTAAGGATATAAATATGTAAGCTGAGTTACTTTAAAATGCGTTAAGTGTTTTCGTTGGGATCATGGTTAAATTTTCTTGCTAACAAAACAAACATATCACTACAGCATTTAATTTTTTTAGTTCAGTTAAATTGTTATTTACATAACTATTTCTATTAGCATTGTTATTAATATTTATATTTAAAGTTTAAACTTTTAATTAGCTGTTTTAGTATGTTAATGAATCTTTTATTTAGGTGCGCATAGCATCAAGTTTTATTAAAAATGCACCTCCTGGTGAATTCAATGAAGTTTTCAATGGTATGTGGTGTTTAAATGTTTTCTATGTTTAAAAAATTTTCTAAATATTTATTTCCAAAAATAGGTCAACTTAAAATTTTTGATGACTTTATTTGATTTTAAAATTGTCAAAGAGTCAGATTTTTTTTTATACACTTTTAGGCTACACTTTCAATTGTTTTTTAAGTTGCCCAACCCTTGTTGTGATATAAGACAATTTAAATATAAACAATAGTTCAGGTCTCTTAAAGTAAACAAAATATATTATTGAATATTAATAAATATTTATGAAAGTATACATATAAAATAATGTAATTTAGATATAATAACCTTTCTGATTTTTATATTCTATTATGTGCATTATGCAGATAGGATAAATTTGAAATTTCAGACTTCCAAGAACAACAGCAATAAATAAGCAAATGCAATAAATAGGCAAAATATAGGCAGCTTGTTGCAGTTTAGAACTCAAATATATCTAAAAGCAAAATGTACATTCGCCTAAAAAGTCCAATTTTCAGCCATTTTTAGCTGCTTGTAAATTTTTCTAACACTTTGTTTTGATCTAAGATTAACAGCATATAAGATCATTAGACCCAACTATCTGAAAATGTAAACATAAACTTGTCAAATTCACACCAAAAATACCAGTATTTTTAAATAACCCTATTTTTCAATTATCAACAGTTGAATGTGTTACAAGAAACCAGTGCCCTTCTAATCTGCCTACTGGCCTATTTGAAGGGTGTAACTAATTAAAAGACATTTCTTAATAAAAAGAAAGATATGGTTGGTTGCCCTCTCCTTGATCTGGTCTTTATAGTAGATAGGGGCTTGTGCCCCTATCTACTATAAAGAGAACAGTAACTTTTTAGAGACCTTTATTATGCTTCAAATGAAGGTCTCTAAATTAATTTAGATACTTAATATCTAAATAAATTTTAAATTGAAAGCGTTATTTCTTTAATTTCTATTTTATTATAGGCGATCAGTGGTCTGGACCCCACCATCCCCTAAGGTGGGGGTGAGGGGTGGTTGGGGTTAGGGGTGGTTGGGGTGACACCAATTAAGAGGGGAAGGAGAGGCCAAAAGCAAAAATTATTTTTTCAAAAAATTTTTATTCAAATTATATTGCTGTATATATCATTTATTGAAAAATAATTGCTGCGCTTTTATTAAAAAAATAAAATTTAACTTACATTTTGTAAAATTTTTGATGCAGCCTTGCAACACATTTACAAGGAATTCAATTTTAAGTAAAAAAAAATGTTTAGGAAGGATAACGGAAAAAACAATTGCTATAAAAGTGAGCTCATTTTTAAGAATAAATAAAATTTAAATATTGAACAATATTTGGTAATATTTTTTAATAAATTTGACAGTTAAGTTAAACGCAAGCATTAACTTAAATTTTAATAAACTTGAGTATCTTTGTTTAATCAGAATAAAATTATGTATTTTTGATAAATTAGTTTTAGATTAAATCATATATTTTGTTATCGGAATTAAATTATAATGATCTTTGCTTCTAGCTTAAATTATTAACATTTTTCAAGTGAAAAAATCAATCATTACAATAAAATAAAAACAAAATAAAAATAACATATCATAATATAAAATAAATATAATATGAAATAAAATTTAACTTTTATTTTATTACAAAGTTATTTTTTATTATTAAATAGAAATTTAAATAATTTTTTTTTTATTCCAATCAAAAGTTGTGTAAATATTCTTGTGCTTGCAAGATGATAAATAAAAGTTTTTATTATATATATTTCTTATATGTTTTTTTTTTACACTTTGTTTAATAACTTGGTACACAAAAAAATTTTTATCGTTAACTATAAACAATTTTGTTTTCTGTTACTCAATATTTTGATAAAATAATTAGTTTAATAGAGAGTTTTCGTAGTTTTTAATTTTGAGCTTTTTTCATTAGTAAATATATCTGACATAATTGTCATTGAAACTTTTGTAAAAAACTTTTTCACAATATCGTCATTCAAAAGTTAATGTAGTTTTTTATAAAATTAATTACTTCTTTTATCTTATCACTTATAAAGTTAAAAAATTATAAAAAGTCACTTAATGGAAATTTACGTATGCACTAGGCGTGCATAAAATTGCTTTACAAGTATGTAAACTTTCTCTTTTAGACAAGGTGCAAAAACGCATTGTAAACATAGTTGGACCATCTCTTGCAGCCAACCTCCAACCATTATCACATCATCGTAATGTTGCTTCTCTTTCTCTTTTCTACAAATATTATAATGGGCACTGCTCTAAAGAGCTAGCGTCTCTTGTGCCATCTACTAAAATTCATTCTCTTGTTACTTGTCATTCAATAAAGCCTCATCCTTTTTCTGTGACTGTTCCTAAGTGCTCCAAAAACGCTTATTTGTCTAGTTTTTTTCCTCGAGCATCAGTTCTTTGGAATTCGCTTCCTTCATCTTGCTTTCCTGATTTATATAATTCGCAATCCTTTAAGTTGCCCGTCAATCATTATCTTGCTCTACAATCTTCATCTTTTCTCTTTCATTAACTTCCAACTTAAATTAGTGGCTCCTTGCAGCCTTGTTGGAAGTGAAGATGTTTAAAAAAAAAAAACTGCCGGCAGCTAAATGTTTTAAAACAAGGTCTGGAAAGGCGTGGAAAATAAGCAATCAAAAGCGAGCGATCGATTTGACCAGCTAACATGCATAATTGACAGTCAAATTTTTTTTTCCTTGTTTAAATTTTTATCTGAGTAATAGTTCTTCATGACTAAATTTTATGTAAACAAAAATAACTTAATCCTTGAAAATTAAAGAATTTTTATTCTTTTTAATGCAATAATTTTAAGCAAAATTACAAGCTAATGCTAATAGTTTAAAGCAACTCTTGTGCGAAAGTCTTGTGCGAAAGTCTTGTGCGCGCAGATTTCCATTTAATTAAAAAAGGAAGAGACCATCCCAAAATTTAATTTTAAATTTTTTTTGAATATTGAAGCAATTTTTGTAAAATATTAAAAAAATTTAAAATGAATATTTAATACTAAAAAAAATAGTTTTGTGAAATGTGTATATAACAATTACTTATGTTACATAAAACAAATTTTTTACTAAAATGTATTTGGAAATAAATGTTTTCTCTGATTCCTTGATTAATACTAGAAAAAAAAAGGTGCAAATGCCCAATTGATAATTTTAATTATTAAAAAGAAGTTTATTCATTGCAATGATTTTGCGAATAGCATTAAAGCTACGAGAAAAATAAATGAAATGATTAAATGAAAAAAAAATGTACAGTGTGAAGAGAAAATGTTCTTAGTTAAATACAACAATTACAAATAATTACAAAACAAGAAATTCAATCTTTAGAGTTAACAACGTTAAAGAAAAATTTTATATCTTTTTGCACATTTTATATCTCTATACATTAAAATCATTTTAAAGCTGCTAATATTAAAAATAATATTGTTAGTTAACAATGATGTTATTAACACTTGTGCAGAGCTATTTAAATTGAATACTTAATACAAAGTAGACAATTGTTTATATAACACTACTTATAAAAATTACAAATGTTACATAAAACAAGGTTTTTGCTAAATATATATTTTTTAAGAATCTTTTTATAGAAAAAAATAAGCGCAAAAATAAAATTTTTTAGTCACCTTTGTAGTTTGATGACCAAACTGGTGCTGCAAATTCAATCAGTGGTCTAACAAAAGTTGTATATATCTTGACAAGATGACGATCTAAATAGACAAAGGTGTTTTTAATCATCCCCATTATTGCATTTGCTTTTAATGAACATGTTATTATGGTTTCTTCCATTTCAGTGATGTTTCAAAATTTACACCAAGATCAGGTTCATTTGTCGAATTTCTGATTAATCCAGCTTAAAAATTTTCCTTTTATTCCATATGCATTCAGTTTTAACATAAGTCGCTTGTGTGGCACGGTATCAAATGCTTTTGCAAATCCAGCATTATAACATACACAGGTATATTTTTTGATAAACTGTGCGTAATAAAATCAAGAGTCTCTAAAAGATTTGTGGTACACAATTTCTGTTTCACAAAACTTTGTTGGCATCAGATTAAAGTTGTCAAAAAATTTTTGCGTTTCATTTCTCATAACTCCTTCGAATATTTTGTATGCTATTGAGGTTATTGACACAGGTCTGTAGTTTGATGCATTTAACTTACATCCTTTTTTTTAAATTGGTGTTATATTTGCAGCACGCCACTGTAGAGGCAGGTTACTTGTGTTGTAAGATGATTTGTAGATTAACGTAAGTGGCAATTCTACTGACTTTGCACATTGCTTCAACAAAGTAGGATATAAATTGTCTGCACCACATGCTTTGTATATATTTAGTATTTCAAGTTGATTCAGAATATTTATGTAATCAATAAAATTGTCATTTATATCAAGTGTGTGACTTATTAGTTTATCTGCTATTACTGGCATTGTGTTGCTTTCGTTTTCAAAGGCGCTATGAAACTGGTTGTTTAGAATATATGTGATCTCATTTTGGTTATTTGTTACAGTGCCATTAGTGTTCAAAATGGCTTTAGTTGATTGCTTTGTATTATTAATGTATTAAATATTTTTATTAAAATAGTAATAAAATATTCAATCATTTTTTTTTCAACAAGAATTCATTTTGGGTAGTCAAAATAGCAATTTTAGTCATTTTGGACAGTTGTTGATTGTTGACTGTTCATTATTTTCCTCACTATATATGTGTGTGTGTGTGTGTGTGTGTGTGTGTGTTTATATGTATATATATATATATATATATATATATATATATATATATATATATATATATATATATATATATATATATATATATATATATATATATATATATATATATATATATATATATATATATTAGGGCTTGCATGCGATTAAAATTTTTAATCGCAATTAATCGCATGATTAAATTTTTTGATCATAATTAATCGCGCGATTAATCGAACACTATAATTTAAATAAATAAAAGAAACAAACAGGAAAAGTTTTAAAAATCATTTGATCTATTTACATGCAAATGATAAAACATCATAAAAAAGTTCTAATTATAGTTTATGCTGTTTCTAATACAACAAATAAAAATAAAATATTTGAAAAACTTGAAATAAAAAATTTCTTAAAGCCAGTCTTTTAAACATAATAACATGTTCAATGAATCTGGCAGCAGAGATGATCTGTGCTTGTCTGCAATGAATCCATCGGTTGAAAACAGTCTTTCGCATGGAACTGTAGTCGCTGGAACTGACAAATATTTCTTTGCAATTGTTGCTAATCGAGGATATGAACCTTGATGTAGCTTCCACCACTGAAGAGGATCTGAATCCATTTTGGCGCAGGGTTCTTTTCGATATCGACTCACTTCATCTTCACTTGGGGAATCAACTTCATCCAGATCTGGTAGATTGAATACCATTTTAAGATTTTTTGCTGATGCCTGTTGCAAAATAATTATTCAAATATTACCATATAGATAATATTTAACTATTTCAATTAATATTATATTACTCATAGAATTTATCTATAAAAAAGGTTATTTTGATAAATGCAATTTTGAATCCATTATTATGCCATTAGATTTATTCAATTAAAAAAACCCATCAAATTTATTACTACAAAATGCTCACCTCTTTTGGTTCTTGTTCTATTGATACTGGTCTGAGATCTGGAACAGATTCAAGAAGCTTCGATAATCTCTGCCAGACATTTGATCTTTCATTTGAAGCTATAAACGATAAATTTTTAAATCTTGAATCTAATGCTGACGAGATTTGCAACCAACTATCATTCGAAAAATCATTAAATCTGCGCTCCATTTCATTTACAAATTTTCTTTAAATAGCGCGATGTAACGAGGATCATCATCTTGAATAATCATTTCATGTGATAAGTGGCATATAATTGGTAAAACCACTGAACTAGATACGTATTTATTACCACCTAACAATTCAGAAGCCACTTTGCATGGTTGCAAAACATCAGCAATTTTTTCCATTTTTTCCCACTCTCTTTCTGTCAAAGTCTGTAAGTGATGGTTTTGCTCATCAAGTGTTACTGTGATGGCTTTTTTATGTTTCAACATACGTCTCAGCATATCATACATGCTATTCCACCTTGTAACAACATGCTGAATTAGATTTTCTTGTGGCAGGTCGAGGTCAATCTGACTTTCATGTAATTCCATATTATTTGCTGGACTATGTTTAAAATGTCCAACAATTCTGTGACATTTAGCTAGTGTTATGTCAAATGCAGTCTCCTCAATGGCAGATTTTATAATTAGCTGAACGGTATGTGCGAAACATGGAAGATGTTTGAAGGGAAAACTTGATACAGCCTTTACAATGTTTCTACCGTTATCGGTACCAATAGAAAATATTTTTTCAAATAATCCCCATTCATCTGCAATATTTCTGATGTGGGTTGAAACATTGTCACTTGTGTGTCGGTCCAATGTTTGATGAACACCTAAGGCAAATGAGTTCAACATCCAGTTGTTATCTATTAAATGACATGTTAAACCAAGATAACTGACATTACCCATTGAAGACCAATGATCACAGGTAATTGCTATACTAGTAGCCATGTTTATGAGGTCTATTTTTTTTTCTTCTCATCTTCATAGAGTGTTTGCATTTTTATTTTAATTGTGTTTTGATCTGGATCTGTAACAATGTTGAGTGGTCGACAGCTACTTGCAACCCAGCAAACAATGGCTTCCGTAATTTCCTTTGATTTATTTGCAGAAATTTGTTTATTTACGCCCTTTTGTGATTTAATACTGTCCTCAATTGTAAGTTGTTTTGACGAACTCGCGATCTTGCTTTGATTTTTACTAGTAGTTGCGAAGAACACGTGTTTACTGTTCAAATGATACTGAAGCGTTGTAAGACTTCGGTGATATGCAAATTCTTTGGAACAATATTTACAGATAACCAATTTTTTTGACTCGTCTTTAAAAATAAAGGCTCCGTTGAGGATAGATTGATTGCCGTTTGAACCCATAATTTAAATTATTAACAAATAAAGTTCATCAGGATAAGATATTAAAAATTTGGAAATTTAATAAATTTATTGACAAAACAACAACGCGATCAAAACAATTTTGAAAACAAAAAGTATAAGGTAAGAGAGACATAATTGAGACAAAAAAAATAAAATGGCGTCATCACAGGAGTAAACATTGATTAGAAATAAGAAAGTGGTATAGAAATTTCTTTATTGCTCAAAAATTATTTTTTTGATGCTAACCAAAATTAGCATTGCCAAAAAAATTTATGATCTAATCTAATCGCCAAAAAAATTTATGAGTTAGAAAATTTGATCTGCGTTAATTTTTTTAACTTGCGTTAAATTATTAGCGCTATAACGCGTTTTTAACGCGTTAACTTTGCAAGCCCTAATATATATTTATATATATATATATATATATATATATATATATATACTAAATCAATTTTCATGGTGTTTTTGTTTTTTTCAATCCCAACATAGTCTTTTTATCTGGGATTTGTCTGGAATTCTTATCATTGCAGTAAAATGTTTTACAAGTTTTAAAATAACCTTGCTGAATTGATGCTGTTTTTTATTGTATATCAACTTTGCCATTTAAATTTTGCTTTTTGGACTGAAAGCTCTTTCACCACTTTTCTGATAGACCAAGATTTTATCAATATCAAAATTTGAAGTTTCAACTTCCATTACAAACTTTATATTTTTCTTTCATGCATTTAACAAGAAAGACTTGATTTTCTGCTTTGGTTTGATTCTCCTTTGGAACTCTAATATTTTTTCATATTTGTTAAGAACAAATTCAGATAAATTTTTTTTCACTGATAAATGTTTCTCGTTTAAAGTTCATGCACTCAATTATCTCTTATGTATATTAGTTTGTTTTTTTTGTTGTTGTTTTTTTTCTGTTAAATTTGCTTCCCCTAGGTTTATAAGAGAGCTACTCTTAACTTCATAAGAGGGCTACTGCAGTCACAAAGACTACTCATTATAATTTAGTTTGTAACTCTCTTTCAACTCTAAACTCTGAAATACTAACCTCATTAAACAAAGCTTTGCAGAAAAACAGGTTGAGTGTGGTACTTCCAGAGTGTAGAGTGGAACCTTGAATCAGAGGTGTAAAGTGCAAGCTTGAATTAGAAAGTTCTATAGTGATAGATCTTTCTATTAGACTTTATAGACAAGTGAGTCTACTACCACATTAGTCATATTTATTAGTCATATACAAAGAAGACAAAATGTCAATAATGCAAATATTTGCCATTAACCTTCAAGTTAAAATATTATGGTGTTAAAAATATCATTTAAAATTTTATGACTTCTTAATAACATTTTATAATATGATTGTATGACTATATAGATTAATACTGTTAAATATTTGCCCCACAAAGAATATTCATATTTTAAAAATAATACTTAAGCTAATGTTTTAAAGATATTTTGTTTACTTTCAAAAGCATTGGAATTTATTCAAAAATTAGTTTTAATGAAATAATTTTGTTTATGTCATGTGGTTCATGTTGCTGTGATGATAAGTTACTTAAAAGCAATACTTCTAAACAATGCCAATGATTGGTTAACAAAAATTTACTTTATACACATATTATACATCACATAGTTTGTTTTTACATTATTAATTAGTTAAACTTTTTAAAAATTGATTTAAACACAAATTAAAAAAAAAAACAATTTTTTTAATTTTTTTGAGTTTATCAAGTTTTAACATTTTTTGTTTAGATGTGCGAATTTTGCTAAATAATGATCGACTTTTAAAAGAAGAAGCAGCTTAGTAAGATTTAATTTATAAAAGTTTAACATTTGATTTACATTTATATATAAAATATATATATTTTAAAATGAATGTTTAATGCATTTTATAGTACTGCTACCATTTTTAAATTGTTTTTACCATTTGTGTGGTAGTGGTAGAGCGCTTACCTCACAAGTATGAAGTTCCTACCCCACCACGTCCCTGGTAGTGCCGTGCTGAACTTGTTTCTTTGCGCAGCGGCCTTGTTTGTCAAGGTTTGTGTTTCAGAGTTTGAGAGTTGAGTGGTTGTTACCACAGTTAAAAGTAGCCTTCTTGACTCTGGTAACCTTCATAACTCTGGGAGGTGAATTAATATTAAAAAAGAACTAAAAATTAAAAAAATTGTTTTTAATTATTTTGTTAAAGAGTGTTAAGAAAGAAATTTTTTTTTTTTTAGATTATTCACCTCCCCAAGGCCCGAAGAGGGGCCACTACAGTCGAGGAGGCTACTCATTTTTTTGTGTTTTTTATTTTTTAGTTGTTATTCGTGGTGCAACCCTCTCTCAACTCTTTAACTCCGAAACACGAACAAGGCCGCTGCGCGGAGAAACTAAGTTGAGCGCGGTACTTCCAGGGACGTGGTGGGAGTCAAACTCCGAACCTCTCGCTTACAAAGCAAGCGCTCTTACCACTACACCACTACTGCATTATATTTTCACCACTACCGCATCATATCATTTTATATTAATGATATAAAAGCACAATCCATTCTATTTGACCCTTTTTCTTATATTCCACTAAAGAATCTATCATTTAGACAATTTTTGAATGTCATTAAATAGAGAGGTGAAATTATAACTAATTTCAATGTGATAAACAAGATTATATTAAGTATAAAATTGTTTTAAGAATAAATTTATAAAAAAAAATAATCTTTTTCAAATACGGAATATAGATTCTATCAATAACTTTTTTTATATTAGTTTAAATGATATTTAACGCGGTTTTTAAATTAAATCAAATTACAATGTGGTACTTTAAAATATTTTCAAAATATCAATAGTTTTCAGGCTCCTGTAATAAATAAGATTTTAATAATTAAAAGCAAAGGGTTTTAAAGTATTTGTAAATTGTTTAAGTGAAAAAACTACTAGCCTATATATCGGCATGCACTTTATCTAAAAGTAGAAAAGTAAATGTTATCAATAGTTTACAATGTTACTTTTTTTATTCAAATTATTTGGAATCTACATTTAGCCCTAAAAGGAAAAATGACTAGAATATGCGAGATCTCTGCTAAATGGGAAATTTTTTATATAAAATAGCAACTCAAAATGTGGGCTGGCCACTAACATTAACAAACTGGTTACTTTCAGTTGCCCTTCTGTCAACCGACCAAAAGCCTGAATTTACACTACTGTAAATTCGGACTTTTACTGTAATAGTTTGACAAATCAGCAAACACGCAAAGTTTAGCATAAAATTGACAGAAAAACAAATTCAGAGTTTGCTATTTTTTCCTTAGAATGACGACTTTTGACTAAAAATTTGAAAAACAAATGAAGCGTGTTTCCATATTTTAGGAATTTAAATGAAACATTAGTTTTGTCGATTTTATTTTAATTATTTTGTTTAACATTTAAAAAACATTAGTTTTTTTGTTTTTATTTTATTAGTTTTGTTTACAATTCTTTAGATTTAGAATTGAATAGAATATTTTTTTGTTTTTGTTTTAACTTAATTTTATTAAGAATTTGAGTAGAACATATTGAGATATTTATTAAAACTTTAAAGAAAATAATCAAAAAAACTTATGGGCATTTGTATATAAATACTTTGTAAAAAGTATTTTCATCATATAGATATATTTTATGAAGAAACTTAATTAAGAATAGTAATATTTTTACCACAACGATATAAAAATTAGGTCTGTAAAAAAATTACTGAACTCAAACACTGTCAGGTCAGCAGCATTGTGAGCTATATATTCATATATATGTATATATATATATATGTATATATATATATGTATATATATATATATATATATATATATATATATATATATATATATATATATATATATATATATATATATATTAACATAATAAGATTACTTGAAAAAAAATAAACGTGAATTTTTGTTTGTATTGGTATTTTAACGCAAAAATGTGGTCCTCCAAAACATTAGCAACTTTTTTTTAACATGACGAATAATTTTTCGATCGGTGAAAAAACATGTTTTGAGTGGTCTTCCGCCCTTATGCTCTGTTTCTAAAGGACTACCTTTAATAAATCGTTTGATTATTCGACATACAATTGCCTTGTTAATGGAGTATTTCGTTGCGATTTCCTTTTGTTAGACTCCTTGCAATCTTTTATAATACGTTCTTGAAAAGCTAAATTATACTTGTTTCCTGCCATTATTATCCAAAACAGCATATATTCGCGATCTTAAATTAATATTGTAATAATTGCAACACTCCATATTCATCTCTGGACAAAAATTAACAATTAGTTGATTCTGTGAGTTTTTGTGATTAATTATAAAAAGTTGCTAATGTTTTGGAGGACGTTTTTGCATTAAAATACCAATAAAAACAAAAAAACAAGTTTATTCATTTTCAAGTAGTCTTATTATGTACAAATCTTTTTTCTTATATGTAATATTAAGCATTTTTTGTATTCAAAGCGTAATTAAAAAAATAAAATTGCTGTAATTAGTATTCAAGGTAGAAAAAAAGCATTTATATATATATATATATATATATATATATATATATATATATATATATATATATATATATATATATATATATATATATACATATATATATATAGCAAGCAACCTTGATATATATATATTTATATATACATAAATATATATATATATATATATATATACATATATGTATATAAATATATAAAACAGTAAATTTAAAACAATACCATAATGCTACTTGAAAATGCCAAAATGACATTGCATAATGCCATCTGGCAACCTTGATATATATATATTTATATTTATATATACATATATATATATATGTATATATATATTTATATGTATATATAAATATATATATTTATATGTATATATAAATATATATATATCAAGGTTGCGATATGGCATTATGCAGTGCCATTTTGGCATTAGTGGCAAGTTGGCATTATTTTGGCATTTTCAAGTAGCATTATGGTATTGTTTTAACATTTTCAAAAAGTTTAGACTAAAATTTGTAAAAGTTGGAAATAAATGATTGAAAAATAACAAAAATTTCTAAAAATAATTTTGGAATGTTTCATTCATTTTTTATTCACATTTATCTAACCATAAAAAAAGATACCATTGCATTGTCTTAACATTATGTACTCTAATATATTTTTTATGTTTGAAGAAATAACTTGAGAAATTGTAGAAGTCATTCACATAAGTTAAGTTTAAACTATATGTTTATATATATATGTTGTGTGTACACACACACACACACACACACACACACACACACACACACACACACACGAGGCTGGTGTGATTAGGGGTGTGTGGTACAAAAGTTCTATTAATATGATTAATTATATTGATTGAATTATATAAATATAGTTAATTTAATATAATTGTTTTTTAAAAAGTTATATTTATTTAACAATTAATCATCCAATTTTTTTTATTAGGTATTTCGTTATAATTATATGAACCATAATAAAAGTGATGATTTTGAATATTAAAATAGCTATGTGATTACCATGTATCAAATATTTTTCATATTATTTAATATTAAAAATACTACGAAAAAATTGTAGCATTGAAAATAATGGCAACTAAAAAATTATTCAAAATTAAAAAAAACTGTATCTAAATTAAAACAATTAACATAATGAAAAAAGTGCAATAAAGTAATATTACAAGATTTAAATGTGTAAGTACTGAAAAGAATAGTCAATAATTTAAAATATTTCCCAGGGTTCTTTTTTTAAAATCCAGTACTTAATATCTGTGTTTTTCAATAATTTGTAACAAATATTGTTTCTATATTTCATCTTTAAAGTGTTAGCAAAGTCTATGATGAGTTTCATGGCACATTCAGCAAAATCATTAACAACTTTGGCATGACGAATAAACATAGCTTCTTTAAAATCACTTTTTGTTGTCCACTGTGTTTGCAGCAAGTGTAACCAGGCAGTTTCAATTCTGAGTAGGTTGAACAGGAGCCAAGATTTCTTGCCAATCAAATGTTCTATTTTTGTGGATGAAACCAACCGTGGAAAAACTGATACTCTTTTATCCAGTTACATGTCTCTCTTTACATTGATAAGTTGTCTGGCTATTTTTTTCTTTTCCAATTCAGGCACCAAACTTGAAAAAAAAGAAAAAAATGCAGTTTCTTTGGTTAGACACCATAGATGCCTGTTCAGTGCAAGAATTGAAGCTTCACCAACCTCTGGATCAATTTTTTTGAACATGTGTAGATCATGCCATAACTGGAGATTGTTTGATGGTGCATTGGCTGCAGAAGGGTGGCTAGCCAAGTCTTTACCTAGAATAGCACATTAAGTATGCAAACATGACGCAGTTTCTCCATTTTATCTTGATCATAATTCAGCTGGTCACCAAAGACATACATCTTAGCACTATATATAACAGTTGCCATCCAGCGAGCATGATGGTGTGCACCAGGCTTTAACCAGTGTATATATAACAGTTGCCATTTAGGGAGCATGATGGTGTGCACCAGGTTTTAACCAGTGCACCCCTCGAAAAGGTGTTTCTCCAAAAAGTACTAGCATGAGTTCAGAACATTCTTTGTAATCATCACAAGGCATGCTGCCACCCTCTGCTGAAGTCAACATTTGTCACTTTTTTTGATAGTTGTTAAAAAGTTAACAACTTTGTCTTTCTGCTGTTTAAGACGGCGATCAGTGTAAAGTTTTGAATTTTGATTAATCTCCGATGGTTTTACCAAATTTTCTTAAATTCTATTTTCAGGAGTGTTAGGATCAGATGTTGGACCAAAAATATTTTACCAGACAGAACATAAAATTCTTTCCATTAAATGATTTTGTCAAGCAAAACAGTAAAACTTCTTGTTTAGCAACGTTTCCAACTTGTGTGCATGCACCATTTTTCCACCCAGAATTTGATGCTGTGGTATCAAAAGCTAGTCCAACAATTGACTGTTCTACCTTCCACTGAACTACAAGAGAATGGCTGGTCTTAGCCATAGTTGCACCAGTTCCATCAGAGATTAGTGGAGCCCTAAGTAGTTTATCTTCTCTACAGTTTGGCATCCCAGCTATAAGAACACCTAGCTGTTCAGCATCCTCTGGAACAATTTTCCCATTCCAATGTAATATAACATACTTTGGGGAAACAAATGTAGTTTCAATCTCATCCCTATATTCTGTTCCTGCTGCCTTTTTTTTATAAAGTCACACACTACAAATTATCACCACCATCATATAGCTGCCATGAAAACTGTTCTTTTACAAGCTGATAAATTTAAGCGATCTGCATTGCCTAAATTTTTTCACTTATGAATGGATTGCATGGAAGAGCCAGTGTAATTAATCCATTTTTATCAAGATGGATATTTTTTGGTTTCGTAGCAGATTCAGGTGGGTTTTCAAAATCTTCATCTTCAGAATTGTCTGAACTACATGTAATACTTGAGTCATCTGCAAATTGCGAATCTACTTCAGGATTTGAAGTTTCAGGTTTTGTTCTTGTTGTTGCTGAAAGATTTTGTCTTCTTTTTCCTTCAACCATTCTTCTTGTCGATTCAATTCTCACTCTGTATTGTCTGTGTAATTTTTTTTTGTATGCTCGGTCTTCTGATCCCAAAATAACTTGCTTCTGATATCTAACTGCCGTAAGAAATTCAATATCTTTTTTCTGCTCGCTATCATGGAGTCGATCAGTTTCTTCTTTTTTTTTGAGCATCTTGGTGAGCAAAATAAAAATAGTTTACAAATCATCAACAAACAGTTTTTCTTTAGCTTCATTGGAATGACATCCAATATATATATATATATATATATATATATATATATATATATATATATATATATATATATATATATATATATATATATATATATATATATATATATATATATATATATATATATATAATTGTAGCCGATTTGTTGAAGTCACGAGGTTGTTGTTAAAAGAGACTTTTTTTTACCATAAAAGTCTCTTTTGACTACGAGATAAGGATATATATATCTAATTTTTGATTACTTCAACACTGTGTTTCACCATCAGTAGGTTCATCAGGAAGAATGTCTAATCGTAAAAAAATTTTCAAATTATAGAAAAATTATTTCTACAACGATTACAATTATGTAATAGCTGTAGTATTTTGCAACCAGGAAGTTGCATCAACTACATTAGATAATTAAAAAATCATGAAAAGAATTCTTTAGAATTAGGATAAATTTGGACTGGTCATTTGTTATAATAATTTTTTAAACTTATTTTTATGTCTGCATTTTGAAATTAATTCTGACTTTTTATTCAGTAAATTTTCTTGATCTAAATAATTTCAAATTTTTCTTGTGAACATAGTATACATTTTTGGAAATGTTGTTATAGGCAGGCGCAGTTTTGAGGATAGACCAGTTTAATTTAAAATTAATATTTTTTTCTTTTAGTTGCCAAATATATTTAGACAGCATAGTCTCTTTTAAGTATTTATGTTTAAAAGATTGTTTGTGATTGGCATAACATTTTTTCCATTTGCCCTCGGTTAAGCCAATATAATGTTTATCAGGGTTGTTTTGCGAGGAAACAATGCATTTGTAAATTTGTATTTACGCGCACACACACACACATTAGTTTGCTCTGGAAAACTGTAGCGTAGATACATATATATATATATATATATATATATATATATATATATATATATATATATATATATATATATATATATATATATATATATATATATATATGTATATATATATATATATATATCCTTATGTCGGAATTGAAAGAGATTTTTATGGTAAAAAAAAGTCTCTTTTAACCACAATCACGCGAATTCAACAAATCAGCTACATTTGTATGTTGTCTGAAAGTCAAAGCAATTAAAATAATGCGAAAGTACATTAAGTTTTTTTAAAAACCTAAGTAATAATAAATAGAAAGTTTTTTAATTAATAGTGTTTTTGTTTTTTAAAAACAAATTTTTAAAACATGCACGTAGTGTTGCTACATCGACTATCTTATAGTCTGCTGCTACAAGGGAGTGCTGCTACATCAACTATCTTATAGCCCTCTGCTACAAGAGGGTGCCACTACATCGACTAAGGGTTTGGTTAAAGCTAGCAATCTATCATTTAAGAAAAAAAATTGATTAGTGTTTTTAAACTTTTTCTGGTCTGGTATATTAGCACTCTCTCTAAAACTACAGTTTATGGAAGATATATAATAAATATATATATATAATATAAAAGATATATAATATATATATATATATATATATATATATATATATATATATATATATATATATATATATATGTATATAAATATATATAGATATATATATATTTATATATATATATATTTTTTTCAAAAAATAATTAAAATTGTTGATATAATATTACCTTTTTGAATTAAAAATTTATAAAGTTTTGTCATGATAATTGTTGTCTTTAAAATGCATGAGTCAAACGGCTTTTTTTTTTTGAAAATTTATTTGTTTGAATTTATTTATTAACAAGTAAATAAACACTGAAATGATTTATTTACTTGTTCATTATTTGTTTCATTTTAATGTATTTCAATAACTTAAATTTTTTTGTTGCTTTTTAAGTGCATTTGCTGAATATAATACAGATCAATTTACTCCATGCAAGTTAGATGGTGTTGAAGATGCTGTAAGTTAATTTTCATTGTATAAAGTATTTTTTAGAGCTTTCCTAAACATTTTTTTATTTTATATTTATTTGTTTACTATATTGCTATCATTTTGTAAATCAAAATTAAATTTATTTTTAAGGTTAATTAAATTTATAGTTAATAAACTAAATTAGTACTAATAGGGTAGGATTATTTGTTGATACATAACAGTATTATATAATTTTGGTAACAATACTAAAAATTCAAAAATAATAATTTTTAAGTTCGTTTTATAGTAATTGCTTTTAACTATTGTAACTTCATTCAATATAATTGTTTATTATAATACAATGATAATAAATCATTCTAGGTGGTTGAAAACTTTTTAAAATACAGAAAAATGTTGCTAACAGTGGTTTTTTGACTTTATGTAACAAACAGAACTCTAAACTAGTGTTGTCTCAGTAATCAGTAATAAGTATATAAGTTGAAAGTGGCTTTTTTTTTTTTTTTTTTTTTTTAAACATCTTCGCTTCCAACAAGGCTGCAAGCAGCCACTAATTAAAGTTGGAAGTTACTGTAAGAGAAAAGATGAAGATTGTAGAGCAAGATAACGATTGACGGACGATTTAAAAGATTGCAAATTATATGAATCAGGAAAGCAAGATGAAGGAAGCGAATTCCAAAGAGCTGATGTTCGAGGAAAAAAACTAGACGAATAAGCGTTTTTGGAGCACTTAGGAACAGTCACAGAAAAAGGATGACACTTAATTGAATGACGAGTAACACGAGAATGAATTTTAGTAGATGGCACAAGAGACGTTAGCTCTTTCGAGCAGTGCCCATTATAGTATTTGTAGAAAAGAGAAAGAGAAGCAACATTACGACGATGTGATAATGGTTGAAGGTTGGCTGCAAGAGCAGGTCCAACTATGTTTACAATGCGTTTTTGCACCTTGTCTAAAAGAGAAAGGGCATCATTAGAAGATCCGCCCCAGATATGGCAACAGTATTCCATACAAGGCCGGATTTGAGATTTATAGAGGTAGAGAATAGAATCCAGAGTAAGAAAGTGGCGAGCTCGATAAAGAGATGCAACCTTAGCAGATGCTAATTTTGCAACCGATTTGATATATGGTTTCCAAGAAAGATTGGAAGTAAGAGTTAATCCTAGAAGATGAAGAGTAGGTGACTCATCGAGTACATCACCGTTCATAAATATAGGAAGTTCTAAATTATTGCGATAACGATTGGCTGAAAAAAATTGAGTTTTATCTGAATTAAAGTTCACCAGCCACTGTGAGCCCCATGCTGTAGCAGAAGTGAGATCCTTTTCAAGCTCAAATGCCCCCTCCAGGCAATCAGAGGGTGTTGGTTTCTTATCACGACAAGAATAAATGGTAGTATCATCAGCAAACAATGCCACCTTAGATGTGAGAATATCTGGAAGATCGTTAATGTAAATTAAAAAGAGTATAGGGCCAAGGATAGAACCTTGAGGAACCCCTGAAGTTACAGAATAAGAGGAAGAGTGTTGTCCATCGAGGACAACTTTTATGCTACGATTGGAAAGGAAGGATTCAATGATCTTAAAGATGTTGCCGGATACACCATAAGAAGAAAGCTTATGGAGAAGACCAGCATGCCAAACTTTATCAAACGCTTTTGAAATGTCAAGAGCGATGGCCTTAACCTCTCCACCTTCATCTAATGCACGATAAAACCTGTCAGTTATTACTGTTAGCAAATCAGCTGAAGAACGAGAAGATCGAAATCCATATTGATGGTCAGAAAGTAAATTATTAGATTCAAGATGAGAAATTAAGTGTTTGTTAATTAAAGATTCAAAAACCTTGCTTATGATAGGAAGAAGACTTATGGGACGGTAGTTAGACGAATCAGATCGCTCCCCAGAATTTTTGAAGATAGGGATAACAGATGCGGCTTTCCAGCAGGCTGGAAAACAAGACTCTGATAAGCACTTGTTGAATAGTTTTGAGAGTATAGACGACAGCTCTGGAGAACACTTCTGCAAGACAATAACAGGTATGTTGTCTGGGCCACAAGCTGTAGAAGAGTCTAGACAGGAAATCACTTTAGATACAGATGCTGAAGTGATATGAATGTCAAGCAATGAATCAACCTGTTTGTTGGCAATATCAGGTAGAACGCAATTAGTGGAATCAAGAGATGATATTGATGAAAAGTTTTTAGCAAACAGTTCGGCTTTGTCTTTAGGTGAGGTGACAAAGTCTGAACCATACAAGAGAGGTGGAATTATAGATTTGCCCTTATTATTGATATTATTAAAGATTCTCCAGAAGTCACGAGAGCCTAATTTTTGAGATGAGATACGAGATTTCATGACCTGAGAATAGCGGGTTTTGGCGTTAGACAAAACCTTTTTACAGTTGTTTCTAGCAGTAATAAACAGACGTCTGTTTTCTGGAGAATTGTTTTGCTGATAAATATGGAAGTAACGGTTTCGATTGGCAATCGCAGCAGCACAGTGTGAGGAAAACCATGGAGGAGAGTGAGGCTTGACCTGGAATCGTCGAGAGGGAATAAAAGATTCCATGCCAGCCTGAATCCACGAAGTTATATAAGAAGCACATTTGTCGACAGGAAGTTGAAAGATTTCTACCCAAGGGCCATCACGAAGAAAATCACGGAAAGAATCCCAGTCAGCTTTACTGTAGTTGTAAGAGGTTCGATAGTAGGGGTATTCAGGTGATGAAGAAGAATGAGATATTAGTTTTAAAGAGATCAAACTGTGATCAGAAGCACCTAAGGGTGAATGTGGATAAACTGAGCACTGACTAGGATCAGAAACAAGACATAAGTCGAGTAGAGAAGGTAAATGATTAGGGTTGTCAGGAAAGCGAGTTGGAAAGTTGACTATTTGAGTTAGGGATTGAGAAAGGCAAAAGTTGTGGGCTTTAATGCCTGCAGAGTCACTGACACTAGAGCCAAGCCATTCAGAGTGGTGAGCATTAAAGTCACCGAAAACAACTATATTAGCTGATGGATAAAGAGAGAGGGCTTGGTCAATATGATCAGAAATAACATCAAAAAGAGTACAGTCTTGAGATGAAGGAGATCGATATAGAACAAAGAGAAAGGCAATTGAGTGAAGTGGTGCTAAACGAAAGCACATGAAAGAATAGTCTGTGGATTCAAACCTAGTTTCACGACAAACAGGTGAATTCTTACGAATATAAATGCCCAGGCCAAGCATGTGACTATTGGAGTCTTTACGAATCAGAGGAAGATAACCATCAACACTAAGATCACAAGATGAGACAGCCGAACTCAAATTAGTCTCACAAAGAGCAAGTAGGTCTGGTGAACTTTGCAAGAGATAAGACTCAACAGAAGAAAAGTTACTTCGAAGACCACGAATATTAGTGAATGATAGGTTTAGAGAACTTGGTGATGATGATGGTTTTTTGTGTTTTATAGTTTTTGGTACTTTATTCATTTTTAAATTAGATTGAAGAACTTGACTCAAAGCATAGATAGTACTCAGAACACTGTTTAATAGCCCAAGCAATTGCCTCATTACTACTAA
Source organism: Hydra vulgaris (assembly GCF_038396675.1). Taxonomy (NCBI): domain Eukaryota; kingdom Metazoa; phylum Cnidaria; class Hydrozoa; order Anthoathecata; family Hydridae; genus Hydra; species Hydra vulgaris. The sequence continues at coordinate 17,598,182 of NC_088933.1, forward strand.
TAAACCCTAAGCCGTAACAAAGGGCTCCAAATGTGGCCTCCGCAATGCACACCAAAAGTACAAACAGGGACACCATCCATGCGCAACATGGCACTGTTAATACTTTGATATTTTTCAGCTGTTGATGGAATCAGCCTCTCTGAGAGCTACCACAGAGTTCGGGAAACCTGACTACCAGCCGGCCTCAGAACCATAAAACTGAGTTTTAGAGCTGTACCCTCATAAGGAGATAATAGAATGAGTTGCCTAGTCATAAAAACAGTGACACAAGCAAACCCATGCATTGAGTCAAGAAGATCCAGCATTCAACATCCTAAACTGAAAACAATGTATTAAAAATACATCTGCGCCAGCCTAATAGATGAAGAAGGGGTGCGAGGCTGGTCAACAGATAGAATCTGTTTACCCCTTAAGTCTTTGCCTAGGAGGCCTTCTACAAGACAGTAGCTGGGTGCATTTAACATCTGCCCAAGATGAGTATTTTTATTGAGACACCATCTCTAGCCTTTACTCAACCAAGAGCCCCAAGGCAGGGGGTGTTTTAAATCGGAGTTGGCATCTCCTAGCCTTTGCCTAAAAAGGCGTATCCTACAAGGCAGCAGGACATGAAGCAGATTGTACTGGGTTACATGTTACCAGTAGCAGGATAACCTGATCTGACAACAGTTTCAAACAGCTTCCAACAAATGTTATATACCCCTAATCTACAATACCAACTTCCAAGTTGAAATTCTTTGATGTCAAATTAGATTCTTTGAATCTTTAATGAAATAAAGAGACTCATAATAAATCAACAAGAAACCACAGGAGAAACCAACCTATCATTTACTTTATTTTGTAAATTACTCATTATTTTGAAAAATGTTTCAATGTACTAGCCAGAAATTAACTTTATATTAGTTCATGAGATGACAAGTGTTACAATATTATCTTAATCATTGTCATGGAACTTTAAATACAGCAACTTACCAAAATCCATGGTATAAGATACCAAAATCCATGGTATAAGAAAACATTTGTTTTTATTCTTATAAAAATGATGTGAAGCAGTGTCTCAAATGAAATGAAAAAATACAATATTGGGTTAGAAAAATGATCAAGAATCATATGAGGAAATTAGGCTTTAAAAAAAATCCAAACCTAGCTTTAAAAAAACTGTTTAAAAATCTTTATAAAAGCAGAAAAGAAAGAAAATGATGGGCTAATATCATCAGACCAAAAACTTTTCTTATTAGATTTTTTATATAAAAGTTTTAAAAGAGTTTACATATTATTTTTCAATTAAGTTTCAGACTTCAGGTGGTCTCTCTTTATATATATTATTAATGAACACAAATAGTGCAATAAGATGCCAGTGTATGATCAAATGCTTATGTATGATAAAATTTAGTTTCCACCTATCTTATACATTAGTTTATAATCTTTTCATTGGATTTTCCTCTCACTGAAGTTGAGGATAATCTACTAAAAAAGCCCATTAATATTGTAGAGACTGAATTTCATTACCTTAATTATTTAATGTTTTCAGAAAGTATCATTGTATTTTAGCATCAAGTTGTTCATCTGAAAGAATATTCTGCATGATTTATTGTAAACCCAAGATGTTCTAGATTAAATCAAAAAAATGTTAAAATATGTTTGTATTGTTTTTAGAAAATTTAGAAATTTAAGAAATGATACTGATTGTATAAAATATTATAATTGCAATTGAATATATATATATATATATATATATATATATATATATATATATATATATATATATATATATATATATATATATATATAAATATATATATATATTTATATATATCTTCTATAGCGTATTTATGTAAGCATTTGCTCACTAGTTTTGCTTATCTTTACAGCATACTGAGCTTTTAGAAAAAGAAGAAAAAAATGAAGAATAAAGAAAGAAAAGATTGCTGCCCCATGCCAAACCCTCTGTCGATGCAGCAGCACTCCCTTGCAGGTCGGGATGTTTGATACTCAATGTATGACTTAAGCCCCTGGCATGTATATAAATATATGTATATATATGTATATGTATATATATATGTATATATATATATATATATATATATACACATATACATATATATACATATATATACATATAAATATATATGTATATGTATGTATATATATATATATATATATATATATATATATATATATATATATATATATATATATATATATATATCAATTTGATGGTTTGTTGCAGATTGGCAAAAAAAACTCTTTTATCAACATCATAAAATGATCCCATGCTGGAAATGCTATAGTTTAATTTAAGAAAATGTATTCTAAATGTTAAAAAATGTAATCTATTATATACAAGAAGCATTTTCTATTGGGATATGCTAAAATATAAAACAAAATATGCTATAAAGCACACGAAATCAACAATTGGTTATTTTTTATTGTATTTAACAGTTGATTGAAAATGAATATTTTTCCAATCATTCTATGTCAAACAAGATGTATAATTAAAATTCAAGGAAAGTGTTTTCCACCGTTCTCTGTCAAACAAGAGTTAAAATTTTAAAGAAAAAATAAAAGTCGCTAAAGTAAAAAAAAATTGGTTTATACCAAAATTTATTTCATTCTCAATTGAGTTAAATATGAAGTAATAGAATTGGAAAACATGAGTAGTGTTTTTCATTAAAAACATGAGTATTGTTTTTCATTAAAAACATGAGTAGTGTTTTTCATTACAAACATGAGTAGTGTTTTTCATTAAAAACATGAGTAGTGTTTTTCATTAAAAACATGAGTAATGTTTTTCATTAAAAACATGAGTAGTGTTTTTCATTTAAAACATGAGTAGTGTTTTTCATTAAAAACATGAGTACTGTTTTTCATTAAAAACATGAGTAGTGTTTTTCATTAATTTTACAAGTTTTTAATTATGTTTGTAGTTGCTTTATTTCTTTTATTCTGGTAACAAAATTGATATCGAAAACCAAGTATTTTGATTGTTACAGAATACTAAAAATTCAGTACCGTAACAGCACTACTTTGAGCGACTCCTGTTCAGAATGATATAAATATTGTTAAATTTCCTAATTATTAGGTTTTGGGTTTATTTTAATTGATACTACTAAATTTTATTTTAGGTACTTATTACAAAACATGGAAATCTAGAAGATGCAACATTTTATGATCCTAAGAGTAAGCAAAAATTTCAATATGATCATCTTCGAAAAGTAAGTTCTTGTTTAAAAATAATTTTCTTAGTTATTTTTATGACTCTTATGTTAAAATAAATAATTTATTTTAAGGAAGCTAATGGATTAGAACCATTCAATCACGAAGAAAGATCTGAAAAGTGGAGATCTGCAGTTGATGATTCTCTTAGAAAGTATGTAAAAGGGCATTACCCCAATGGTGCTATTTCGGTAAATAAATTATTTTAAACATTACAAGTTAGAAATATAAATATAAATTTTTGATAAAAACATTTAGGGATGCTTTGATAGGTCTGATATAATGCCTAATGATGGCCAATTAACTGAAATTAAACATTTGAAACAAGAATTTTAATCCCAAAGTTTTATAGCAGTATACTTGTCTTAAAAAGTTTTATAACAGGACTTTACTTGTCTTAGAAAATTGAAAGCAGCCATAAAAGGTCTGAGCTTAATTTTAGATGTGGTTCAATATTTTTATATGGATCCTAATCAAATTAAAATTTTTTATGTGTTACCATGAACTGCCAAATGTTAACACACACAGAATACATTTTTATATTATTAAACATTCTAATCCTCTTTAGTAATTGACAAACACAGATAAGTTTAAGTTAGCGTTAGGAATTACACGTTTTGACACGGTTATGCTTTAGGTTTATTAGTTTTTATGTCCAACCTGAACTCTAAAAGTGTGAACATGCAAAAAAATTTAGTTGTTTTTATTATTTGTTTTATCAAAGTAAGTTATCCCCAACAAAAGAAACAAAAAACCACAACAAAGTATTATAAATAAATTTCATCAAAAGCAAATATTTTGTTCAATTAAAAAACAATAAAATGGTGAGTCATAGTGTAGGTTTATAAAAGTAACAAATTAAAAGTAATAAATTTTCTTTTTAAATTGTCTGTAGCTCTCTTTCTTTTTTCATCTTGAAATTAACAGTCCATTTTCTTTTGTTATTTTTTACAATTGTTATTTTTATTTTGTTATTTAAAATAGTTTATTTCATTACATTTACTATTACATTTTACTATTAATTAAGGGAGAAAACCTAAACTGCAAGTCTTTATTTTATGATAAATTATTTTGGAAACGAAATGCATAGTAAATATATTTTAAAACAAGTTAAATTTTTTTCATTAAAGCAAAAATATGAACACTATGGTGTTTCATATTTTTATCCAATCACAACATATTTAATTATATATACAATATATATATATATAGTTATATTTTAATTGAGTATTCTGTTTTATCTATAAATTACATTTTTATAATTTGCATTGAAGTTTTTTTTAAATTCTTTGCAATAATTTTAATTTCAAAACATACTTTAATAATAAGCAGTTTATAGATAAATGATACAAAGATATGATATAAAGATGATATAAAGTTATAATGATACAAAGATTTAATAATACAAAGATACAATGATTCATATAGATATAATGAGTGTAGTGGCCAAAAAATTAAGTCCAGTTATGTTTTTTAAAGTTTTTTAACTTATTGTTGATTTCTGACATTATTTTCATTGATATTAATAATTTTTTTATTTTATTTTGATTTTTGAAGATATTTTGATTTAGTTTACATCGTCAGTTTGCCATAGGATTGCCATAGGATTGATAGGTAGAAAGAAAATTTTGTTAAAAGATAAAGTGAAGCTGCATATGGAAATTACCAAAGCCAGCATATTTCAGCAAGATTCAGCACCATGCCACACAGCAAAATTAGTTAAGGCATGATTTACTGATAATAACATTAAGTTTACCTGATCTTAATGTTATCAAGAACTGTTGGAATGTTATGAAGCAGAAAGTTGCAGCACATTAACCAAAATCTGAAGAGTGTCTCCTAAAAGTTCTAAAAGAAGTTTGGACTAATGAAATCACACCAGAATTTTGTAAAACATTAGAGCATAGTATGCCAAGAAGAATACAAGCAGTTCTTTATAATAAGGGTCATCCGACCAAATATTGAAATATAACATTTGAGTTATTTAAACCATATTTTTGCTATAATTTGGTGCTATAACTATTATTTTATTTAATATTAGAAATTCATTTATTTTACATTTTATGTTACGTTTATTTAATAAACAGTTTGCAATGCAAAATTTTAGTTAATTTTTCTAACCAGCCTTAATTTTATGGACACTGCTGTTAAGTTATGATACAAATTTATAATGATACAAAGATACAATGTCATAAAGATATAATGATACAAAGATATAATGACACAATTATATAATGATACAATGATATAAAGTTATAAGGATACAGAGATACAAGACATGAAGTAGTAAACAAATAATTATTTTTTTAAATTAATAATTGTTATGATTATATTTTTTAATTGTTATTATTATAAAAAGGCTTTCTGTTAAAATTTTAAAAAGATTTTAGATTTTTTATTTGATTTAAACTCTCCTGTTGAATGGGGGTGGGGGAACAACTTCATTCCATGAATTTCAGTTACTTTGATGATGTTTGGTTATTCCATATCATTTAACAAATGAAATCTTTGTTTTGTAAAAATTATGCTTTGCGGTGAAAACATAATTTTTCATCCTGCAGTTGAGTTAGTATGACTTTTTTGTGACAACCTAAAATTCTTTGCAACGACTGTATATCTAATATCTACTTTCATGAACTGTGATCAATTCAAAGTTAGATGCATTAATTGCTAGATAATAAACGGACAGCTGTTTTTACTTTTTTTTTAAAAGATAATCTTAATTACTTACTGAATTGATTTCTGCTAGAACTAAGTTTTGCACACCTTTGGATTTATAGGCAATTAAAGTTTTTACATTTTAAAATTTCATAATGTTAATTATGATTGTAAACACTAAAAACAAATGAACAGTACTATGTTACCAATGACAATTTGTTTAATATATTTTCTAAAATTTATATTAGAATAAGGTATGGAGGAAAGACGCATATGCTAAAAGAGCTGCACATTAAATACTAAAATATAATATATGAGGTTTCAAATTTGTTTTAAATTGGTTCAACGAAATTAGTGCAAAGAAAACATAAAAAAGGCATTGTAAAGATGCTAGGCAATATATCAAATGATGTAAAGATATTTTATAAATGTTATATTTTAAAGATATTTTTGTTGTAGGTAAACACTCAGGCTTCGTTGAATGGGCTAATCAGAGTATTTTAACTCTATGGATCAGTGATAATGATTCAAATAAATAGTCAGGTGTTTTGCTTTTTGTTTAAAATGCTAAGAACACAATAACATGAGGCATACACTAAACACCATAAAAAGTCATGTTTGGCATTGAACCAAGGTTTAGCATTGTCATCTCTTTCAGGAAAGTGAGTTGCAAATATTGAACAGCTTGAAGAAGTTATTACTGTTAAAAAAAAATTAAATAGTAATAACCACATTTCAAACAAAAATACTATTGGAGATAAGCAGTAACCTAGCATATCTTCATATGTTGCACCAACTGAAAAACACAAGTCCATTTTTGAAAAAAGAGCAACCACAAAAGAAAGTCTTGCACTCCAAGCCATAAAATTGTCACAAACTACAAAAAGAATATGAGTACAAGTTCCTGATGTAAATTATGGGTGTACAGATTTCCAAAATGTGTCAGCTAATGTTGTTCTAGTAGAAGGCTCTAACTATTATTTAAAAAAATGGTGCTTTCAAACAGCTTTACATGCATAGCTAATTTATAATTTGATAAAATCTTTTTGATTTTGAACTTGAGGAGTTTTTAATAGTATTAATAAAGTCTTTAATAATATCGATCTGTTATTCCACCTCTCTTCTATGGTTCAAACTTTGTCACCTCACCTAAAGACAAAGCTGAATTATTTGCTAAGAATTTTTCATCAATATCATCTCTTGATTCCACTAGTTCCATTCTACCTGATTTAGCCATCAAACAGGTTAATCCATTGCTTGACATTTGTATCACTCCAGCTTCTGTTTCTAAAGTAATATCTGCTTAGTTTTTTCTACAGCTTGTGGCCCAGACAATGTACCTGTTAAAGTCTTGCAGAAATGTTCTCCGGAGCTGTTGTCTATACTTTCAAAACTATTTAACCAGTGCTTACTAGAGTCTTGTTTTCTAGTCTGCTGGAAAGCGGCATCTGTTATCCCTTTTTTCAAAAATTCTGGAGAGTAATCGGATTTGTCTAACTACCGTTTTATTAGTCCTCTTCCTATCATAAGCAAGGTTTTTGAATCTTTAATTAACAAAAACTTAATCTCTCATCTTGAATCTAATTACTTACTTTCTGATCATCAATATGGATTTCGATCATTTTGTTCTACAGCTGAATAGCTAACAGATAGGTTTATTGTGCATATGATAAAGGTGGAGATTTTAAGGCCATTGCTCTTGACATTTCTAAAGCTGTTGATAAAGTTTGGCATGCTGGTCTTCTCCATAAGCTTTCTTTTTACGGTGTATCTGGTAACAACTTTAAGATTATTGAATCTTTCCTTTCTAATCGTAGTATAAAAGTTGACCTCGATGGACAGCACTCTTCTTATTCTGTATCTTTAGGGTTCTATCCTTGGCCCTATACTCTTTTTAATTTACATTAACGATCCTCCAGATATTCTCACATCTAAGGTAGCATTGTTCGCTGATGAAAATACCATATATTTTAGTCATGATAAGAAGCCAGCACTCTCTGATTGCTTGGAGGGGGCATTTGAGCTTAAAAAGGATCTCACTTCTGCTACGGCATGGGTTCACAGTGGCTGGTAAATTTTAATTTTGATAAAACTCAATTTTTTCCAGCCAATCATTATCGCAACAATTTAGATCTTTCTATATTTATAAACGGTAATGTACTCAATGAGTCATCTACACTTCGTATTCTAGGATTAACTCTGACTTCTGACCTTTCGTGAAAACCGTATATCCGATCCATTGCAAAATTAGTAGCTGCTAAGGTTGCATCTCTTTATCGAGCTCGACACTTTCTTACTCCGGATTCTATAATTTATCTCTATAAATCTCAAACCTGTCCTTGTATGGTATACTGTTGCCATATCTGGGGCGGATCTTCTAATGATGCCCTTTCTCTTTTAGACAAGGTGCAAAAACGCATTGTAAACATAGTTGGACCTGCTCTTGCAGCTAACCTCCAACCATTATCACATCGTTGTAATGTTGCTTCTCTTTCTCTTTTCTACATATATTATATTGGACACTACATATATTATATTGGACACTAGTTTTTTTCCTCAAACAGTTCTTTTGGATTCGCTTCCTTTATCTTGCTTTCTTGATTCTTATAATTTGCAATCTTTAAAGTCGTCTGTCAATTGCTACCTTGCTCTACAATCTTCATTTTTTTCTTTTCCAGTAACTTCCAACTCTAATTAGTGGTTGCTTGCAGCCTTGTTGCAAGCGAAGATTTAAAAAAAAAAAAGTAGAGGACAAATCGTATAAATGCTGTCATATTTTTCTGCATGTACTCTTAAATTGTATGCAGTCTGTTGTAGTGTAGTTCTGAGTTTCATCCCTTCGATGTGTCTGGTAGTACTGCACTCAACTTGTTTCTCTGAGTAGAGACCTTGTTCGTCAAGTTTTGTATTTTGGAGTTGAGAGAGGGTTGTAACCACAACAAAGCAGCCTCTTTGGCTGTAGTGCCCCTCTCCACCTTAGGGAGGTGAATATCATTAAAAACGTAATAATAATTGTTCATATATATATATATTAGGCTTTATTTCAAAATGTTTAGCAGCTCACAATTTATGTACATATTAAGCTATTTTATGTACAATTAAAGCAATTTTGGTTAACCAACTTTTAATTATTTTTTTCAGGCAGAAAATCATGTAAAAATGTTTTTTACTAAAGTTTGAATGACAATTAAATGTTCATCAAGTTTTATCATTGTAAAATTATATTTTAAAAAATTGCATCATTGTAAAATATTATTTTTATAATGAATCTAATTGCATATAAGTGACCGAAGTCCCGGCCCAGCTAAAAATGCGACTTTTACCCAGTACCAGCAATTATAAAGTTTTGCAAGGGTTGATAGACAGATAGAATTGAAAGAAAATTACAATACTTTTATATATTATAAAATGCATACATATCAACCTTAGGAATTAGGAAAAATGAGGTCGGCAGTTTATTGATGACCTCAAACTGTTGGAGGTAGGCATAAGGTTGGCAAAAAAAATTTAACACAAGGAAGTTTTATATATATATATATATATATATATATATATATATATATATATATATATATATATATATATATATATATATATATATATATGTATATGTATATATATATATACATATATATATATATATATATATATATATATATATATATATATATATATATATATATATATATATATATATATATATATATATATATATATATATTAAAATAATTCACTTCAGACAAGGTTGTAAGCAACCACTATGTAAATTTACAATGATATGAGAGTCGCTCTAACTTGGTAGATAAAGCAGCTCCAACTACATTTACAATTTGCTTTTGGACCTTGTCTGAAAGTGAGAGGGTTGTAATTCAGCAATATAGAAATGTCAACAATATTGCAATAGTTGTTAGCAGTAAATAACTGTTGTTAAAAAAAAAAAAAGTGTTGTTAAAGTTAAAATTCACACGCCACTGCTTGCCCCAAGCTGTTACTGGAGAGATCAGATAAAAGATCGGCTGCTTGTTTTAAGCAATAGAAAAATGAAGACTTTTGATCGCTTTTTCTAAGCAATCAAAATGTCAAAACAAGAATATAAAGTTGAGTTGTCATCAAATACTTTAGATGTAAGGTTGTTGGGAAGATTATTATTGTAGATAAGAAATGATACAGGAGCAAAAATAGAAACTTGCAGTAGTCCTAAGTTACATGAAATGAAGAAAAGTGTAGACCGATATAATCTTAAAACTTTTATATGAATTGTATATAGTTATATATTGTAGGATAGTTGGAGAGCTTAAAGTGTTTCCTAGAGTTTTTAAATAATGTAACCATTTATTGAGCACTTAATAATAGTTTAGCGATGATTGAAGAGAATACTGGAGAACACTCTTGTAAGACTATGATGGAAATGTTGTCTGAACCATAAGCCGTAGAAGATTAAAATTAAGAATTGACTTTAGTATCAATAGTGAAAGTGAATTAGATATTTAACAATGAGTTAACCTGTTTAACTGGAATGGCAGGAAGAGTATGACCATTAGATTCAAGAGTCAAATTAGAGGAAAAGTTCTTTGCTAATAAAACTTCCTTATTCTGGGGAAAAGTTATAAAATCAAATCCATGTATTAGAGATGGATTGTTAGACTTACTTTAGTTAATGACACTATTAACGATTTTCCAAAAGTCTCCAGAAAATATTTAAAAGTAAGATAAAATACAAGGTTTAATAAACTGAGAATAACGAAGCTTAGTATCAGACTTGACCTTTTTACATTAACTTCTTGCAAAAATAAAAAGGCATTTATTTTCAATAGAGATATTCTTGTCAAAAAACTGATAAAATGATAATGGTATAAAACGATAGTGGTGATAATATAGCAACTGCACAAGAAGATTGTTAAATGTAAGTAAATGTAATTTAAATGGCATTTTTGGTCATAAGTTTGCTATTTTTTTTTGTCAGAATCAAAAAAATTTTAAATTAATTACAATTACCAGCTTTCAAACAAATTTGTTTAATAAAAGGTTTTAATAAGAAAATTTTTGATTGTATATATATATATATATATATATATATATATATATATATATATATATATATATATATATATGTGTGTGTGTGTGTGTGTGTGTTTATTAAAATAAATATAATGTACTGTATTTATAATTTAAAATTTTAATTTCTACTTATAATTTTTAAAACATTGTCTGTGGTAAAAAAATTATATTAGCAATATATAAAAGAATCTTTTAACTCAAAAAATCTTGTTTCATTAAGTTTTTAGTATGCTAACATGTTTTTTGTTTTATAATATGTAGGTATTCAGCAGCAGCTCTAATCAAGATATAACATTAGTAATTTGCATTGAAGATCACTTATTTCAACCTCAAAATTTTTGGTATATTTATTAAAATTTTTTAAAATAAGCTTTATTATATAAAAAATAAAATTATTTACTTAATTTAATATTAAATTGTTCACTTAAATTAATTCAACAATCAACTGAATCTGTAACGAATAGTAATAAACAGTGTGGATATTTTTTTTAAAACATGTGAATGCGAAAACATTAGTCTTTTTTTTTAAACATGTAAATTCCGATTTATGAAAAGCAATATACAATTGAAATGCTTATTTACATAACTGTTTAGTTCTAAGATAATATTTTAAAGTATTTTAGATTTGGATATTGAGTATTTTAAATTCAGATAATATTATTGGATATTGCTATTAGTTAAGGTCATATTTTGGATTATTTTAAGGTCAGGCATTATTAATAAAAGTTTATATTGGATATTTTGTAACTTTATGATTAATAATAATAAATTTCATTTAAAAGTAAATGTGATTAAGGGTTTTTGAAAAAATACAGATGTAAAAATACTTGGTAAAATGCATACAATGATGTAGGAGCTGGCAAACTGCAAACTTTTTTCCAATGCAATATTTTAAAAGTCATTTTATATTTATAAAAGTTATGATTTTAATCTTGTATATTATTAGTGTTACTCTATTATAAGTAATTGACTTATGTCTATATAAACTAATTATATAGTAAGTACAATTAAAAAGTAAAGATATCTTCTATAAATATTTTGGGTTTTCTTTAATACAATTTAGTAAATAAGATTTTTTTTTAAAAGTACTATGCAGTTTAGATAAAATTTAGTTTCCAAAACTTGAGTTTTTAAATATGTTTTGCTTTATTATTTTATGCATTCACATCAAATTTAGAATTAAACAAATTCTAAATTTGATGTGAATGAAGTTATGCAAAGAGTGTTTAAAACACTTCTTTTAAAACTTGTTTAAATGTCGGTTTAATTAGATATACAAGTTTCTGTTTTTATTACATGATAGTAAAGTTTTTAATGATTTACTTATGAGTTTATAAATTTATATTTTGGAAGATTTGCTTCATAAAAACAGTAATAATATTGAGTAACTAATCCTGTATAAGTATTGCAATCATAAATCTTTTGAGTATGAAAATGTGAATAAAAATTAAAGATGCTAAGTTAAGATAATCATTTATTTAAAAAACTGACCACAATCCAAATTTTTAATCCAAACTTTTAAAGAAGCTAAGTTAAGATTATCAGTTTTTTAAAAAACTGACCATTTTTACTTGGTAATTTTCACATGTTGATGTGCATGACGGACTTTTTAAAATGTTACTTGTTTTTACGATTTTTTTGCCCTTTTTTTATTACTGCTTTATGAGCTGTATTTTAAAAGTTTTTATGTTAAACTCTTTTTTATTTTTTTTTTATTTAGGAATGGTCGTTGGCGATCAGAATGGACTGTCACTTTCAATCCATCTGTAGCTGGCTCCGCACAATTAAAGGGTGTATTTAAAGTACAAGTATGTCAAATAAATGATTTAAAAAAAAAAAAGGGATTAGATATAAAACAAATTCTTCATTATTTTCTGTAAAAGAGAACATATTACAGACAAAAATTCTAAAATAAATATAAAAAAAAACTTTCTTGTTAGGTTCATTATTATGAAGATGGAAATGTTCAACTTGTTTCAAATAAAGAAGTATCAAAAGACATTCATATTACGGTATTTTTATTTTAAAAGTTTGTGATTGATACATTTAAAAGGAAGTTACAGCTGTAGACTTATTAAAAAAATTTTGAAAACATACTTTTGAACATTTCAAGATTTCTATTTATCATTGATTTGTTTATAGAAAATATATAGGTTAACTCTAAAATGAAAATTTCTAAGAATTTTTAGTACACTCTTAATTTATTTGGACTATTAAATAAGAATTTAGAATAATTGTATTTAAATGGTTAATTTATTTGGACTATTAAATAAGAATTTAGAATAATTGTATTTAAATGGTTAATTTATTTGGACTATTAAATAAGAATTTAGAATAATTGTATTTAAATGGTTAATTTATTTGGACTATTAAATAAGAATTTAGAATAATTGTATTTAAATGGTTAATTTATTTGGACTATTAAATAAGAATTTAGAATAATTGTATTTAAATGGTTAATTTATTTGGACTATTAAATAAGAATTTAGAATAATTGTATTTAAATGGTTAATTTATTTGGACTATTAAATAAGAATTTAGAATAATTGTATTTAAATGGTTAATTTATTTGGACTATTAAATAAGAATTTAGAATAATTGTATTTAAATGCTTAATTTATTTGGACTATTAAATAAGAATTTAGAATAATTGTATTTAAATGGTTAATTTATTTGGACTATTAAATAAGAATTTAGAATAATTGTATTTAAATGGTTAATTTATTTGGACTATTAAATAAGAATTTAGAATAATTGTATTTAAATGGTTAATTTATTTGGACTATTAAATAAGAATTTAGAATAATTGTATTTAAATGGTTAATTTATTTGGACTATTAAATAAGAATTTAGAATAATTGTATTTAAATGGTTAATTTATTTGGACTATTAAATAAGAATTTAGAATAATTGTATTTAAATGGTTAATTTATTTGGACTATTAAATAAGAATTTAGAATAATTGTATTTAAATGCTTAATTTATTTGGACTATTAAATAAGAATTTAGAATAATTGTATTTAGAATAATTGTATTTAGAATAATTGTATTTAGAATAATTGTATTTAGAATAATTGTATTTAGAATAATTGTATTTAGAATAATTGTATTTAGAATAATTGTATTTAGAATAATTGTATTTAGAATCATTGTATTTAGAATCATTGTATTTAAATGCTTAATGAATGGTTATTAAAAAAATAATAAAACTGACTTTTTTAATAATGTAATTATGTTAAAAAAAGAACTTAAAGTTTGCTTTTAGTGTGATTTTTCTATTAAATTATTTTAAAATTTTTTTGATGTAATTTTAAAGTTACATCAAAAAGCTTTGCAGTTCTAAAAAATAAAACATATTCATGTAGCCTCAAAAACACCTCTTTTGAACTCTTTGTTAACCAAATGCTACAAATATATTACGTATTCTTCAATAATTTTTAACTTTATCATATGCATAACCATAAAAACTTTTTTTTAACTTTTTTTTTTTTTTTTCAACCACATTCCATATTTCTATGCTCATTTTCTCTGCTCAAAGCAAAGTCGTTTTAACAAAGTTTATGAACCATTAAATCTTTTGTGGGTTGTTTTCAAAAAGTGAACTACAAATTTACTAAATTCTTTTTTTAAGGATCCTGATAGCTTAGGCAAAGATATTTCAAAGATTGCCGAGGAAAGTGAATCTACGTATCAGGTAAGTTATATAAAAAAAGTTATATAAAAAATTTTTTTCAATAATATTTATATGTTTATACAACTTTTATCTTCGCTATAGAGAGCTATAGGCGAAAATTATCAGACAATGTCTGAAACAACATTCAAGGCATTAAGACGTCAGCTGCCGATAACGCGTACTAAAATTGACTGGAGCAAAATTGTTTCTTATAAAATTGGAGCTGAGTTAGCCAAGAGCTAGTCTTATTTAAACTTTTTTTCTAATTTTTACGTTTTTAATTTTGTTCGGATAAATAATTCCAAAAATTGTTTGAAGTCAATTGAGAACTTTTTTTATCACTTTTTTTGTTAAAAAATATCGCTGGTTTTAATAAAAATAATGATCGGGTTAATAATGAAAACTTTATTGTAAAAAATATGCTGCTTTTGTAATTTTTTTTTTCTTAAAAAATCTATTTCAAAGTTTTTTTCAAATTTTTTTATTTGTTAATTGTAAGTTCACTTTATTTTTTGTTTTTATAAAGCTTAACTAATTTTTATCTAATAAAATTTGAGCGGCCGTGGCGCAGTTGTTAGAGCGCTTGCTTTAGAAGCAAGAGATTCAGGGTTCGAAGCAAACTCTGAAGATATTTCGCGCCAGTAAGAAAGGAGGCATTAACTTCCTAGTTAAATGCTCTTCCGCGGTGCTCTGTGACAAGACCGTTAGATCTTCTTGCGGTACTTAAAACAAAAGTTTATATATATACATATATATATATATATATATATATATATATATATATATATATATATATATATATATATATATATATATATATATATATATATATATATATATATATATATATATATATATAATTAGCGTAACTAATAACTCTAGAACTGCTATAATTAAAACATTTTGTAAGGAAAAGTTCAAAATGTTTAATACAAATAAGTTTGTAAAAAATTTATATCTTTTTATAAAATCTATAATTTTGTACCTAATTAAAGTCTGAAATCAAAAAGTGTGGAATGTGCCTGACGTATACAGCTATATAAGTACAAAAATATCCCTAATAATAAAAAAATCTGCGAAATTTGACTTTTGGAACATAGCCTCCCACGAAGAAAATATTAATTCTCATGAAAAAAAATGATCCTGTCTCAAACAATTATTTCTGCCTTTTTTCTATTATTCAATAGTCGCCTTTTGTCAGAATTTAGTGACTTAATCACGAATTTGTGACTTGATTTTTTATTACTATTTGCGAGTTAAACAAATACTGTGAAATCAGTGCTCATAAGTTTTTAACATTTGGTTTTTGATACCTGAATTTGAAGTGGAACATAGTAAGCGTTTAACGAATGCAGAAATAGCTGCAATCAAAGCATACAAAGATACAGGTTTATCTAATCCGGAAATTGCAAAGAAAATTAAAAGATCTACAAAAGTGGTTAATAATTGCATTAAGATCGGCGTTAATTATGAAGCTTGTAAGGGAAGTGGTAGCAAACGTAAAATTGATAGTTGTACTAAACGAGCTATTGTACTTTGTGCTGCTGCTCAGCACATGACTGCATCTCGAATTCGTGCTGTTTTTCAATTACCTGAAGCTGTTCAACGTGTGAGACGAATCTTAAATGAACCCAAACATTTTGATCTAAACAGTTTGAAAAAAACGTCCAAAAAAAAAGATCCAAACAGTTTGAAAAAAACGTAAACCAAAATCAGTACTTACTGTTCGTCATAAAGAAGATTACAATTTGCAAAAAAACACATGTCTTGGCAGGAGAGCGGCATCAAGTTCTCCTTAGTGATGAAAAAAGTTTAATCTAGATGGTCCTAATGGCTATCAATATTACCGGCACGATTTTCGAAAAGATCAAGAAACTCGGATGAGTCGTAACTTTGGTGGTGGAGTTGTTATGGTTTGGGGGGCTTTTTCCTTGGCTGGAAAACTTCTACTGGCATGGATTTCAACAAAAATGAATTCACAGGACTACATTGAGTTATTAGAAATTAGTTTGCTTGAACATAGTGAAGAATTGAAGGGTGAAAAATTTATTTTTCAACAAGAAATGTAGCTATCCATAGTTTAAATCTTACAAAAGCTTAATTTAGAGAAAAAATATTTACGTATTGGAATGACCTACATGCAGTCTAGATCTAAATTCCGGATCATAAAACTCAATCATTTAAAGTGCAAAACATAATCGATAGAGAGTCGTAACCCTAATCAAGTTGCAATTCCTTCGTCAATTCTTTTAAACTCTAAACTTGAATCAGTTGATTGCTACAAGTACCTAGGAATCTTAATAAATAACTTAATTTTAACTGGGGTGAACAATAAATAAATGTTCATAATACTATTAAATCAGTACCCTACTTACTAAAGCGCCTTAAAAAGATTGGTCACACTCAATTAAACCTACTTCAAATTTATAGATCCTACGCACTCTCACATTTTGTACAGCACCCCTATACTCTCGTCTTGCAGTATTGCAGCAAAAAAAGAGCTACAACTATTCTACAAACAATCACTCAAAGTTGTAGAGATTGATGCAATAAACTCATATCTGTCACAATATCGAAGAGCTTATTGATAAAACAAATATAAATTTACTTAAAAAAATCCTATCTAACCCAACACATACAATAACTTCAAAACTCTCAAACCACAGGCAAAAACCCTGACAGATTATTATACAAAACCAATACTGCTAACACCACATTGTATCAAAAAACGTTTGTTCAGAAATATTTACGTATACTTCGAGATGGTATCGAATACCTATGCCTCCGTAAGTAATTCACTATCGGTACACCTCTCACTTATCATTTTTAACCTAAGAGAATAATACTATAGATACATTATGAAGAAAAAATTGTCATATTCATTTATATGCTATGCAATTTTAAATAAAAACTTATAAAATAAAAGTAAGTAAATAAATCAGAAAGAGGTTCCATTGTTGCGCATAACGTTGTTGCCGTTATAAAAAGACAGAAAAAAAAATTTTTTTTAGATTTTGAATCAGTTTGTATATAATTTTTTTTATACTTTTAAAGCTTATTTTTTAGAATATGTGTATTTTTATTTTTTGTACATTCTTTGAATATCCCAAAATTTCTACTGACAAATGTAACCTATGTTTTTCTAAAATCATTTTAGTAATAAATACTTGTGAAGGTTAGAAAATGTTGCGTTGTTTTCAATAAATACAGCATTTATTATCCATTTTATTTAATTACTATTTTTGTTATTAAAAAGATTACTCAATTAAGTATGCAAAATTTAGTAGACATTTCAATTAATCCAACACAAAAATTTTTATCCAGTGCCAGATTTACCTACATAAAATTTATTGCGTAATAATTAAAATATTTTGAGAAAGTTTGTCCATCCGACAAAGTATGCGTTTTAACTTGCCTTTGATTTTTTTTTTTTTGATTTAAGCAGAGTAAAAGGCCGTGTATTTAAGCCATGGTCATGGAAAGTATTTAAGCCATGGTTATGGAAAGTATTTAAGCCATGGTTATGGAAAGTATTTAAGCCATGGTTATGGAAAATATTTAAGCCATGGTTATGGAAAGTATTTAAGCCATGGTTATGGAAAGTATTTAAGCCATGGTTATGGAAAGAAAATATGAGAACTCATACATTAAAAGATAAAAATAAAAACAATTAAAAAAATAATAATTTCAGCAATCATTTTTTTGAACTAATTTTGTAAAATTAAGAGTTTTAAAAAATATATGTTATTATTTGAATATTTATTATTATTCAAAATGTAAACAGATAAAATCTGTAATAAAAAATAAACAGATAAAACTTGAGATATTACAAGAAACTTTCAAAAACAAAAAAAAAGAGTAAAGAATGTTGAAATCAATAATAATCCGAAAAAAAAATAATTATTTAGAAAATGACAGAATGTTTATTAAGAAGAAAAGAGTTTAAATAAAATGGAAGGCTCAAAATAAAAAAAGTTTCTGATGCGTAATCATAATAAAAAGTGTTTTTCAATTAACGATATTACATTGTTAGCATATTACATTGTTATGCTATTAACCAATCTTATAAAATTCAGATAACAAAAGTTGTTTTTTTGTTTGTTGCCACGCTTTACTATTTTGTATAGGGCATAATTGTTTTTTTTTTTTTGTTTAAAAATTATGTAAAATTTGCAACCCTCCCAAAGGACGAAGATCAACGAAGCTTCATACGCCATAATTTTTTAACGCTAAGAGATTACTGTATGAAATTTGAAATTTATTGATGAATATAAGTTTAGTTAAGAATAGTAAAAAAGAACTTTCTAAATTTAATGCTCTAGCATTTGGGGTATGAGGGAGAGTTAAAAAATTTGAACTTCTTTGTTCCCTAGCTTAAATAATCGCTATGTTTTGCAAAGCGTCTTTATTTGACGTAGTAAACATATAAGTGATCGGAGTTTTCTCCACATCTAAAATTGTGTTATCTCAAACACCAAAAAATCAAGTTACCCCTTATCCCCAACCTTCCTATTTAAAAGCATGTACCACAAAAAAACATGCACTGACCGATAAATATGCCAATTAAGATATATTAAAGCGGCTATAAAGTCATAAAATCGTATTTAAAAAAAGCTAATTAAAGCGTTACACGTTGTCATGATTAAACAAACCCCCTAACGTGATTCCAAAAAATTTGTTTAAAAAGAATTTTTTTTAAAAATAAAACTTCTTATCAAAATATATATTCGATTGACAAAACTGAAAAAAAAGCATTTATTTATTTCCGTCCAAAAATTTATAATCTGTAAAATAGTCTTGTAACAATAGAATGTATTATATCGTGTCATCATTTAACATAAATTCTAAAATTCTCAGATATATGTGTTTTTTAAATAAGTCTAACCGAAGCTATTTTTAAAACCTATTTATAAAAGAATTTTACATTTATATAAAGCTACAAAAAAACTATTTTAAAACATAAAGAGCTATTTTAAAACATAAAAGTTTTTTATGTTTTAAAATAGTTTAAAAAACATATTAGTTTTAAAATAAGTCATATAAAGACATTTTTAAATAATTATAAAACGTTTCAAATGCAAAGCAATATAACTATTTATTTACGCCCTCAAAGGATTGCAATTATATAAGCTAATAAATTAATTGGATACAAAGCACGCCGGTTGCAAATAGTTAAATAAACTTGGAGATTTAGATCCCGTTGACGGGAAAATTTAGATTTCAGCACACAAATTAACGCGTTATACGCGCTATACGCATTTAATAAATATTTGTATTACCTAAAATATTTTTTTAACTGCAAATTTTTATAATTTACAATCAAATATAACTTTTAAACTGTTGAAAAGCTGTAGTATATACTAGTATTGTATATACCGCGTAATTAAATCTATTTGCATCACTAGTTAAGATTCGAGCATTCCAACTCTTACGTTGGGTATAATTGACTTTTTTTGTTTCTTAAAATTTGACCGCTATGTGTTAGCAACTAATTTAAATTAATTTCTGAAGGTAAAATTCAGTTAGCATTTACGATAACAACAAAATATTTACATAAAATTAGGTTAACTTTTCTTTACCAGGAAATTCTTGATCTCTACATGATTATAATCGAATCAATTAATTTCAAACACCAAACAATTATACTATTATTTTTATACCATGTTTCTTGGTATCATGATATTTTAATATTCTTAATTAGTAATCAAGCCGTAATTAAAATTTTACCTAAAACACGGAAAAAATATTTTTATATTTTTTATAGTAGTTTTATAAATTATAATATTATTCTTAAACTACTAAAAAAACAAGAAAAATACAATGTTTTCTCTAAAAACAAGTTTATCAATCCAATTAATAAATCTAATTGTCTTTCCCATTTTGATCCTGCTGGCAATTTACGTAATAACATTCAAAACCATGCAATTATTCACATAGACTTTCCTCGTGCAGTTTCTTTTCAATCAGTCAACAATATTAAATACAATTTCAACAAGTTTGCAAGATCTCATTAAAAGAAATTAAAGAAATCAGAAAATCAAAAAAACTTTTTAGAATATTACTGTTTCTATAGATATTTTTATAAAAATTTAAAGATATTTTATTATTTGTTTTACTGTATTTATAACTTGTTTATACTCTATGGACGTTTAAGATAATAATTTCCGAGCTAAGACTTTTTAAAATATTAATTAACTTTTTTTTGTGGTTTAGTTTCTAAACTATTTTTTCTTTAATTTTATTAAAATTTGAAGATGAACGCCACTTTTTCAGTTTTTCCTTGTGTAGTAATTTTTGGACCCAATCCTCCTTCTTTCTTCTCCGATATATAAATATATATATATATATATATATATATATATATATATATATATATATATATATATATATATATATATATATATATAAATATGCTTCCCCGATAAAAAAAAAAATGCTGATGAAATGTCTATTGTGCCTTTTCTCTCAGAAAACAGCGGATATTGATATATTACTTACAATATATCATTGCGTCCTTATAATCCATAACTCGAAGATTATGTATCATTCCTTGTATCATTAAGCGTATCGTATCATTCCTTGTATCATTAAGCGTAAAGATAATCTATTTCTTATATTCCTAATATATAACATGCTTCTAAATGTTTATTATTATTTCAGAATCGAGCCGGAATGCCAAAACAGTTCGCTCCTCCTAAGCGTTTATTTTTATTTAACTTTAATTTATTTCCTTTCAGTATTAGCTTTGCTTCCGTATACGCAATACTGTTCACTTTACGCAATTGTAACATCTTGTAATGCTTGTTTTGTCAAATCCTAAATGAAATTTTTTTTAATACAAATATTTTATATAAATAGTTAAATACTTTGTTTATAATATTTAATATTTGTATATGTTTTGCTTTTGTTATATATATATATATAAATATATTATATATTATTGTTATATATATGCTATATATGTATTTTATATATATATATATAATATATGTATATATATTATATATATATATATATATATATATATATATATATATATATATATATATAAATAAATATATATATATATATATATATTTATATATATATATATATATATATATATATATATATATATATATATATATATATATATATATATATATATATATATATATATATATATATATATATATATATATATATATATATATATATATAGTTAAATGAGTATTTAAAAAATGAATGTATTTTACTTTAAATTACAATAAACTTACTTCCGGAAAACAAGGTTTAATTAAGCAAATATTTGTGACAAGTTATAGTCATTTTCATGGTCTATATTTTCTCTGTCATTGTTTGTTAGAAGATCATAGGATTTTTTCTTAGTGGGAATACTATAAAATTTTGTTTAAGTTTAATTTATGTTTAAATGTGCATATTTTTTATTTTACATTTAGGTAACAAATAAAAGTTGTTGTTTATTTATTATTTCTAATAACTAGTTTATTTAAAAAGAATTTCTTTTTAATGGTTTATCAAAGTTAATGTTGCAGGTTAATAATGCATTATGTTTGGAATTTAGCAATAATATTTTCTTAAGCTATATATATTTATTCAATAAAATGGAGAGATGTCATTCATATTCTGGTGGAAGTTGGAGTTTACAAAACAAAGAAAAGTCTTTACAAGTTGCAACAGTAAAACCAGTATCAAAGAGTGTTTCTGAGGATAATTTGCATAGTGATTTAGATAAAAAAATTGTACTGCAGCGTGTTTTTTCTAGACTGAAAATCAATGATTTATCTGTTTTAAAAAAAGACTCTTTAATTGGTAATCTAATCTAATATTTCTTTTACATTTAGTTTAGTTGTTACATTTTATGGTTATAATTATGTGATATTGTTCATAGTGGATAGTTATATTAGTTTTATTACTGAAGGTTAAGATAGTTTATTAACTATTATATATATATATATATATATATATATATATATATATATATATATATATATATATATATATATATATATATATATATATATATATATATATATATGTATACAGTGCTCAAAGTGAGGCGGGATGTCATCCCATCACCTTTTTATAAAGTATAAACCATCCCTCCACCTTTTTATAAATCTTTTTATATAACAATGATAAGGCAGGATGATATTTTTAGTTTACCAAATACCATCCCATTACTTTTTTTTCTCCACTTCAAGCACTGTATATATATATATATATATATATATATATATATATATATATATATATATATATATATATATATATATATATATATATATATATATATAAATAGTTTTTGGTTATTTTATTAACTGTTAATAATTTTTTTCTTTTTTTTTTTGAACTCTTTTCAATAATATTTTTAAACAACAAAGAGTTTTTTTTTATTATTTATCAGTTACTGATAACATATTCATGATCATAATTTATTTTTATAAATTAAACGAACATCATTAAAACTTTACGTTATTGAATTGACGATAAACAAAATATCTTATTAATAAAATATTTACATCAAAATAAATCGTACATTTTTAAAACTATTATGACAAAAAGTAATTTATATATTTAAAAGAAATTTATATATTTAATTCCTTAAGATAAAACTTAAATCACTTTATTTTCTTTAACTAATTTTTAACAATAACAAAAAAATTATTAAACAAATTGTTTCTTTAACAAAAAATCTATTAGTTTACAATTGCAGTTAAATACTTTTACTCTCGACTTTATTTCTTCTGAATAAATGTCTTATAAACGATATCAAAAGATAATTTAAATATTCTAAAAGATAAAAATTTTTGCGTAACGCAAAACTGCTGAACGCGTAACTGCTGAACGTATATATATATATATATATATATATATATATATATATATATATATATATATATATATATATATATATATATATATATATATATATATATATATATATATATTTATCAAGCCTTACCGGGAAGCGTGTGCGGTCGCACACCTTGTTTGTCCAGGTTTAAAGTAATTGTTTTAGACTAACTGACCATGGCAGTTTGCATCTTTTAACTTATAAAGCATTTCAATAATTCGCTAAATAAAATATAAATTTACTTACTAAGAAAAAAAAAACAATTTTTAAATAAGGAAACAAAACTGTAACAAAATATCAAGTTTAATTAAATAAACTAGAAAATTATTAATTAAAAAAAGTAAATTAAAAAAAAAAGTTTTTTTATAAAGTTTTTATACAACATTTTTATTCTTTTTTTTAGAGTCGTTGAAAAAAAATCTTTTATAACGATTTAACAACAATTGAAAGCTTTGATATGCAATTTATTCACGATTTTTATCAGTCCATATAATTAAGAAACAAATTTGCTATGTACGAGAAATTTTGTTTATTTTTTTCTTATGTTTATCCGTTTATTACTTTTCATTTTTATGTCTTTTTGCTTTTAAAAAAAGTTTTTGCTATATTTGACGCTTTTTCTCAATACTTATATAATAGGAAAATAAGAAAATAAATTGTTGTTTATTTGTTAAAAGTATTATTTGATTAATAAATTTTGTTAATGACGGAATAAGTTAAATAAAAGAATAACTTTATTAATAAATGTATTTATCGTATTTGATGCATGCATGAAATCGTTTCTTTTATATTGCCCAATTTCCAATATTAATACAAGTTACTAGAGATAATGAGCATAAGGATCTTTTTGTTTACAAAAATGTATTTAAAAACTTAAACAAAAGTTTTAAATAAACTCCTAAAAATTTCGTTAAGAAAGTTCAGTAAATTAACAATGCACTAACCCACAAAATTTTGCAGCATCGTTTCATTTATTTACATAAAAAACTTTGTTAAAAAAAAAAGATTTTTCACAAATAAATAGCAATTAGTTTTCTTGCTTTCCTTTCCATTGATAAAAACAGTAAAGTTTAGCAAAGACATTTGAAAAACAAATTTAAAACTTTCTGTGTTTCTAGCACAATTTATAAACTGCTTCCTTTATATACTGACTGAAAAATTATTTTTATTTTTGTTATATTCTACTTTTTTAATCGACTTGTATCAATTTTGGTAATGGAAAATAAAAAATGCTCTAAAAATAAGACCACAAAAACAGTAAATATTTAGGTATATTATTTTTTTGACAACAATTTTCTTTTTTTTATTATTAATTTTTTTTTATCATTTTATTATTTAGATTTTCTATTTTGTATAGTCTTCGGTTCTTTTCTTCAAGTATAGCTGATTTATTCTCTAGTTTCTTATAGCTTTATTTTGCCGCGAATTCTTAAAATACTTACTATATAAAAATTACTTTAAATGCGGATGTACAAGGTGTGCGACTGCATGCGCTTCCTGGGAAGGCTTGATATACATATACACACACACACACATATATATATATATATATATATATATATATGTATATATATACATATTTATTAACTATTATATATATATATATATTATTATATACTATTATATATATATATATATATATATAGACATATATATATAAAATATATATGTCTATATATATATATATATATATAGACATATATATTTGTTGTTGTTGTTGTTGTTGTTGTTGTTGCTGTTGTAGTCGTAATAGTATTAGTAATAATAATAATAATAATAATAATAATAATAATAATAATAATAATAATAATAATAATAATAATAATAAATAATAAAATTAGAGATTATAATTATAACACTACTTCTATTGACTGTGAATTAAATTGATAATATTAATGATAATTTAATAATAGGGTCAAATCATTATGTTTCAACCAATTTAAAGAAAATTTTGTAGGGCACCATCTCTGATTTTCCTGATTTTTACATATTGTTATTTGCATCATGTAGATAGGTTAAATTTGAAATTTCAGACTTTCAAGCACAATGGTTCGGAAATTATAGCCTTAGAAACATGACACAGTGGCCCCCCTCAATTTACAAATGGTCAAAACAGACTACTTTAGAGCTGTATATATTTTTTCTCACTTTCAATAAATGCCTCATTTTTTCTAGAACTATTTTCTGGATAGTTCTCTCTTTAAAAAAGTGGTTTTAATTAACTTGCGTTAAATTAGAAAAAAATTATGACCTCCTCAACTTTGGAAAAAATCATAAAAATGCTAAAATATGCCAAAATGAAACTAGCTGTAGCATTATACTTTTCATCCACAACTCTTTACAGATAACACACAGCAATACACTGGCAAAATATAGGCAGCTTGTTGCAGTTTAGAACTTAAATATATCTAAAAGCAAAATGTCCACTTGCCTAAAAAGTCCAATTTTCAGCCATTTTGAGATGCTTGTAAATTTTTCTAACACTTTGTTTTGATCTAAGATTAACATTATATAAGACCATTAGACCCAACTATCTGAAAATGCAAACATTATAAACTTGTCAAATCCACATCAAAAATGCCAGCATTTTTAAATTACCCTATTTTTCAATCATCAACGGTTGTATGTGTTCTATCAAAACTATCAAAAATGTGTGCGAGATTTTCCAGCAAATATACAATGTATTGGTCTTAAAAAGGAATTAACAAAAGTTAATTAAATTACTAAAAGTTAGTTGAATTTGATTGGTGCCCCCTCCCCCTCACCTTAGTGAGCAGGGGGGGGGAGAGGGGTCTAGACCACATAAACACCACTGATTACCTATAATAAAATAGAATTTAAAGAAATAATGGTTTTATTTTGAAATTATTTTAGATATTTAGGTATTAAGTACCTAAATATCTAAATTAATTTAGATATTTAGTTTTTATTTTTCAATTGTTTAATAGTATTTTAAAAACATGCAAGGAGTGTTGCTACAATTCAGCTTAATCTAGACTTAAATTAATCATACAGCACATTAAAAACTCATATCTATATTTTATATATAACTACTATCCGAGTACTAAACAATATATTTAAAAATAAATTAAATAAAAATAAGTCCTAAAAATGTTAATAGTTATAGTAAGTAGGGCATCTGGACACTTCATTTTCATATTTAGAAAAATCTGGAAGGTTTTACACATTTAGAAAATTAACATTGAAAATTTGCTAAAGAGTCATTTTTTTTTGTACTAAAAACTAAATATACTGACAGAATAGTAAAGTTAACATAAAATAACTTTATATTCCAACTTTTTATGCTTTTTTAACTTTGTATTTATACATCAACACCATTAGACTGCTTTAAGTTGGTGAAAAAAGTTTAGATACGCTTGTAATTAAATTAGGAACATAGTATGCTTAGTAAAGTAGAACATATTATTAGTATATAAGTAATTTAGTAGAATAGCAGTATTGTATGCATAGTTGCCTAATAACCTAATATAAATAATAATAATAATAATAATAATAATAAATACTAAATAAAATATTTTAAAATCATTTATACTTATACAACCCTCGTAATTAGGAAAAATGAGATCGGCAATAATTTGCTGACCTTAATCTTTTAGAGGTCGGCATCAGGTCAGCAAAAAAAATTTGATGCAAAGGTCTTACCATAAAACATAGAAACGAGGTTGGCAATTTGCTGCCAACCTCAAACCCTTTGCCAACCCTAATTCCGAGGATTGCTTATATTTTTTTATTGTCTTTTTGAATGAATTTACAAATTTTTTTAACTTAAGATTTCAATAATCTTTGTGTTTAGATGTACAATCGATGTATGTTCAATAGCTTATAAATTATTTGAACTGAACACTTCAGGAACTCTTTTGCTTCTTTCCTTATGTTTGTATCTTTACTGCAAAACCTGTTTATTACACTTTTCATCTCGGAATGAAATGTGTAATAAACAGATTTAAATGTCTGCTCATTAAAGTGCCCAAGGCAAAGGCTACTCAAATCAACAAATGTTTCTAGATGTGCGGTTACAGCATGTACTTTCATGGTAACCATGAGGTGTTTATCTAAAAACTAAAAAAAATTTACTATAAATATGTTTATCAATAGCCTGGTTTCAAATACAAAGTTAAAGAATACAGCGATTACCTCTCTGCAATAGTCTTGCGCATCTTTATAACTTTGTGTAAAACTTTCAATTAAAATTGAATATTTTGGGTCAAGTTTATTGCCAAAAACACCATGAACAACCTTATTAAACTTTCTCATTGTTTCCTAGAGAGGATATGGTTCAACAGGCGTTATCAACTCAAGTTTGTTGCAATTTTTAAGTATCTCTCTACACATGTTTCCTTCAAATGTTCCTCCTTGGCAACCTTTTCAAAGGCATCCAATGCTCTTGATCCAATCTATAAATCCAGACCAAAACTGCATAATAAATTCTGCCATATAGTTAACAAATCCTATCAGAAGGTGAAGTTTTGGTAATGGAACTTCACTTATTATACTTAGGAATTTGCCTTTTATCTTTAGCAGACAAGGAAAAATTTGTGATGAATGATAAATTTTGAAAATATTTATATTATACTTATTTATTTATATTCCTTCATTTTTTTCACCAGAGATCCTGCAGATGAATACAGTTCATAGTAATCATTCAAATATTCCTAACTCTCCAGAAATTAGTTCAAAAGAACCTTCACACCATACACAGGTTTACTTTCCTCCATGAGCCTACAATTTTATATAATAGTTCAATTTATAAATATTGTTGGGTAAAAAAAAACCTTTTCCTTATATAGTGTTTACCTCATATGTCATTATTATTATCTTAAAATTATTTAAAAACAACATACCAAACTTCCTAGCAATATGTTGATTAACTTCATGTCAGAAGCCAATGAGTACTTGCATTCATGCAACTTCAATCTTTCCACTATTCTTGTCATGTTAGAACAATTCTCATTTACCCTTTCACAATATGCTAAAACATTTGACGCATTTGCTCCTGAGTATGATCCTATAAAGCTGTTATTTCCTGCCCTGTCTTTGGTTGGATCAAACAGATTTATTATTACAATGATCCTCCACCTATAAATATATATCTATATACAGCGGTGGCCAAAAATTAAAGACCACTCTTTTTTTTCTCAAAATTTATTTTTAACCTTAGTATAATTTTATTTTGGAAAAAGGTATCAAAAAAAGAAAAACATTTTTAGAAAGAATTTTTATTGTACTTTATATTTATTATAAAAGAATTTATAATTTTTTTACAAAATAATGTTAAAAAATAAAAAAAACTGACTAGTAAAAAATATAAATGGGAAAAAAAATTGGACAAAATTTTAAGACCAGTTTCAAAAATATTTCAAAAAGCAATAAAAAAATAATTTAGAAACGTGTTGTTCCTCCATTTGTTTTCAAGCACTCTTGTACTCGTTCTAGCATTGAATTCATTAAAGTTTTGATTACTTCATCAGGCACATTTTTCAAATGATTAGAGAGATAGAAGATTTCAAATCTTCCAAATTGTAAAGTTGTTCTTTACCAAGCTTGTGATCAAGCCACGACCATAAATTCTCTATTGGATTTAAGTCTGGACTATTGGCAGGCCATGGAAGCACTTGAATTATATTAGAATTGAACCAATCGCTAACAACATGCGCTTTATAACACGGCGCATTATCTTGCTGGAAAATAAATCCATCTTGCAACTGCCATAAATCAATGCTAGGAATAAGCAAGTTTTCCAAAATTTCGATGTATCTTTCTTTGTTGAGTCTACCATCAAATAAATGAAAAACGCCAACTCCACAGGCACTCATACAGGCCCAAATGCCTATTGAACCACTGCCTTGTTTAGTTCGTTTCAAATGCATGATTCATCGAACCGTTCGCTTGGAAGTCTACGCAACATTACGCAACCTTTTCTGTTGTCTACCTCAACGTTCATTTCATTACTAAAGACCACACGACTCCACTGATCTGTTGACCAATTTTTATGTAGTTTGCACCACTCTTTCCTGGAAAATTTTTGTTTTTTATTTAAGCGTGGCTTTTTTGCAGCAGCACGCCATAAATAATTTAAATTGTGGAGGACCCTTCGCACAGTTCTAGGGCTTGCTTTCAGACCATTTGACAGTGTCCATTTCGTAGACAAGTCTGTAGATAATGCTTGTCTGTTTTCTTTCATTAATCTCACTAACGAGCAAACATTTGAAATTTTATTGCGTCCAGTCCCATGACGATCATTAATTGACCGGATCTCTTTTTATCGTTGAATTATGTTAATAATGCAAGAGTGAGACCTTCCGAGCTTTTCTGCTATTTGTCTAATGCTATAGCCTTCTTCTTTTAATACAAGAGCCGCGTATCTGTCTTTTTCTTCGATCTTTGCACGCATTTTTGCAATATTTTTATATCCTTTTTGCAATTCAAAAAATAAATGTTTATTTGATATCGAAACTCAGGTTTCGACATTTTATTTTATAGCCAACGTAATAAGCAATTAAGACAGCGAAAAAAAAAAAATAATGGATTATTATTTTTAATAAGTGCAAATTAAAGATTTGAAAGTGGTTGTTAAATTTTGTCCAATTTATTTAAAGAAGATTTATAAGTACTCATCAATTTTTTTAATAAGTTAAACTCTATTTAATTAGAATTAGATTAAAAAAATTATACCACTTTAATCCGTATGTTTTAATTAACAAGATATTAAAAAAAAAATCAATATGTCAATTAGAATCTTCTTAATTTTAATTTAAAGATTAAGAAACCAACTATAAAATGAGTGGTCTTTAATTTTTGGCCACCGCTGTACATACACACATGCATATTTGTATATAAATATGTAAAAATAATATTTTCAAAATATTTTTTCAAATTTATAAAATAAAAAATAAAATTTCAAATATTAAAATAAAAATGTAAATAACTGAATCCATCTCAATCTTTACAAATGTTTTTTGTGGAACCTGCCCTCAATATTTCATTGCAAAATCCAGAAATGTTGTAATATCTTCAATATATACTAAGTCTTTCTTCACTGTAGCATAGTCGTTATCTTTTTCTTTTTCTGGAAAGTCTAATAATTCAGCGACAATAGTTCGAAAGTAGTTTACTTTTTTCATTTAGGGCTTTCTCCATGTTTGTCTCAAACTTTACACCAATTCTACTCAAAGTTTTAAACATTTTATTAGACTTAAACTAAGTCTTAAGGTATTTACCAAAGCTTCTACCTCATTATAAGGAATCTTTCTCTGATCACTTTCTGGAGTACCATATTACAATATGAATTCTTTTACCTCCTTAATATAAAACAACTGTTTTTTTTTAAGTATAGTAGTTTATCATAAGATAAACTGTTTTAAGAATATCATAGCTATTTTTGAGAATGGTTTGAGCTCCTAAACTTTGCTTATTCCTTTATTTTTTAGAAATTTTTAGAAATGCTCTCAGAAAGATTTGTGCTAGCCTTAAAAGGTGAACATTTGTGGGGTTTACCTTTAGCAATTTCACATAAGCATATTTGGCAAAGTTTTAGTGTTGAGCTAGTTCCCTTCATACTTTTATTTATAATCTATTTCTTCCTTGACTGCATATACTGCATAATATTGAGCAATCTCTAGAGGTTTGCAAGCTAGACAAATAAGCATTTTTTTCATTTTAGAATAACTGCGCCTGCAATAGTTTTATCAGCCTTATAGAGACATAAGTTTTTCTTACAACCTGGGCACACTCCTGTAGGGTAGGCAAATACTTTCAGTGAAAGTTCAGGCTTACAGAAAACTTGAACCAGACCTTCCAAATTTTTATTAACTGGAATGCATTTGTTGTTCTTTTCCAGGCAGCAACAAAATAATATTCTCTACTAATCTATGGTTACATACTAATCTATGGTTCCTCTGCTCTCCTTTGAGAGCAGAGGAGCCATAGATTTAATGTATTAGGTATTTATGGTAATATATGGGTATCTACTAACTTTGACCTACTTTGAGTATTCTAATGATATTTATAAATATTAGATTAAAGACCTTGAAAATTTGGATTATGAATATTTTTAAAACAAACTTCAACTTTCTGTAAGTATATTTAGTTTTTTTAAATACAAAAAATATGACTTTTTAGCAGATTTGCAATGTCAATTTTCTAAAATGTGATACCTTCCAGATTTTTCTAAATATGAAAATGAAGTGTCCAGATGCCCTACTTACTATAATTATTATTTTATCTTATTATTTATTATTTTTAACTATAATTTTTGGTGTACTTGGATAGTAAACTTAAACCTAAATTTCTGAGCCTATATGAATCGATGTATACAAAAACGTTTTAAGTCATAAAAACTATTTTTTCGGGGAACAAGAAAAAACTTATTAAATCCAAAATTATTACTTAAATAAAATCAAAAAAAAAAATCTGGGTGCTTTTTGACATTAAATATTAGATTTGTTAAAATATATACCAAAATTTGTGATATATATATATATGTTATACATAGTTAAAGTTGTCTGACTTAAAAATAGTTTTTATGACTTAAAACGTTTTTGTATACATCGATTCATAAATAGAGAGAAGGGGTATCTTTGAATTATTAAGTAATTTCTTCTTGTTCTTCTTCTTGGTAATCAATTATGATTAATCTTACCTTACAGGGGAAAAAAATGAAACCTTAGTTGCTCATTTATTTAAACTTTTAAACCAAATTAGCAAAATGTAAAAAGCTAAATGTTTCTTTTGCCATAACATTATGTCTAAAAATGGACCTCAAATGACAAGACATGTTTAAAAATGTAAAAAGTGTCCTGAAAAAAAATTTCTAGATCTAAAAAGGTTTTGTCTAACGCCAAAGCCCGCACTCTCAGGTCATGAAATCTCGTATTTCATCTCAAAAGTTAGGTTCTCGTGACTTATATAGAATCTTTAACAGTATCAATAATAAGCGTAAATCTGTTGTTCCAACTCTCTTGTATGGTTCAAATTTTGTCACCTCACCTAAAGACAAAGCTTAATTGTTTGCTAGAATTTATCAATGTTATCTCTTGGTTCCACTAGATGCGCTCTACCTAATAAAGCTGACAAACAGGTTAATTCATTGCTTGACATTCGTATCACTCCAGCTTCTGTATCTAAAGTGATTTCCTGCTTAGACTCTACAGGTTGTGGCCTGGACAACATACCTGTTATAGTCTTGCAAAAGTGTTCTTGAATCTTTAATTAACAACACTTAATCTCTCATCTTGAATCTAATAACTTACTTTCTGATCATCAATATGGATTTCGATCTCGTTCTACAGCTGATTTGCTAACAGTAATAACTGATAGGTTTTACTGGGCATTAGATAGATGTGGAGAGGTTAAGGCTATCACTCTTGACTTTTCTTAAAGCTTTTGATAAAGTTTGGCATGCTGGTCTTCTTTATCGGTAAGCTTTCTTCTTGCAGTCTATCAGTTGACATCTTTAAGATTAGTGAATCTTTCCTTTCCGATTGTAGTATAAATATGTATAAAAGTTGTCCTCGATAGATTGCACTCTTCTTCATATCCTATAACTTCAGGGGTTCCTCCTTGGCCCTTTACTCTTTAATTTTCCTTAACAATCATTCCAGATATTCTCACATCTAAGGTGGCATTGTTTGCTGATGATACTATCATTTTTCCTGGCTTGATAAGAAGCCAACACTCTGATTGCTTGGAGGAGCATTTGAGCTAGGAAAGGATTTTACTTCTGCTACAGAATGGGGCTCACAGTGGCTGGTTAACTTTAGTTGAGATAAAACCCAATTTTTTTTCTGTCAATCATTGTTACAATAATTTAGATCTTCCTATATTTATGAACGGTAATGCACTCAATGAGTCATCTACTCTTTATCTTCTGGGATTAACTCTTCCGATCTTTCTTGAAAACCATATATTCAATCCATTGCAAAATTAGCATCTGCTGAAGTTGCATCTCTTTATCGTGCTAGGCATATCTCTATAAATCTCAAATCCGTTTGTGTATGGAATACTGTAGCCATATCTAGATCTTCTTTTATTAGGGCAGATCTTCCAATGATGCCCTATCTCTTTTAGACAAGGTCCAAAAACGAATTGTAAACATAGTTGAAACTGCTCTTGCAGCCAACCTCCAACCACTATCACATCGTCGTAATGTTGCTTCTCTTTTCTTTTCTACATATATTATAACGGGCACTGCCCTTAAAAGTTAGTGTCTCTTGTGCCATCTACTTAAATTCATTGTCGTGTTACTCGTCATTCAATTAAGTCTTATCCTTTTTCTGTGACTGTTTCTAAGTGCTTCAAAAACTCTTATTGTTCTAATTTTTTGAAATTAGACGAATAAGAGTTTTTGGAGCACTTAGCACCATTGACAACTAAATTGATAACCATTTAAAACTATAATAAAACATATTAACTAAAAATTTTTAAATTTTCCTGGAAATTGAGAACAGTATAGCTTCTTTTTTTTTATAGGGGCTTGCCTGCTATTTTTTTATGACTAATATAACAAATGAACAATGTAAGATTAAATGCAGGATATAAAAAAATGCTCAAAGAAATAAACAATCTTAATAGAAGTATTAATTAAAGTATTAGAGCATTTAAAATCTGATATCAATATGGTATTAATACTTATTATTACTAGGTATATTAATACTAACATTTATATTAACTAAATTAAAATGGTAATTTTCTTGTAGGAAAAATACTTGTTCTATAAGAAAATTATCATTTTAGTTTTGAATTATAATATATATAGAAACTATACAGTTTCTATATATATATATATATATATATATATATATATATATATATATATATATATATATATATATATATATATATATATATATATATATATATATATATATATATATATATATATATATATATATATATATATTGAGTGTAACACAGTAGTTAAAAGTACAACATGACAAATAAACATTCCCATACAGTATTCATAGATTTACTAGCAGTAAGCAACTCGTAATATGGGTTAGTAATAAATAAATAACAATTTGACTTGATATATTATCTAAAAGATATAAAATACAAATTCATTTATTTGCGCTGCCATTGTCCCGGTTTTTTCGCTGAACAAAAAATACATTTGAGCTTAGCAATAACAGAGTGTTCCAATAGTGATCTCCTTTATTAATAAACTTTCATTAAACAGAGGAGACAGAATGTGTTTCAAAGACACTGTGTTAAAAAAAAGTTACAATAAGTTATTATATTAATAAATTAGTCATTGTTTTTAATGGCATTTACAAAAAAATATATATTAGCACAAAATAGCTATAGCACAATGAACCATTAAAAAAAGGACTTCTTAATGTTATCACTAAACAAAATTATTTTTACCTCAATAGTTTAGAATCCCAACTTCTTAACTGTGAATAATGATTAACACAGTAAATTTCATATCATATGAATTTACTAAATTAAAATGTTTTAACAGTACGTAAACTAATAAAGCAATGACAACTAAAAAAAAAAAAAAAAAAAAAAACGAATACAATTATTACTAACCAATATTGCATCCTCAGGGTTGCGAACCAATTATGCTATTTCTTGAAAAAAAGTGAATAAGCCGTTGGATCTAAGTTAGCTGATATAATCAATATAACTTCTAAATGACCTTTTGGGTAAATAACTTCCCTAGAAGCAGGTGGCCCACTATCTTCTCCAACGAATACAACTGCAACTTCACTAACTATAGTTTGCAAATAAGACATTATGTAAGCAAAGTTGACTGTGATGTTATTACTTCCTAAAATTTACTGCTGCAAGTGGGTCAGAGATAACAGTTGATAATGTTGGGGAACAGTTGATAACAGTTGATAATGCTGGCCTAAGATTACCTACACAATGTAAAACTTGACCACATATTTTAAAACATGGTGACCTATGATTCATACGTTAAACCACATTATCAGTAAATAAAGCGAAACAAAGACAGACATATTAAATTCTAATATATTTTAAAAAATTGATATTGGAATTATGATATAACTTTTTGTAAGTATTTGTAAGTCTTTTAAAGATTGCGGAAATAGTGAAAATGGAAGCAAAACTACCTTTCTATTATAGCAACATAAAAATGTGCTTCATCAAGAAATTTTTTAGCACAGCAATGCTGACAGATCTGGTTCATTTCTCCTAAACAATTATAATCTAGAATAGTATCACTTCTTGCTATACAATACATTCTTTTTGTCTGGCAACATTTCTTAAATTTTGAGAATGATTTATCTCGTCAAGGCCAATCTCTTTCATTGATGTGATTATTACTTTCAACTCATCTAACCATGATGTTCTAATTTAGGTATAAATTAATTTCTTCTTACCGAGCAGCATTTCTTACAGTTTGATGACAATTAATTTTAGCTTGCCTAATCATTTCATTAAATTATAAATTATTTTTAAGTTGATAGTATTTCTTCTAATAACTTATTTAAGCCTAATATTATCCATTTAAATTTCACTATTATCATTAAACATATTAACAGTGGTATTACTACTGTAGTAACAAATAAACATAAAAGAATTTCAAGAGTTATGATCTTTTCTATAAATTATTTACCACTATTTTAAGTGAACATAAGAATAAAATAAACAACTTTGATAAATCGCCATTATTTTAAGAAAATAAGAAAAGAAAAAAAAAAAAAAGAAATTAAAACATCAAAATATTAATAGTCTAAAGTTGTAAACATATCTACAGTGGTAAAAATATCTATCAAGAGATAAACAATAATTTCAATAAGTTCAAGTAAAAACCAATAAAACCCTGCAATTCTAATTACAAATCTATTACTTGATAATAAAAAAAAAACATAATGTTGAATCTTACTTGGTTTTTATCTAAAAAATAAATTTATAAAATTTTTAAAATTTAAAAATTTATTTAAAAGAATTTAATTTAATTTCTATTTAAAAGAAAAAAAAGAAGAAAAAAAATCAAAATGCCTTATGTAATGTAAAGTAACTTATTAAAAAAAAACTCAAATGTACAATACTTTAGAATATATGATATATAAACCTTTACAAATTAACTCATTAGTTAAACTACTGGTTTACCATTGAGGTCGAAAATTAATAAACAAAAATTAAAATAACAATTTTTAAAATAAAAACCTATAACAATTTAATTTAGGGTTTATCCATATTTTTTCGGCAATGTCAGTATGTTTTTATCTAAAGTAATAAAAAAGATGAAACCATTTAAGGACAAATTTAAAAATATAAATATATATTCAGATACCTTAAAAAGAAGCATAACACAACATTCCTTTGACAACTTCCAACAGAGTTTTTTTTTACTTTTTTCTATACCTTATTTATTTTATCTAAGAGAAAGTATACATATAGATTCAGAGAAATATAAAATATACTGGAATATATGCAAATTTATGTAAATACACTTACATGTCCACAAATAACAGTCTTAATTTATTTAAAGAAAAGGAAACAGGCTTTAAAAATTAGAAAAATATGATTAACTAACAACAAACAAACATTTATTAAAATTTTTATTGTAAAATTAAACAATGAACAACATCAATTCCACTTGCAACTAAAAATTTATCAGCTGTAATCAGCTTGTAGACCTTGCTTGAAAGACTGCGTGGAGTAAAGGAAAGCATTTAGAAAAGCCTAGAAACTTCTTTATTAAAAACGAAAGTGAAATGACACTACTATTAAATTAGCATATTCATATTAATATTAAATATAGAAAAACAAACATATAATAACACAATTATATCCTAAACCACAATTCATTCATGCAAGAGAAATAATTATACATTTATTGAAAAGCCAGAAACATTTTTTTCAAAGAGCAAAGATTTTAACAATACTATAGATAAATTTTATTTATAACAAAATTATTTGGGCTTTTATCCCAATTAATAAAAGCATGTGAAAGCACGAAACTACCCCATAAATATCTTTTAACGCTAGACCCCATCTAAGAATTATAGTAATCTATATTTTCAATATTAACATCTATAACGCGAAGCTTTAAATTTAAAAATACAATTTAAAAAAAGATTACAATAAGTTAATTACTTAATAAAATTTTAAAAAGATTTTATATTACCTATCATTTCAAGCTACTAAACATTATCTACCTAATGTCTACTTAAACATTTGAACTCGTACCATGAAATTTTGTGACTTCTTTAAGAAAACACTTGGTTAAGAAAATCTGGAAACTACTTAAAAACTAAGAAATAGTGTATTTTACAGAATACAGAACCGTAACTAATATCGAACAATAGGCATTACTATGCGCACTAATAATAATAATAATAATATTCACTGCGCTATTTATATTAAGATAACTAACTTATAAATGATTTAATTTTTTATTAAAAATATAAGTTAAATTCGTATTTATATGAGTATTTGTGCTTATAATGATCATATACTAAAAATAAACTTGAATAAAAGAAAACTATTCCAAAATTTATGCCAAATTAATCTAAGGAAATGTTTTTTTGATTTAATGACAGCAAGAGGAACAAAACATGTTTTTTTACAAGATATTTTGTAATAAAAAAATGAACTATTTTTTTTTAAGAATAAATAAGTTTAAATATTGAACAATGTTTAGTAATATTTTTAAATAAATTTGACAGTTAAGTTAAAACCAAGCATTAACTAAAGTTTTAATTTAAGATTTATTTAATAAAAATTTAAGTATGTTTTTTTAACAGAGTTAAATTATATTTTTTTAATCAAAATTAAATCATATTTTTATCAGAATAAAATTATATTTTTATCAGAATAAAATTATATATTTTATTAAAATTAAATCATAAATTTTTTTAATCAGAATTAAATTATGTATTTTTTAAATCAAAATTAAACTATATATATTTTTATCAGAATAAAATTATATTATTATGATCTTTGCTTCAAGCTTAAAGTATTAGCGTTTTTCAAGCGAAAAATTCAATCATAACAATAAAAATAAAATATCACAATATAAAGTAAAGATAATATAAATTAAAATCTAACTTTTTCATTAATTTATTTTTTATTATTAA
The DNA here is from genome assembly GCF_038396675.1 of Hydra vulgaris. NCBI lineage: Eukaryota > Metazoa > Cnidaria > Hydrozoa > Anthoathecata > Hydridae > Hydra > Hydra vulgaris. The sequence goes on from NC_088933.1 coordinate 17,636,715, forward strand.
ATAGAAATTTAGATATTTAATTATTGCAATCAAAGGATGTATAAATATTCTTGTGCTTGCAAGATTATAAATAAAAGTTTTAATTATATATATTTCTTTTTTTGCATTTTTTTTTACATTTTGTTTAATAACTTCGTGTACAAAAAAAAAATTGTCGTTAATTATAAACAATTTTGTTTTCTGTTACTAAATATTTTGACAAAATAATTAGGTTAATAAAGATTAGGTTTTATATTTGAGTTTTTTTAGATTAGTAAATGGCGCTTATATTTAACATAATTGTCATTAAAACCTTTCGTAACAAACTACATAATGGTCATTCAAAAGTTAATGTGGTTTTTATAAAATTAATTTCTTCTTTTATCTTATTGCTTATAGAATAATTTAAAAGTTAAAAAATGATAAAAAGTTGCTTAATGGAATTCGCTCTAGGTGTACGTAAAATTGCTTTATGTGTATGTAAATTGCTGGCGGCTTAACATTTTAAGATAAGGCCTGAGGTCGGCATTAATTTGCTGATCTTTTAGAGTTTATCATCAGGCTAGCAAAACAATTACCTGCAAAGGTTTTACCATAAAACATAGAAACTTGGTTTCAATTATCTTATAGTCTGCTGCTACAACGAAGTGCCGGTTTATCGACTGAGGGTTTGGTTTTAGAAGGCAGTCTATCATTTATTTAAAAAAAAGATTCCAAAGTTTTTAAACTTTTTCTGGTCTTTAAACTAATTTTTTTTTTCAAATTACATAAACTTAAAATTGATCAAGCAAGAGTATATATATATATATATATATATATATATATATATATATATATATATATATATATATATATATATATATATATATATATATATATATATATATATATATATAAAAGAGGTGTACCCTATATTTTTAAAGTTACATGTGTCAAAATTTGTAGCAAAGTTTGTTTTCCATATTTTCTATTATTAACTAGAACACAAAATAATGTATGCAAAAAAAAAAAAAATATATTTTGATGCTTTTTTCGTAAATGTTCAAAGCATTTAGTTAGGCGAAAACTTTTTTTTTTGGGAGTATTTAAATTATCTTTTAACATCGTTTGTGTGGCATTTATTAGGTTGTAAAAAAAAGCACTTGACCGCAACTGAGAATTTTTTAAAGAAACAAGTTGTATTATAATAAAAATTTTAATTTTAATAGAATTTAAATTAAAAATGATCTCAAAAACTTAAAATTAGTTTTGAAGGAATGTAAAATAGATAAATGTTGAATGTAAAATTTAGTTTCAACTGAATGTAAAATTGTTTTGCAATTTTATTAAAGTTTTTTTCTAATCATCTGCTAACTTATTCATTGCATTAAATATAAGTCCCTTCATCATAGATTATAATGGATTATTATAAGTGAAAGTAAATTAAAAACTTTTTTTTTGTTATAAAAAGGAAGAAGTGCTTTTTTTCAAGAGAGTTCTTTTCACAAATGTATTTTTTGTTTCTTATTAATTTAATATCGTGTATAGTTCTTTTGGTGTCATATGTTTAAGGACTTAGGTTTACAAATATCTTTTACTATCTATAAATTTTTTATAATCTTTATTAAAAATACTACTTTAAATATGTATAAGTTTAAATAAATAAATAAAGTGTGATAAACAAATAAAAGACTGTTAAATATAAGATTGTTTTAAGAAATAAATTATAAGGAAATATAATCATTTTCAAATATCAAATTTAGATTCAATTAATAATTTTTGTTAAATTAGTTTAAATAATTTTTAGTGTGGTTTACAATTAATTTTAATTACAATGACATACTTTAAAATACTTTCAAAATTTAAAAAATTTATAAGCTCCTGTAACAAATAAGATCTTAATGATCACATCACATTAAAAGCAAAGGGTTTTAAAGTATTTGTAAATTGTTTTTTTATATTTGTCAATACTTTGTTGTTGTAAAAAAGAGTACATGTTTTTTTGATAAAATAAATGCTCAATTTAAGTGAAAAACCTAATGAATTATATATCGGTGTATATATCGGCTTTATCTGAAAGTTGAAAAGTGAATGTTATCAATAGTTTACAATATTACTTTTATTTACACAAATTATTTCTAGTCTACACTTGATCCTATAATGCAAAATGACTAGAATATGCGAGAAATCCATTGAATGCCTATATTTTTGTGAAAAAAAAGTGACTGGCAACTCAAAAAGTTGGCGGGTGACCAAAATTAACAAACTGTTAATTTTGGTCACCCGCCAAGTTACGATAGGTTTAATGTTTCCTAATTTCTGAAAAGAATATATATGAAAAGAATATAATGTCCTGATTTTTTTAATGCAAAAAAAATCAGGGCCTTAACTTGACAAAACCAGGAAAAATATTATAAAAATTTTCAAAAACATTGGCTTCCAAATTGAAATTAATATTAATTTAATGTTATTTAATTAATATTAATTTAATGTTATTTAACATTAATTTAATGTGAATTTTCTTGATGTCACATTTAACCTCTTGGAAAATTCTTATAGATTTTATAAAAAACCTGATGAATTATTGTATATTAATATAAATTCAAAGCATCCCCCTTAAATCTTAAAACAAATTCTTATTTCAATTAACAATAGACTAAATCAAAACTCTTCTAATGAAATTAGTTAATTTTTAACTCTTCCAAATCCGTGTATGAAGATGCTCTTAAAAAAAACGGATTTAAAAATTTGAAGCTAAAATTTGAAACAAAAATTGAAAAAAAGCGAATTAGAAATAGAAATATAATTTGTTTCAACCCTCTGTACAGCAAAAATCTTTCTACAAATATTGGAAAAGCATTTAAAAAAATAGTTGACATACATTTCCCTCCCTCTAATAAATTGCACAAAATTTTTAACAGAAACTATTAAGGTAAGCTATAGCTGTACAAAAAATATTGAAAGTATTATAAAAGGCCATAATTTTGTATTGAATAATAAAAATGAATTTCTCAAAGAAAATAATACTGAAAATTGTAACTGCAAGCAAAATATTGACTGCCCTATGAATGGTAAATGCTTATCAAAAAATATTATTTACAAATGCATTGTTTCCTCGCAAAACAACTCTAATAAACAATATATTGGCTTAACCGAGGGCAAATGGAAAAAGCATTATGCCAACCACAAACAATCTTTTAAACATAAAAAACACTTAAAAGAGACTATGCTGTCAAAATATATTTGGCAACTGAGAGAAAAAAATATTAACTTTAAATTAAACTGGTCTATCCTCAAATCTGCGCCTGCCTATAATAACATTTCCAAAAAATGTATACTATGTTTACAAGAAAAATTTGAAATTATTACTCATTTAGATCAAGAAAATTTACTGAATAAAAAATCTGAAAAGAATTAATTTCTAAATGCAGACATTTAGAAATTAATTCTTTATTTCTAAATGTCTGCATTTAGAAATAAAGAATTAATTTCTAAATGCAGACATGAAAATAAGTTTCTTTTAAAAAATTATGAAAACAAATGACCAGTCTAAAATTATCTTAATTCTAAAGAATTCTTTTCATGATTTTTTAAATCTTTTTATATTTAATTTTTATTTAATAATTTAGTAATTAATTAAATAATTAAAAAAATATTAAATAAATAAAAAGCAATATTCCAATGTTAAAATATTATCAATCTTTCTAATGTATAACAATGTATAAAAAACTGTTATGCATCACATTGTTGTTTTATAAAAGCGAATGATCTTAATTATATTATTATAAAAGTTCATTCACTTCTTCTTTGTGAATGAAAATGTCATCATATATAAAATTTTCTATGAATGCTTTATTAACAAGTAGGAGAGTTAAAAAATATTTGGTAATTAAACTTCAAATGGTTGGATACTTGTAAAGTTGAGATAATAGTTTTTCGAAGTTACACTGCAGTTTTTATCTTTCGCTCAGAGTTATTAGTGTGCGACCTACTTAGTGAGTTTTTGTTATTATGTCTTTGTTTCTCGATTTTTATTCAGACTATTCTTTTATTCTTTAGTTTTATCAGTTGTATAATCAGATTTTTGTTAAGTTTATTCCAGATATAGTCACAACAAAAATTTGCAAGCAACACAAAAAATGGCAGAAAAACAACCTTCGTAACCATCACGTTACTTTATTGAAGCATCTTGGCATTTGCTTTAAAAATTTGCAATGAACGTAGAAATTTTGCAAGATCTGTTTTGAGTAATAATATATTGTCTTATTAAAATAATCGAATAAAATTTTTTATTACGCTTATTTAGTTTACTCATTTTTTTTGTGCTTTGTAAATTAAATTAAATTTTAAAAATTTAACCATTTTTATCTCTAAGCTATAAAGATTATATTGAAATAATTATATTGAAATCTTTTTGTAAATAAACTAAAGAGTTCTATTCTTTTACAATTGTTTTTCAGCTGTTTAGTCTAAAATTTTAATTATTACTACCGTTTCTGTTCAATTTACTACCATACTCTTTTATGAACTCCTAATTGATTATATATTCTTTTCAGAAATTAGGAAAAAATATGTTGTGTTGATGTGATATGTAAGTTAAAATTTGATGTAATTTTTAATTTCTAAGACACTTAGTACAAATAGATTTTTTAAGATTCTGGTTTTTTATGAATAGAACCAATAGAAAGGTATTAAATTTTGCAAATATAAAAACGAAAATAAAATATTAAGAAATCATAAATTTGCCCAAAATATCTTCAATTTCAAATTTGAACGCAGTTTCTTCACTTTCACCTGATTCAGATGTTTCCCATTTACTTTCATTGCTTAACCTATCGCAATCAATATCGTCCTTTTCGTCATTTACTATTGCAGCAGGTTAAATTATTGAATCAAAACATTTTCGCTTCCAACAAGACTGCAAGCAGCCACTAATTAAAGTTGGAAGTTACTGAAAGAGAAAAGATGAAGATTGAAGAGCAAGATAACGATTGACGGACGACTTAAAGGATTGCAAATTATATGAATCAGGAAAACAAGATGAAGGAAGCGAATTCCAAAGAGCTGATGTTTGAGGAAAAAAACTAGACGAATAAGCATTTTTGGAGCACTTAGGAACAGTCACAGAAAAAGGATGAGACTTAATTGAATGACAAGTAACACAAGAATGAATTTTAGTAAATGGCACAAGAGACGCTAGCTCTTTAGAGCAGTGCCCATTATAGTATTTGTAGAAAAGAGAAAGAGAAGCAACATTACGACAATGTGATAATGGTTGGAGGTTGGCTGCAAGAGCAGGTCCAACTATGTTTACAATGCGTTTTTGCACCTTGTCTAAAAGCGAAAGGGCATCATTAGAAGAACCGCCCCAGATATGGCAACAGTATTCCATACAAGGCTGTTTTTGAAATTTATAGAGATAGAGAATACAATCCGAAGTAAGAAAGTGACGAGCTCAATAAAGAGATGCAACCTTAGCAGATGCTAATTTTGCAACTGATTTGATATATGGTTTCCAAGAAAGATTGGAAGTAAAAGTTAATCCTAGAAGATGAAGAGTAGATGACTCATCCAGTACATCACCGTTCAAAAATATAGGAAGTTATAAATTGTTGCGATAATGATTGGCTGAAAAAAATTGAGTTTTATCTGTATTGAAGTTCACCAGCCACTGTGAGCCCCATGCTGTAGCAGAAGTGAGATCCTTTTCAAGCTCAAATGCCCCCTCCAAGCAATCAGAGAGTGTTGGTTTCTTATCACGACAAGAATAAATGGTAGTATCATCAGCAAACAATACCATCTTAGATGTGAGATTATTGTAAATCAGAAAGAGTATAGGGCCAAGGTTAGAACCTTGAAGAACCCCTGAAGTTAAAGAACAAGAAGGAGAGTGCTGTTCATCGAAGACAACTTTTATACTACGATTGGAAAGGAAGGATTCAATAATCTTAAAGATGTTGCCAGATACTCCATAAGAAGAAAGCTTATGGAAAAGACCAGCATGCTAAACTTTATCAAAAGCTTTTGAAATGTCAAAAACGATGGCCTTAACCTCTCCACCTTTATCTAATGCACAATAAAACTTATCAGTTATTACTGTTAGCAAATCAGCTGTAGAACAAGAAGATCGAAATCCATATTGATGGTCAGAAAGTAAGTTATTAGATTCAAGATGAGAAATTAAGTGTTTGTTAATTAAAGATTCAAAAACCTTGCTTATGATAGCAAGAAGACTAATGGGACGGTAGTTAGGTGAATCATATCGCTCTCCAAAATTTTTGAAGATAGGGATAATGGATGCCGCTTTCCAGCAGGCTGGAAAACACTTGTTAAATAGTTTTTAGAGGATAGATGACAGCTCCGGAAAACACTTCTGCAAGACAATAACAGGTATGTTGTATGGGCCAAAAGCTGTAGAAGAGTCTAAGCAGGAAATCACTTTAGATACAGAAGCTGGAGTGATACAAATGTCAAGCAATGGATCAACCTGTTTGTTGGCAATATCAGGTAGAACGCAACTAGTGGAATCAAGAGATATTGATGAAAAGTTTTTAGCAAACAATTCAGCTTTGTCTTTAGGTGAGGTGACAAAGTCTGAACTATACAAGAGAGGTGGAATTAAAGATTTCCCCTTATTATTGATACTTTTAAAGATTCTCCAGAAGAGAATTTTTTTGCTAATAAATATGGAAGTAATGGTTTCGATTGCCAATCGCAGCAGCACAGCATGAGGAAAACCATGGAGGAGAGTGAGGCTTGACTTGGAATCGTCGAGAGGGAACAAAAGATTCAATGCCAGCCTTAATCCATGAAGTTATATAAGAAGCACATTTGTCTACAGGAAGACAAAAGATTTCTACCCAAGGGCCATCACGAAGAAAATCACGGAAAGAATCCCAGTCAGCTTTACTGTAGTTGTAAGAGGTACAATGATAGGGGATTCTGATGATGAAGAAGAATAAGATAATAGTTTTAGAGAGATCAAACTGTGATCAGAAGCACCTAAGGAATGTGGAGAAACTGAGCACTGACTAGGATCAGAAATATGACATAAGTTGAGTAGAGAAGGTAAATGATTCGGGTTGTCTGGAAAGCGAGTTGGAAAGTTGACTATTTGAGTTAGGGATTGAGAAAGGCAAAAGTTGTGGGCTTTAAAGCCTGCGGAGTCACTGACACTAGAGCCAAGCCATTCAGAGTGGTGAGCATTAAAGTCACTGATAACAACTATATTAGCTGATGGATAAAGAGAGAGGGCTTGGTCAATATGATCAGAAATAACATCAAAAAGAGTGCAATCTTGAGATGAAGAAGAGCGATATAGAACAAAGAGAAAGGCATTAGATTGAAGTGGTGCTAAACGAAAGCACATGAAAGAATAGTCTGTGGATTCAAATCTGGTTTCACGACAAATGGGTGAATTCTTACGAATGCCCAGGCCAAGCATGTGACTATTGGAGTCTTTACGAGTTAAAGGAAGATAACCATCAACACTAAGATCACAAGATGAGACAGCTGAACTCAAATTAGTCTCACGAAGAGCAAGTAGGTCAGGTGAGCTTTGCAAGAGATAAGACTCAACAGAAGAAAAGTTGCTTCGAATACCACGAATATTAGTGAATGATAGGTTTAGAGAACTTGGTGATGATGATGGTTTTTTGTGTTTTATAGTTTTTGGTACTTTATTCATTTTTAAATTAGATTGAAGAACTTGACTCAAAGTATAGATAGTACTCAGAACACCGTTTAATAGCCCAAGCAATTGCCTCATTACTACTAATAAACCCTAAGCCGTAACAAAGGGCTCCAAATGTGGCTTCTGCAATGCACACCAAAAGTACAAATAGGGACACCATACATGCGCAACATGGCACTGTTAATACTTTGATATTTTTTAGCTGTTGATGGAATCAGCTTCTCTGAGAGCTACCACAGAGTTCGGGAAACCTGACTACCAGCCGGCCTCAGAACCATAAAACTGAGTTTTATAGCTGTACCCTCATTAGGAGATAATAGAATGAGTTGCCTAGTCATAAACACAGAGACACAAGCAAAACCCATGCATTGAGTCAAGATGATCCAGCATTCAACATCCTAAACTGGAAACAATGTATTAAAAATACATCTGCGCCAGCCTTATAGATGAGGGAGGAAGGGGTGCAAGGCTGGTCAACAGATAGAATCTGTTTACCCCTTAAGTCTTTGCCTAGGAGGCCTTCTACAAGACAGTAGCCGGTGCATTTAACATCTGCCCAAGATGAGTATTTTTATTGAGACACCATCTCTAGCCTTTACTCAACCAAGAGCCCCAAGGCAGGGGGTGTTTTAATTCGGAATTGTCATCTCATAGTCTTTGTTTAACAAGGCATATCCTTCAAGGCAGCAGGACATGAAGCAGATTGTACTGGGTTACATGTTACCAGTAGCAGGATAACTTGACCTAACGTATATAGCTGTTTGCCGTTTTTATAAAAGTATATCAGAAACCCGTTCGATTACTTTTTTCATATCATTATCACTAAAATTTGGATCATTGATTTTATTGGCTAAGATAGCATTAAGTGTTTTGTGATTGATTCCAAGTCTTTTGTCTTACATAAGCATTGTCAGAAGACTAAAGGCTCGTTCCACTGATGAGTTTAACTCAGATAAGCATATGATTAAACTTGCTATTTTATATAAATTTGGGTGCTCAGTCCGTCAACTTTTTAAAGTATGACTCCATATATCACTTGCGAAGCAATTCTTTTTTATACTGAATACATACCTTTTTCCATAGCTTTACAAGAAATATTGTCCCATTTTCCACGATTGTTTCCTTTCCACAAACTTCATCTTTACCCCAACTCAGATATGTTGCTAGTGTAACTCTATTACTGGTAGATACTATTTTTTTTACTGAAACTTTACTTTTTAACTTGAAAATTTGAAAAACTTGATAACTTGAATAACTTGATATCTTGATAACTTTATATCAAACACTCAATTTATACTATAAAAATTGATTAGCAGTCTGTTGTTTATAAATGAGGTATTCGATTTTTAATAACGAGTTATATATTAGCTTATTAAATAAACTGCTGCCTTTTTCAAAAAAAAAACATTAAGTTAACGCGAAAGTATGCAGGGAAATAGGCACTACTTTAAACAACTTTAATGTATGACAAGCCAATTTATCAATCAATTAAGCAAAGTGTGTGATTATACAAAAAAGATATTGTCTTTATTATCTAGCAGTTTTTATTGTATAAGTTTACAAATTTCAAAAGAGTACTGAAAACCCTGACTATTATTATGTTATTATGTTAAATTCTTATGCAACACATGCATATCTTGCCTGCTTTTTAACATACTATTTATATATCTTTTAACATAACACAGAATACGGAACAGTTATCGCTGTTTGAAATAACTTGTTTGATTTTTATTTTTACATCAGAATATTCAAAAAAAAAATTTTTAATAATTTTTTTAGCATATCCTGAATAAAATAGTTTCTTTAAAAGTTTTTAAAAGAATATCTAAAGAAAAACATGAAAATATTTAACTTTATATTTACCAAAAATTTTTGTTTTGCATGGGTTTTATTTTGTTAGTGTAAACTGATTTGCATGTATGTGTAGGCGGGCGCAAGCTATAGCCCGCTATTCCTGCGGAAGCCTGTATATATATATATATATCAGGCCTTGTTAAAAAGCGTTACGCAGCTCGCAGGAACTTAGATTTTATTTGTAACTTTTGTCATAGTGAGAAAAATAAAACTGTATGATTTTTAACGTGTTAATAAAATAACTTAAATTACAATGCGGTACTTGAAAAGATGCTAGTGACGCAATATAACTCCTAACAGTACAAAATATATTTGCTGAGTTGAGTTACTTAAAAATGCGTTACGCGTTTTCGTTACGCTGCGAAATCCCGTAACAAGGCCTAATATATATATATATATATATATATATATATATATATATATATATATATATATATATATATATATATATATATATATATATAATGATAAAAAGTCGCTTAACCAAAAAAATATATATATATGCCTTGTTTTAAAGTGTTAAGCGTAAAGCGATTTACATACGACAATAACGCTTACTGCTTACATAAAAGTGATTTTATGTAAGCAGTAATCGTTTTTGGTTAAGCGACTTGTTATCATTTTTTAACTTTTAAATTAAACTATAAGCGGTATAATAAAAGAAGTAATTTTAAAAAAAGTTCCATTTGAAACTTCCATTAACTTTTGAATGATTTTTGTGTAAAAATATTTCTTACAAAAGTTTAAATGATAATTTCTTGAAAAGTTTGATATAAGCGCTATTTAAATAATCAATTTAAATAATAAAGATTTTCATCAGTAAATATTTACTAATAAAAAAAACTCAAATAAAATAAAGTTTAATTTTATTTTGTTTTTATTGTATTTTGATTGATTTTTTAAGCTTGAAGCAAAGATCATAAAGACATAATTTAATTCTGATAAAAAATATATGATTTAGTTTAAAACTAATTTAATAAAAATATATAATTTTATTCTGATAAAAAAAAGTATAATATTTATTTTTGATTGATATAATATATTTAAGTTTATTAAAATTAAAGTTAATGTTTGGGTTTAACTTGACTGTCGAATCTATTCAAAAATATTACTAAATATTGTTCAAAAATATTACTAAATATTGTTTTTAAATTTTAATTGTTCTTAAAAAAAATTAGCTTATTTTTATAGCAATTGTTTTTTTGGTTTTCCTTCCTAAACATTTTTTTTACTCAAAATTAGTTTTCTTAATAAACGATATATTCAGTGATGTAATTTTAATAATAAAATAATAAACTAATAAACTTTAAATAAATAAAGTAAATAAATTAACGAAACTTTTATTTGTAACTTGTTAGTTTTTTTCAAATCAAAATTGCTTTAGTAGCTGTTATCAGAAATTTAAGAGATAATCATTTTGAAAACTCAAAAATTCAACAAATTTTAATTCATTTATGCAAATGTTGAGAAAAGAAAGAAATTTGTTAATACTAAACATTTTTAAAAGTGCAATATTAAATTTAATTATTTAATATTAAAAAATAAATAAAATAAATATTCTTTTATAGTAATAATAAAAAAGCCGTTAAATAAAATTTAATCCGTTTTGCGGTAATCAATATTATTGCAATAATTTAAAAAAATAAATGTCTTTAAAAAACAAAAAAAAATAAAGAGAATTTTATGATGTCAAATATCGTGTTTTTATTTTTCTTAATCAACCAACGCCAAAAAAATATTTTCTTATTTTTGTATTATGAACTGAATTAACAACATCTTGTAGAATTCTTCAATTTAATACTGTTACAATACCGTTTTGCAGAAAATTGTGCTTAAAGTCAAACCATTTTTTTACTTATACGTCAAATATTGTATTAGGCATTTTTTATTTAAAACAAGGCCTATATATATATATATATATATATATATATATATATATATATATATATATATATATATATATATATATATATATATATATATATATATATATATATACAGGCCTTTTTTTAAAGCAATATGTGTAGAGCGATTTACATATGCCTTAAACAATTTTATGTAAGCAGTAAGTGATTTTGGTTAAACGACTTTTTATCATTTTTTAACTTTTAAAATATTCCATAAGCGGTATGATAAAAGAAGTAATTAATTTTAAAAAAAATCACAATAACTTTTGAACAACGTTTATGTAAAAATATTTGTTACAAAAGTTTGAATGACAATTATGTTAGATATAAGCACAATTTACTAATAAAAAAAAACTCAAATAGAATTAAAAATTTATCTCTATTTTGTTTTTATTTTATTGTAATGATTGATTTTTTCGCTTGAAAAACAACGCTAACACTTTAAGCTTGAAGCAAAGTTCATAATAACATAATTTAATTCTGATAAAAAATATATATGATTTAATTTAAAATTAATTTAATAAAAATATATAATTTTATTCTGATAAAAAAAAATATTTTATTTAATTTAGATTTAAAAAATATATCATTTAATTTTGATTTAAAAAATGTATTTAAGTTTATTAAAATTAAAGTTAATGCTAACTTAACTGTAAAATTTATTTCAAAATATTACTGAATTTGTTTACTATTGAAATTTTATTTGTTCTTAAAAAACAATTTGGTCATTTTTATTGCAATTGTTTATTCGGATTATCTTCCTGAACATTTTTTTTTTTACTCAAAGTTAAATTTTAAATAGGCGGCTGCATAAAAAATTTGCGCAAAATTGTTAAACTCTTTTTTTTTATTATGCAAGTTAAACTGCAGCGATTATTTTTTAATAAACAATATATACAGCAATATATTTTTAATAAATGATGTTTGGAAAAAAATTGTTGGCTTTCACAACAAAATCATTAATAAAATAATAAACCTTTTATAAATAAAGTAAATAAATTAACGTAACTTTTAAATTTGTTATTCGATATATTTTTTTTAAATAAAAAAACATTGTAGTTGCAAAGCCAATATTAGAAATTTAAGAGATAATCATTTAAAAATTTAACATATTTTTTAAATTGATAAAAAAACATCATGTTCGGTTATATTATTTTTATTATTTAATAGTGATATTTTAGCTTATATAGTATAAGCCATTATCAAACTAAAAAAACTGTTATACAAAGTTCATAAAAATTAAAAATTAAATGATGTCATTGCAACATAGCAGATTTAGACTTGTTAACCCCTTAAGGACCAATATTTTTTCAAATAAATCGACCAAAAAAATCAATTTTTTTTTATGCTTAGAACTTAGATATTGACATATTAAGAATAAAAAAAAGTCTGTTTTAAAAATAAACTTTATTTTTATACATAAATATGTTGTTTTCTAATTCAAAAAATGTAAAAATGATACATATTAGTAAAATACATATAGATATATAGATAGATACATAAAGGAAATAATATAATATATAACTGAGAAAATATAATAATAAAAAATATATAATAAGACATAAACAAAATAAAATAATTAATAATTTAATTGTGTATTATTAAAATCTAAATATTATTAATTTGATTGATTCTTAGTTGATTTAATATAAAAATATTGTTATAAGATTATTTTTATAAATTATTTCGGGTTAATACATAATGAAACGTAAAATATGTGACCACCCGAGTTATCTCGGGTTCGGTCTTTTTGGACCATATAGCATGACCCGAGATATCTTGGGCCTGGTCCTTAAGGGGTTAAGTTTAACAAAAAGTGGTCTCCAATGGCGTATCATCACTAAGTTACCATTGTTGCAATTTAAGACATTCTACTGTGATTTAGAGCATTGTAAGTGTTGTATTTCAATTGCTTCGCAAATCTTATGCATGTAGTTATTAGGAGTAATAAAAAATTTTTTGGTTTACTCCAGTGAATTGATCCACTACAATGTTGGGTGTGTCCAACTATTCCTGATGCATCCCAGTTATCTTTAGTCATGTTTTTCTTGTGTTTATTAACGCAATAACTCGCACCACATCACAGTGATTTCGAAACACTTGAAGTTTGGCCAAAATATAGTTTTTTGAGTAGCGAAATTTAAACAATGTTATTAGCAAACTATTTTCTACAGTTTCTTATATTTCTAACGGTATAAAAAAAATAAGTACTGAAATAATAGATTTAATTGTTAATTTTTTTTTTAAATGACTGAAAACAGCTCTTTTTTATCGTTAAAATTTTATCATTATTAAAACTTAATTTTCTCCCTAAATACAAAACCTTTCATTTTAATTTTCATTGTATACAAAGATAATAGATAAATTTATCTTAACTTATAAAAAAATAAAAATATGTATTGATACATATTTATATATATATATGTATCAATATATACATTAGCGTATATATATATACATTAGCGAGCAATTATTATCGTGGGTTTTTATATCTATTATTAAGAGTTAGATTTTATCTATTATTAAGAGTTAGAACAAAGAAATGGCCAAAGTTTTGAACTCATTCATTAAAAGTAATAACAAAGGCAATTTTAAAAAACTTGTTGCACTCTTCCTGAGTGATTTTCTATAACATCTATGAAAGTCAAATCGAAAACAGTTTTTTGCAAGACCAAAAAAAACTTTAAACTTACTTCCGTATGACAACTATATTAATACTTATTAAGTCATTTAAATAAGAAAATCTTTAGGCTGTCAAAATTTTTTCTTACACTTCTTATGTTTATGCGAACTTTAGTAAATGATTGTAGTTTTAACTAACGTTACACAAATTTAAAATAAAAATTAACTAAGCATCATTATTCAAATGTAAAAACATAACATTTAATATTCTTCTGCATATATTATTAAATAGCTTTTTAACTAAATTTTAGAAAAAATCAAACTTTATTATGTTTTTTTTAACTTACATTAGATAAAAATTGCAAAAATTCTTTATTTATTTTCATAAAATATATATATATTTTATAAAGTATAAAATTTGATCAACAATAGTTTAAACATGTTAGCTTTATTTTCACGCTAATTAATTAGGATTATGCATATATTTCCATGGTTAAAATAACATTTTACAATGATACTTTTTTTATCTTGCGACAATAAGAAAATTTGTAACTTTTGGAAGCATAAAAATGGCCTAAATAAATTAATTTTAGTACTAAAATTCTAAATAAACTTTTATTTTCTACCTTAATATTCATTTGCTAAAAGTTGACAAAAAAGAGAAATTTGACTACTTTTCATTTTCCTCTGTATATTACACACAAATTTAAGGGTTCTTTAAATATAGTTGTAAAATTACAATTTTATCTAAATTTAAAATCAAAAGTAAGAATTACCTGTTAAACATAATTTTTAGGTGAGCTGGAGAAATGTTTAGAGGAATTAGAAACAGAGCATAGTCAAACGCTTCAACTTGCTAATATTTACGACAAAATGGAAACAGAAAGAGACCAGTTGCTTAATGAGTTAGATATGGCTTTTCAAGATTTACAAGAATATATGCATAGACAGGTTAAATTTAAAATTAATTATAGGATTAGTTAAAAAATAATTTTATTTTTTATTATCATTTTTAACTCTAGGGCTATCTGTTTTAGATTTACTACTTTTGAAGGATTTTGTTTTCTCTATATTATCCTCAACAAAGTAAAAATCATTTAATGTAATAAATATAAAGTATTATTTAAAATAGTTATGTATCATATTTATTACATTAAGATTGTTTTTTTATTATTGTTTTATTGACTGATTTATTAAGAGATTAACACAGCGGAGTATATATCGACGGACTTACAAAGATAAAACATGCGAGGAGTGTTCATACATCGACTGACTTAAATAGGTAAATATGCAAGGAGTATGCATACATTAACTGTCTTAGATAAAAACATGGTATAAGATGCCAGAAGTGCCCATACATTGACTTAAATAGGTAAAAAATGTGTCATACATCGATTTAGGGTTTAGGCTTATATTTAGACCCTCGATAGGTTGTTTGAAAATTTTTTCCATATTTTCCATTTGGAGCCCTTTGTTACAGCTTAGGTTTTATTAATAGTAATATGGTAATTGCTTGGGCTATTAAACAATGTTCTGAGTACTATCTATGTTTTGAGTCAAGTTCTTCAACAAATTTAAAAATGAACAAAGTAACAAAAACTATAAAACACAAAAAACTATCATCATCACCAAGTTCTCTAAACCTATCATTCACTAATATTCGTGGTCTTTGGAGTAACTTTTCTTCTGCTGAGTATCATCTGTTGCAAAGTTCACCAGACCTACTTGCTCTTTGTGAGACTAATTTGAGTTCAGCTGTCTCATCTTGCAATCTTAGTGTTGATGGTTATTAGGGTAGATCATCATTGCATTTTTTTCGTTCAAATTAGTTAGGATAGCAAAATAATGTTGCTCTAACATCTAAATATCTTTTTAAAAAAAAAAACTAAAATTATTTTTTCGCCATCCAATTGAAAATATTTATCAACTATAAGTTGATCGCTTTTAGAAAGGAAGCGAGAGAAATGAATTAGGCGCCACAAGTATTTTGCCCCTATGTAACATCGAGGTTCCAGTTTTATAAAGAACCACACTGGTGGTTACCTCGAAGAATATAATCAGTATTACAAGCTCGGTAAAAAGAGGAGTGCTTGTAACATACAAACGATGGATTGGATTTGCTGTTGTCAGCCATCGAGAATGAAACAACGGGCCTGGCTTTTTTTTTTAGACTTTCTTTCACCTCACCTATTTCTATTGACTTGCACATCTTATAAAGATACTGTTGATCTTTGCTAATATTATTTGTCACAACCTCATGTAGAACATTCGGTAAGTCATTCTGCCTGTCATTAAATTTGACAATTTGCAACTCTTGACAATTTGCAAGTGCTTTCCCAATGTTGCAAGTGCTTTCCCAATGTTGCCTGCCACTAAATGCTGTAGGTCCTGAAGTGGTGCCATCTAAATGCAATACTAAATTTCTCAATGATAGTTCATTAAAACATACACACTAACCATTGAACTGGATATCCCAAATGCAATTCCAGCAATCTTATTACACGATTGTTCACACCAGTATTTACATTAGTTCCATCAGGGCCAATAGCTAACACATTATCAAGTGATATTTTGTTTTCATCAAAAGAATCTATAGCAGCATTCTTGATATTCGTTGATGATGCGCTTGATGGAGAAATATGACCAAGAGAAACTGAAGAAGGTTCTTCAATAAATGTGGTATGTTCCTCAGTAATTAGGTCTTTACTGATAGTTGTTAATGCACAAAGAGTTCTATCTTTTCTCCTATCAAAGAAAATTGATTTTGGGCCTACTGAACAGCTAATAGCTACTGAACGCTACGCTAACCTTGTGTGATTATGTAGTTTAAAGCAATTGTCTTTGACTTAACTTGGTTTGGACTATGCTTTTCTGTCATGTTTTTTTATAAATAAATGTAAACTTAGTTTTATTCAATTTGCAAAAAAAAACTCTAAAAATAGATTTAAGTTCAATAAATCATATACCAAAGTCCATTTATTTGATATATATGTGGGTATTGGTAATCTATATAATATTAATAATGCAATAGTCTTTACATACTAAAAGTATACTAGTATTTATATACTCATAAATAGTAAATTTTTTAACAATTTTTTTTAAATAAATAACAATAATTTTAAAAAGTGGTTATTAGAATCACTGCAATTTATATAGTAATAAATAGTAAATTACTATGTAAATTAAAATGATAAGAAAAGCCTTAAAATGCCTAAAATAAATGAATAATAATTTTAAAAGGTGCTGGTTTGAATCACTGAATAATTGATTAGTTTATAATTTAATACTGGTTTTAATCCAGACATAGTTTTATTTCTGAAAAATATTGAAAAAATTATGATCAAATGCCAATACCTAAATACCAATAAAAAGCCTAAAAATGCACAATATAAGTCCCCCAACGGAAAAAAAATGCAAAAAAAACTTGATTACTATTCTACTTTTGTTGTATCATCTAATGGTAACAATTTATCACAATTTAAAATAAAGTTTAATAATTTTAGAACAAAAATTACTAAGTAACTTAATAACAATTAAAAAAAGCCAAAAGATGCACAAATATGGTAAAATAAGGTCTTTTAGCAACAAATGAAGATAAAAAAAGTGAGTTTTTTTTTCCCATTTAACTTTTATTGTTCACGAGCAACAATTTACACTACTCAAGGTTAAATTTCAAATATGACATTAATAAAAATAGTTTGTAAGCTGTTGCAGCTTATGTTTTTTACCCTAATGAGATTAACTAATTAGGTTAACTAAAATTAGGGTAAAAAACATAAGCTACTCTGATTTAAAAACTTTTATCTAATATTCTATTTACAGGTAATATTCCAATTCCGAAGAAAGAAAAAAAAACAGAGATGACTTTCTTTATTGATTCAATTTATTTTTGCGGGTTTTTTATGAAAGATTTTCATGAAATCTTTTTAAATATTTGAATAAAGAGTTAAAAGCAAAAGGTTTTTGCTATTAACTCAATAAAAAAAATTTTTTTTTTTATTCAAAAACTTAAATTAAATTAACCAAATTAAATGTAAATGTAATTAAATAATGATAAAAGCATAAAAATATACAAATATAGTGATTTAAGGACCCCTGGCTGCAAAAGAAGGGATCAAGGCAAAGAAAGAAAATCGAAAAAGTTTTATTCAATCTACTTTATATTATTAAGGAGCAACAAATTATTACTATACAAAGTCAACATTTTTTCAATTATCTACTCTAATGGTTATCTTTCTTTAATTCTTTAAGACTCCAATAGTCACATGCTTGGCCTGGGCATTTACATTTGTAAGAATTCACCCATTTGTCGTGAAACTAGGTTTGAATCCACAGGCTATTCTTTCATGTGCTTTCGTTTAGCACCACTTCACTCTATCGCCTTTCTCTTTGTTCTATATCGCTCTCCTTCATCTCAAGACTGCACTCTTTTTGATGTTATTTCTGATCATATTGACCAAGCCCTCTCTCTTTATCCATCAGCTAATATAGTTGTTATCAGTGACTTTAATGCTCACCACTCTGAATGGCTTGGCTCTAGTATCAGTGATTGTGCAGGCATCAGAGGCAACAACTTTTGCCTTTCGCAATCCCTAACTCAAATAGTCTACTTTCCAACTCACTTTCCAGACAACCCGAATCATTTACCTTCTCTACTCGACTTATGTCTTGTTTCTGATCCTAGTCAGTGCTCAGTTTCTCCACATTCACATTAGGTACTTCTGATCACAGTTTGATCTCTCTAAAACTAATATCTCATTCATAAAACATTTTAACTTCATATCAGGATAATCTGATATGAAGTTAAAATGTTTTATGAATGTTTTATGAGAGGATTTAATTTTTAAGGTTTTATATATATTAATGTGTAAAAGCACCATGTGTACTTTAACAAAACTGTTTATGATCCAGGCCACTTGAAATCTAAACTTCCTTGACATATCGTACTTAAAAACCAATAACAAAGTTATCCATGGAAAATGTTTTTTATTTAATTAACTATTACATGTATTTACGCTCAAAGCAATATAACTCTTGCGATGTCTATATATATATATAGCCCTCAAAATTAGGTTTGAAATTAGGCAATGCTGACCTGACAGTTTCTGAGGTCAGCAATTTTTTTTGCCAACTTCAGAATTTTAAAATT
This sequence comes from Hydra vulgaris, assembly GCF_038396675.1. Taxonomy (NCBI): domain Eukaryota; kingdom Metazoa; phylum Cnidaria; class Hydrozoa; order Anthoathecata; family Hydridae; genus Hydra; species Hydra vulgaris. Next base: position 17,655,898 of record NC_088933.1, read on the forward strand.
AAGTTTGATTTGCCTTAAATAAAAAGTGGCAAAACAAATGCTTTATTTAAATTTTAAGTTATTCAAATAAAAACAGTAATACAAACGCTTTTTTTTTAATTCTTAGCAAAATTATTAAAATAAAGACGAATAAACAAAAAAATTTATCTAAATTTTAAACAAATTAATTTGAAAATCACAACAGCAAAACAAACAATTTAGTTCTGAAAAAATTTTCAAGAGTAAAATTAAAAAAAAAAAGTTTTAATTAAATTTCAAAAAATAATAATAAAAACTATTGTTTTATTTAAATTCTTAATAAGATAGTAAAATGCTGCATTTGCTTCGTTTATTCTACAATAAGAGTACTCTGTGTTCTTAAAGAACAGAGCAATAATAAGTTTGTAATAACGGTTTTCTAAATATCTTTTACAGTCTGTTTCACCTTTCAACGGTTTTCTAAATATCTTTTACAGTCTGTTTCAGCAGGTTTATCAGGAAGAAGCTTCTTCTTTATGATTTTTTATGTCATAAAGTGGCAAGCATAAAGCGTTTTATGTTTGCAAAAAGCAGTTTTATGTTACACTAAATACTTTTTTTTTTTTTTTTCGGTGATATTTAAATAACTCTGTAGATAATTTTAGGTGGTATTTTAATGAAGAAGTTGACATTTTAAAAACCACACACCATTGTGATAAAAGTTGAAATAACAAATACATAAAATATGCTAACTATTTACAAATGTAATAAATTCAGATAAAATAAAATAAAAAAGTTTGTTTAGTAAGTTTTTAAAACTAATTTTTTTATCGAAATATTGAAATAATCAAAATATTCTACAGCTACAGAAGAAAAACATTCTACAGCTATAGAAGAAAAACATTCTACAGCTATAGAAGGAAAACATTCTACAGCATGACCATATACACAGGTCTTGGCGGAAAATGAGAGCTTTAGCTCTTGCCCACAATCCCCTAAATATAATTTAGGGCAGGGTGTTAGCTAGCCTAATGGTGCCGCATATAACGCGTTATTCCCAATGGGCTTAAAATTCCCTAAAGTCAATGACCTTTTTTTTTTTTTTTTAGAGTGTTTTTTTGAGTTTTTTAGGACCTTTTCTTGAAAATTCCCAACATTTTCTAGAACAACAACAATAAAAATTCCCAATACGGCAAAATTGCGATATAAAATTTATTTCTGGCTAACGCCCTGTAGGGGAGTGTATAATACCTTGCATAAATATAATTTTTTCATAAATATAAACCACTATTTTTTTTTTCTCCATTTTTTGTTATTGATTAGAAAAATTAAAAATTCTTATGCAAACATTGAATAAAAAAGAGCAAGTTTGAGTTTCAGATTGACTTTTTTTTGCTTACAAATTGTGATTGTTTATTTTTTTTGCATAACTCTCATTTTTTGAAGTACTTAATTTATATTTAACTTGTTTAAGAAATTTAGAGAAAAAAAAAGATATTTTTTTTTTCTCTAAATTTCTTGGTGTGAAATACCATGTAATATCACATTAATGACAATATGGTCAAGCTTGAAAAGTTAGCTAACGCGAAAGCCAAAAGCTCTTGTAAAAAGTTATTTTGAGGAGTAGCTCACATGGCTTGCCATTTTCGTTTTTGGAGAGGTTTTCTCTGCTCTTGCACTCATTTACTCCTGCTGTGACTTTTATACAAATGTGTGTGTGTATATATATATATATATATATATATATATATATATATATATATATATATATATATATATATATGTATATATATATACAACCCGTAGATGTTGTCCGAAAGTTTTTTCCATATTTTGTTGACAAAAAGTAAAAATTAAAATGCAAGACCGGAATTATTTTTTTTTATTAATTGATAGACTGCCTGCCCCAACCAAACCCTCAGTCGATGTAGCAACACTCCCTTGCGGGTCAGGCTAAAAGATAGTAGATGTAGCAGCACTCCCTTGCGCGTCAGGCTATTTGTCAGGCGATGTAGCAGCACTCCTTTGCGAGTCAGGCTATTTGTCAGTCGATGTAGCAGCACTCCCTTGCGAGTCAGGCTATAAGATAGTCGATGTAGCAACACTCCGCGCATTATTTAAAGTAAAAAAAAAAAAAAAAAAAACATTTTATTAAAAAAATTTAAAATAAAAACATTTTATTAAAAAAAATAAAAATAAAAACATTGTTTATATTGTTAAAAACATTCAGAATGTTTTTAAAACATTCTGGTCAATTAAATTTGCGTTTTTGTGGTTTTTTTAAAAAACGATTTATTTGTAATTAAATTAATGGTTTTTACTTTCGTCCAACACGCAAATGTTGGACGAAAGTCAAAAGTAATTAAAAGTGACATATGTGTTGGCGTAAGAATCACTTTTTTCCTTCCGCTCTTCCCAAAGACAACAAACTATAGATCTATATATATATATATATATATATATATATATATATATATATATATATATATATATATATATAAATATATATATATATACAGTAGTGGCCAAAAAATTAAGGCACATCATAAAAAATAACTCAAAATTTGCAGTGTAAATTTTTATTGAATAAACAGAATAGAAAATGTAAAACAAATGAAAAAAGATAGATAAAAATTATCAAATATTGTTAATATTCAATAAAATAATAGTTATAGCACCAAATTTTAGCAATAGTACAGTTTAAATGACTTGAATGTTATAATTCAATACTTTGTCGGATGTCCCTTATTAACAAGCACAGCTTGTATTCTTCTTGGGATTCCATGTACTAATGTTTTACAAGATTTCATTAGTCCACACTTCTTTAACTTTTTGAAGATGTCCTTCAGATTTTGGCTGATGTGCTGCAACTTTCTGCTTCATTATATTCCAGCAGTTCTCGATAACATTTAGATTGGGTGAACTTAATTCAATTTTATCATCAGTAAACCACTTCTTAACTGTTTTAGCTGTATGACAAGGTGCTGAATCTTGCTGGAAAATGCTGGTTTTAGTAATTTCCATGTGCAGTTTCACTTTATCTTTCAATACACTTAGATACTTTTGTGCATTGACTTTTTCACCTTTTTTAAAGATGTGTGACCCGCATCGGTCTTGCACTGTGATTGCTCCCCATACCATGACTAAAGGAGAATGTTTTACTGTTTTTATGGTATACTTTGGATTCAGGCGTTCTCCCATAGGTCTTCTAACATAATTATAGCCCGTGCTTCTAATCTGTTGAAACGTACTTTCGTCTGTAAACATTACGCGTTCCCACCATTCCGGTGTCTTGTCTTTTAAACTCTTACAAAATTTAATCCTAGTTTGAAATTGAGATGGAGTTAATAAAGGTTTTTTAGCTGGTCTTCTTGCAACTAGACCAAAGTCATAGCACAACCTTCTTCTAATTGTTCTCGAACTAATAGTAAGTCCTCTTTCAATAACAAGTTGTGATAACCTTGCAGATGTTGTGTGGGGCTCACTATTAACAACATTCTTTAAAAAACGGTCTTCTCTTGATGTACTCACACATTTTCTACCATAATTTTTGCGATTTGAATAGTCTTGAATATTTTTATTTGTTTTGTTATACTACTTTGAGAATAGCCCTCTGAATATAGTGCATTTATTTTACCTTTAACAAAGTTAATAATATCACGCTTTTTACCCATAATATCACAACTATGGCAACCTGACGGTGTAAAAAAAATCAAAATATCTTCAAAAATCAAAATATAATAAAAAAATTATTTGTATCAAAGGTAATAATGCCATAAATAAACAATAAGTTAAAAAAGTTTAAAAAACGTAACCTGCCTTTATTTTTTGGCCACTACTGTATATATATATATATATATATATATATATATATATATATATATATATATATATATATATATATATATATATATATATATATATATATATATATATATATGTACATGTATATATATGTACATGTATATATATATGTGTATATATATATATATATATATATATATATATATTTATGTATATATATATATATATCAGGCTTGTTCGGGAAATGGTAGCGATCACTCTCGAGTACTGACCACGGAAATAATATTTAGTTGCAAAAAAGTGGCCAGATTTTTTTTTTCATTTTGAGAACATTTCATAAAACAAAAAAAAAGCACAAAAAAGATTTATTGAGAAACAATTACAAAAAAAAATAAACTAGGAAAAGAAAATAACTCTTTACACAAAAAAACTTAAAGCAAAATAGATTACGTTTAGAACAAATATTTTCGAATTTCGATTTTTTTATAAAATTAAGTGACATTTTTTATATAAAGTATTGATACTGGTTTAATGTTTTTCTAATGCAGCTAAGTGTTACATAAAAACGTGCAGCAATAGAAGTCAGGGTCAATCCGTGTTCACATAGAATAACAATCTGACCATGTTATTTTGTTGTTAATTCATTAGTTTTATCCATAATTGTTATTTGATTTTTTGCTAAATTAACAGCAACCTATGGCTAAAACAAATTTAGTGGTTTATAACAACATTTTGCATGTATATAATAATAATACTCAAAATTTTCAATGTAAAAAAGTATTTTCGAACAAATATTTCAAATTTTATGCAAATTTTTAAAATGTTCCAAACTTTTGATCGCGACTGTATATATATATATATATATATATATATATATATATATATATATATATATATATATATATATATATATATATATATATGTATATATATATGTATATATATATGTATATATATATGTATATATATATATATATCTATATATATATATACATATATATATACATATATATATATATCTATATATATATATATATATATATATATATATATATATATATATATATATATATATATATATATATATATATATATATATATACATATATATATATACATATATATATATACATATATATATATATATATATATATATATATATATATATATATGTATATATATATATATATATATATATATATATATATATATATATATATATATATATATATATATGTACTACTATACTACAACTAGCTACTAGAAACTATCATTTCTAGCACTTAGTGTGTATATATATATATATATATATATATATATATATATATATATATATTATATATATATATATATATATATCAGCCCTTGGTAAGAAGCGCTACGCAGCTCGCATTTTGCTTGCGAAAAGGCGATTTGCCTACGCGTTCAGCAGTTTTGCTCTACGCAAAAACTTATATCTTTTAGAATATTTAAATTATCATTTGATTACCGTTAACGTGACGTTTATTCAGAAGAAATAAAGTCATAAGTAAAAGCATTTAACCGCAATTGTAAAATAATAGATTTTTTTGTTAAAGAAACAGTTTGTTTCATAATTTTTTTTTGTTATTAAAAATTAGTTAAAAAAAAAAGTGTTTTAAGTTTTATCTTAAGGAATTAAATATAAAAATTCCTTTTAAATATAAAAATTATTTTTAGTCATAATAAGTTTAAAAAATGCACGATTTATTTTGATGTAAATATTTTATTAATAAGATATTTTGTTTATTGTTAATTCAATAACGTAAAGTTTTAATGACGTTCATTTAATTTATGAAAATAAATTATGATCACGAATATGTTATCGGTAACTGATAAATAACAAAAAAAAACTTTATTGTTTAAAAACATTATTAAAAAGAGTTCACTAATTAAATAAGAAAAAATGTATTAACAGTTAATAAAATAACCAAAAACCAGATATAAAATCATAAGAAAATAAACAAATATTTTACGTTTCATGAAAAAAATATTTTTTTCAAAATAAAATTTAGTTCATGTTTGAAAAAAATAATAAAAATGATTTTTTTAATAAGAACTTAGATTTTATTTGTAACTTTTGTTATAGTGAGAAAAAAACAAACTGTTTGTATGATTTTTAACGCGTTAATAAAATAACTTAAATTACAATGTGGTACTTGAAAAGACGCTAGTGACGCAATATAACTTCTAACGATGCAAAATATGTTTGCTGAGTTGAGTTACTTAGAAATGCGTTACGCGTTTTCACTACGCAGCGAAATCTCGTAACAAGGCCTGATATATATATATATATGTATATATATATATACATATATATATATATATATATATATATATATATATATATATATATATATATATATATATATATATATATATATATATATATATATATATATATATATATATATATATATATGTATTACTATACTACAACTAGCTACTAGAAACTATCATTTCTAGCACTTAGTATAATTTAAATTTCATTCAATTGTTTTTATAGTTGTTAAAATTTTCTTTTTTTTTAATTTTATTATATTTGGGATATTTTGTTTCTATTATTCTTGAAAAATTAAATTCTCATATTTTATTATCCTTTTGAAACTTTAAATAGATTTTGTTTGGTATTTTTCAAATTAAAGTTTGAGCACATTTGTTTGTTTCTTAAAAAAACTCCAGAAGTTTTAATGTCTTTTAAAAAAACTGTTACTTTTTGTTAAGAAACTTATTTTATAGAGCGAACTTTATAAGTCAATTATGTTTTTTTGCCGTACTTAATCTAAGTTTTTTTTCTGTTGAGTGTTTATTACAGAAACAGATTAAACAGTTAAACAGATCAAGTTAACTCATTTGACATACCTAGCTCCACATGACCTGTTTTATGGATGCTTTGCAAATAACTATAGTTTTAATTAGAGGGTGGAAGTTACTATAGTCTATAATTTAAAAAAAAAACACATTTCAAAACTAAATAAGTTACAAAAACACACAATATCTCCCAATTTTCACCTATGTTAGAGATAATTATGTTGAGTGAATTGAATTGAGACATACTCAATATATAACATATTCAATTTGATAAATCTGCGCATCTAACACAATAAAGAGAAAATTTTCTTGCTTTAAGTAGGAAGATGTTAAATTCAAATTTTTTCTTTTAAAATAAACAATGGGCTGAGGGTTTTAATAAGCTCTACGTAAGCAAAAAAGGTGCACATGATAAGTTTAGAAATGGTTGGTTTGGAAAAAGCCTGTATTTTAAAACAGCTAGGATATAATACATTATATATATATATATATACGTATATATACATATACATACATACATATATATATATATATATATATATATATATATATATATATATATATATATATATATATATATATATATATATATATATATATATATATATATATATATAAGAAAAAGCATAGAAAAGGTCGGTATAAATTTGGCTTATATAGACCTGTATTTTTATGAGTCTGGTCAGTTAGTATTTTTATAATTTTAGTTGAGTTAAAAAGCCTTTGTAAAAAGATTTTTTTAACATTAAAAGTATTTTGTTTTACTATTTTACCATTTTATTTTTTTTTACACAAATTTTACCATTTCATCTTACTTTAGATTTTTTAACATTTCATCTGTGTATTATTCGTTTTTTCTTGTTTAACAAAAAGCTTTTTTTGTTCAACAAAAAGCTCTTACCAAAACAATTCTTTTTTAACAAAAAAAAGTGCACATTTTTTAACAAAAATGTGCATTTTTTTTGCCATTTTTTTTAGCTTTAATATACACAAAGGAATGTTAATGAGTTGAAGAAAATTCAGAAAGTACGCATCTTGATTATTTATTTCAAAAAAATACACATCTTATATAATAAATATACAAATTTTTCTTACATATTAGTAAAATAAACAAAAGACATTTAACATCCATATGTTATGTGGCTTTGTGGTAGTAACTGGAAAAATCCAGTTAGGTCTTAATTGAAATTGTCACTTTTTATAAGTTCAATTTTTTTTCATTTTTTTTTTATGTTAATTCACCTTCCCACGGCCAAGAAGGCCACTACAGACGAGGAGGCTACTTAATTGTGGTTAACCCTCTCTCAACTCTATAACTCCGAAACACGAACCTTGACGAACAAGGCTGCTGTGCGGAGAAATAAGTTGAGTGCAGTATTTCCAGGGACGTGCCAGGGATCGAACTTAGAACCTCCCTCTTATGAAGCGAGCGCTCTACCACTACACCACTAAGGATTAATTATTAAGGATGCAGATCACTAAGGATTAATTATTAAGGATGCAGATCAATTTGATTCAAACCAGATGACTAGTTGTGTGGTCTCCAGATCACATAATGAATAATAAATGAAACATAAACTATTTATTTACAAAAAAAAATATGAGATTGAAATTAAATTAAATGTAATTAAAAATTGTGGTGTTTATTTAAAGACCAACTAAAACACCTTTAATAAAGAATCTGCATTAAATGATCTAATGTGAGTTTCCAGCATGACATAATTTGTTGTTAATATAGCTGGAATGTGTGTTTACGTGCAATGATTCTCAATTACATATGGTAGCTTTTTATTACAACTTTCATATTATCAATTTGAACATTTTTAAAAGATTTATGTACAGAAAACTTTCTTAAAATAAAAATACTTCTAGTTTTAGCAATAAAATTTTTAAAGCATAAGTAGGAAACTAATAGCTTGGTTAAAAAAATGTTTTTTAAAATAAGTGGTAAATGTGTTTTAAAAGTGAAAAATTGTATGCATATTATTATAATCAATATTACTAGTGTAATAAAAATTAATTTTAAATAAAAAAATTTAGAAATTATGTGAAGATAATATGAGAGCGATTGAAGCAGACAGAGATGAACTGGTTAAAGAAAATGAGTATCTAAAGGCTGTGCTTTCAAATAGAGAAGAAATTCAAGCTAATAAACTCTATGATGAAAACAAAAAACTAAATGAAGAGGTTACACAATTGGTAAAGAGAGTTAATGAATTGACTGAAGAAATGGATAGCCTATATGAAGAGAGGCAGACACTTATTTCAAGTTTACTCAGTCTTCATTCAGAACAAGTTGACAGTGTAAGTTTTACAAATTGCATTTGTTTTTATCTTTGTTTCAAGTGAATTACATTTTTTGCACTTTGTGAAATGCAGATAGATAAATATAATTTTATAGATGCTTCAGAAATCACAGGAAAGCGTTTTTTTTTTTTTAAAAAAAAAAAAGGTACAATTAAAAAAATAAATTCTATTTGAATTGGTTTATATGAAGCTAGGGATTTAATAATTTTATACTTTATAGTTTCTTTTGTACAACAAAGATGGCTCACACATTTTGTGTGATCACATGATGTGTGACTTACAAAAAAGATGACTCACACATCAAGAATTTGTACTACATACACGACTCCTACATACAGGATTTCAGATTTTTTCGTTAGACACAATAAGTCATCAAATTTAAGAAATTTTGATAAAATATGAACACTTGAATGGAAAAATGTTTTATTTAAGTTAAGAATTGTAAAAGATGGCTACAAACATTTTAATCACATTTTTTAGTTCGCTTTTTATGCCCTTCACATTTCTCCCCTGTTTTAAAATTTAAAGTTTTACCAATTTTTTTCATAAATTTTAAATATTAGCTATAAATACATTTAAAAATGGCTATGAAGAGATTTAAATATTACCTACAAAAGAATTAAAAATTTTAGATGTTTTTATTTTAGATAATGTTTTTAGTAAATGGAACATTTTAGATGTTTTTTAGTGAATTGAACATTTTTGGTTGGTTGAAGGTTTTTTCACTTTGGTTTAGTGAATTAAACATTTTTGGATGGTTGTTAGTGAATTGAACATTTAAGATTTTGTTTAGTGAATGGAATATTTTAGATGTTTTTAGCAAATGAAACATTTTAGATTTTTTTTAGTGAATGGTACATTTTAGATATTTTTTAGTGAATGGAACATTTTAGATGTTTTTAGTAAATGAAGCATTTTAGATGTTTTTAGTGAATGGAACATTTTAGATTTTTTTTTAGTAAATGGAACATTTTAGATGTTTTTTAGTAAATAGAACATTTTTTTATTTTAAACATCTTCGCTTACAGCAAAGCTGCAAGCAGCCACTAATTAAAGTTGGAAGTTACTGAAAGAGAAAAGATGAAGATTGTAGAGCAAGATAACGATTGACGAACGACTTAAAGGATTGCAAATTATATGAATCAGGAAAACAAGATGAAGGAAGTGAATTCCAAAGAGCTGATGTTCGAGGAAAAAAACTAGACGAATAAGAGTTTTTGAAGCACTTAGGAACAGTCACAAAAAAAGGATGAGACTTAATCGAATGACGAGTAACATGAGTATGAATTTTAGTAGATGGCACAAGAGACACTAAGAAAGTGACGAGCTCAATAAAAAGATGCAACCTTAGCAGATGCTAATTTTGCAACTGATTTGATATATGGTTTCCGAGAAAGATTGGAAGTAAGAGTTAATCCTATAGGATGAAGAGTTGATGACTCATCGAGTACATCACCGTTCATAAATATAGGAAGATCTAAATTATTGCGATAACGATTGGCTGAAAAAAATTGAGTTTTGTCTGTATTGAAGTTCACCAGCCACTGTGAGCCCCATGCTGTAGCAGAAGTGAGATCCTTTTCAAGCTCAAATGCCCCCTCCAAGCAATCAGAGAGTGTTGGTTTCTTATCACGACAAGAATAAATGGTAGTATCATCAGCAAACAATGCCACCTTAGATGTAAGAAGATCTGGAAGATCGTTAATGTAAATTAAAAAGAGTATAGGGCCAAGGATAGAACCTTGAGGAAACCCTGAAGTTACAGAATAAGAAGAGGAGTGTTGTCTATCGAGGAAAATTTTTATGTTATGATTGGAAAGGAAAGATTCAATAATCTTAAAGATGTTGCCGGATACACCATAAGAAGAAAGCTTATGGAAAAGACCAGCATGCTAAACTTTATCAAAAGCTTTTGAAATGTCAAAAACGATGGCCTTAACCTCTCCACCTTTATCTAATGCACGATAAAACCTATCAGTTATTACTGTTAGCAAATCAGCTGTAGAACGAGAAGATCGAAATCCATATTGATGGTCAGAAAGTAAGTTATTAGATTCAAAATGAGAAATTAAGTGTTTGTAAATTAAAGATTCAAAAACCTTGCTTATGATAGGAAGAAGACTAATGGGACAGTAGTTAGATGAATCATATCGCTCTCCAGAATTTTTGAAGATAGGGATAACAGATGCCGCTTTCCAGCAGGCTGGAAAACAAGACTCTGATAAGCACTTGTTGAATAGTTTTGAGAGTATAGATGACAGCTCCGGAGAACACTTCTGCAAAACAATAACAGGTATGTTGTCCAGGCCACAAGCTGTAGAAGAGTCTAGCCGGAAATTACTTTAGATACAGAAGCTGGAGTTATATGAATGTCAAGCAATGGATCAACCTGTTTGTTGGCAATATCAGGTAGAACGCAACTAGTGGAATCAAGAGATGATATTGATGAAAAGTTTTTAGCAAACAATTCAGCTTTGTCTTTAGGTGAGGTGACAAAGTCTGGACAATACAAGAGAGGTGGAATTAAAGATTTGCCCTTATTATTGATATTATTAAAGATTCTCTAGTAGTCACGAGAGCCTAATTATTGAGATGATATACAAGGTTTCATGACCTGAGAATAGCGGGTTTTGGCGTTAGACAAAACCTTTTTACAATTGTTTCTAGCAGTAATAAACAGATGGAGAATTGTGTTGCTGATAAATATCAAAGTAAGGGTTTCGATTGGCAATCGCAGCAGTACAGTGTGAGGAAAACCATGGAGGAGAGTGAGGCTTGACCTGGAATCGTCAAGAGGGAACAAAAGATTCAATGCCAGCCTGAATCCATGAAGTTATATAAGAAGCAGATTTGTCTACAGGAAGACAAAAGATTTCTACCCAAGGGCCATCACGAAGAAAATCACGAAAAGAATCCCAGTCAGCTTTACTGTAGTTGTAAGAGGTACGATAATAGGGGGATTCAGGTGATGAAGAAGAATGAGATATTAGTTTTAAAAAGATCACACCGTGATCAGAAGCACCTAAGTAATGTGGAGAAACTGAGCACTGACTAGGATCAGAAATATGACATAAGTTGAGTAGAGAAGGTAAATGATTCGGGTTGTCTGGAAAGCGAGTTGGAAAGTTGACTATTTGATTTAGGGATTGAGGAAGGCAAAAGTTGTGGGCTTTAAAGCCTGCGGAGTCACTGACACTAGAGCCAAGCCATTCAGAGTGGTGAGCATTAAAGTCACTGATAACAACTATATTAGCTGATGGATAAAGAGAGAGGGCTTGGTCAATATGATCAGAAATAACATCAAAAAGAGTGCAATCTTGAGATGAAGAAGAGCGATATAGAACAAAGAGAAAGGCATTAGATTGAAGTGGTGCTAAACGAAAGCACATGAAAGAATAGTCTGTGGATTCAAATCTGGTTTCACGACAAATGGGTGAATTCTTACGAATGCCCAGGCCAAGCATGTGACTATTGGAGTCTTTACGAGTTAAAGGAAGATAACCATCAACACTAAGATCACAAGATGAGACAGCTGAACTCAAATTAGTCTCACGAAGAGCAAGTAGGTCAGGTGAGCTTTGCAAGAGATAAGACTCAACAGAAGAAAAGTTGCTTCGAATACCACGAATATTAGTGAATGATAGGTTTAGAGAACTTGGTGATGATGACGGTTTTTTGTGTTTTATAGTTTTTGGTACTTTATTCATTTTTAAATTAGATTGAAGAACTTGACTCAAAGTATAGATAGTACTCAGAACACCGTTTAATAGCCCAAGCAATTGCCTCATTACTACTAATAAACCCTAAGCCGTAACAAAGGGGTCCAATTGTGGCCTCCGCAATGCACAGCAAAAGTACAAACAGGGACACCATACATGCGCAACATGGCACTGTTAATACTTTGATATTTTTCAGCTGTTGATGGAATCAGCCTCTCTGAGAGCTACCACAGAGTTAGGGAAACCTGACTACCAGCCGGCCTCAAAACCATAAAACTGAGTTTTAGAGCTGTACCCTCATTAGGAGATAATAGAATGAGTTGCCTAGTCATAAACACAGAGACACAAGCAAAACCCATGCATTGAGTCAAGAAGATCCAGCATTCAAAACTGGAAACTGGAAACAATGTATTAAAAATACATCTGCATCAGCCTAATAGATGAAGAAGGGGTGCGAGGCTGGTCAACAGATAGAATCTGTTTACCCCTTAAGTCTTTGTCTAGGAGGTCTTCTACAAGACAGTAGCCGGTGCATTTAACATCTGCCCAAGATGAGTATTTTTATTGAGACACTATCTCTAGCCTTTACTCAACCAAGAGCCTCAAAGCAGGGGGTTGTTTTAAGTCGGAGTTGTCATCTCCTAGCCCTTACCTAAAAAGGCGTATCCTATTTGTCTTTTTAGGCGTATCCTATTTGCCTGTTAGCCTTTGCTTAAAAAGGCGTATTTTAGATTATGTTTTTAGGGAATGGTACATTTTAAATGGTTTTAGTGAATGAAATATTTTAGATGTTTTTAGTCAATGGAGCATTTTAGATGTTTTAATGAATGGAACAACTTTAGATATTTTTTAGTGAATGGAACATTTTAAATGGTTTTAGTGAATGGGACATTTTAGATTATGTTTTTAGTGAGTGGAAAATAATGGATAAAGTCTTTATTTTCTTGGAAATATCTTGTAGTAAACTTTTTCAGCTTTCTATTAGTACATTATGTTTCATAAACATTGTAATATATTATTGTATATATTTTGTGTTCATTTTTAGGTGATAAGAAGTCGGACAAGTTCTTTCGGGTCATCACACAGTAAAGATGGACATAAGAAATTTGATTTGGTCGATAAGTATGATGTTGATTCCATTATGTCTATCAATGAAATAGTTGAAGTAAAAAAGGTGTTTTGTTGTTTAGTTTTTTTTTTATTCTTAGTAAGAATATTGTTTTTACCAAATGATGATTGGGATGAGTATATCTTCAGATTTTTTAAAGGTTCTTACTGAAGTTCTAGCTGAAAATAAAGAAATCAAGGCATCTCTGCATAGTTTAAAAAATCAACTTGGTCAGTGTGAAAAAGAAAAGCAGGAAATGGAAGCAGAATACAGTAAAATAAAAAGCGAACATGATATCAAGTGCAAAGAATATGATAAAAGTATTCAAGTAATTAATTTATATTCTTAAATTTAATTGATGAAAATTTATATCAAAAGGAAAAAAAAATATTCATTTATTTATTTCCTATGGAAACTACAATTTTTTTTTTAAAATTGTAGTTTCCATAGGAAACTACAATTTAAAAAAAAAAGAGTGTTTAAATAAAATTTAATGATATAAAACAAGGAAATTAAACATAATTTAGGAACAACAAATGAATGCAAATAACCAATGTGAAAGATTTATTGACATCATTTTTACTTTTGATTTACTATGATTATTTATTACCAGTTAATATAGTATTTTAATAATGCACACACAAACTATATACAATTATTAGATGATTTAAAAATATAAGCTTATTTTATCTGTTTTTTTTATTGTGATAATACAACAGTTATTTTTATACATAACTTTATTAAACTTAATTTTTCTAGGAAAAGAATGAAAAAAATTTAAGTCTATCTAAAGTGAACAAAGAAAAGAGAACCCTTCAAATGCAGGTTTCTGCTCTTCGCGAACGTAATCGGTCATCCGAAGCCAAAGTATTATCATTGGAGGATGAAATAAAAAGGATTAGTGATCAGTTGAAAGAATTAAATAATAATTCTGCGGATTTACTCAAAAAAAATATTGACGAATTACAAATAAAAAATCAAGATATCTCTAGCCAGTTGTTTACTGTCATGGCTGAACGAGACAGTTTATTAAAAACTATCAAAAAAATGGAAGAAGATTCTGAATTAGTTGAAAAAAAATATTACAACAGAGTAAACTCCCTTGAAATTGATTTCAAGAAACTTCGAAACAGCAAAGTGCGCAGAAAAGAAGATGTGAGCTTAGAATCAAAAAATAGACAGCATATTTGTGATTGTCCATCTATGAAATGCAAATGTATGTTTTTAAAAAGTAAAAAGAGTAATGAAAATATAAAACCATCCGAAATTTCTGAATTAAGTCATTGTAATCATGAAAGTACACCATCTTCTGATTATGCTGAAGTCATTATTTGTAATCTTGAAACTGTGGCATCTTCTGAAATTGCTAGGGTCAGTACTTCTAATATTGAAAGTTTATCATCTAATGAAAATAGTTGTAGAGGAACTATAATGAAAACTCAAACCGAGACTTTAGAAAGGTTAAGAAAAGAAAATGAAGTTTTGAAAGAAAAAAATACAGAAGTAATTCTTGAGGTTACTGCACTGAAAGATACTATACAAAGCTACTGCCTTGATATTAGGAATGGAAAACAAAAATTAGATTGTTTACAAGAGACATGTGATGCACTGTTGTTAGAAAAATCTGCTGTTGCAGATAGTCTTCGTAAAATATTTCAAAGTAATGGAGAATACATTTTAAATGATTCTTTGATACATCAAATCAATGTATTAAATGAACTATTAAATCAATTTAATGTTAAAAATCAAACTTTATCTGCTTCTTATAAATCACTTTCACTACAAGTTGTTGATTTAAAAGAAAAATGTGATAAGCTATCCGAAAAATCATTTCTCAAGGATCCATCAAGTGAAATAGAAATTGACATGAGAAATCAAGTTGTTTGTTTGATTAAGGAAAAAGATGAAGCTTTATGTGAGTCTAACATGTTTTCTCAGAAATGTGTTTTATTAGAAAATAAAGTAAAGCAACTAAAGGATGAGAATTGTGATTTATCAAGTGAATCCAAAATGTTGTTAAGCAAAATTGAGACTTTAAAAAGTGATTTAATAAATTTAAAAGAGAATAACAATTTACTGCAATTAAAATTGTCTTCTAAGGAAAATCAACAAAGTGAACATGAAGAAAAATATTTTTCTTTGCATACTCAACATGAAAAACTCACAGAACTTTATAATTGTTTATTAGAACAGCACAACTCAATAACATTAAAACTTGATCAAGTTGTTAAAGAAAAATGGACTTTAAATAAAACATACAATGAAAACATAAACAGCATTCAAATAAAAAATGACGAGTTAATGGAACATTGTGTAAGCAGTGAGTTACAAATCAAAAACTTGACTTTTGAAATAGCCAAACTGCGTGCCAGTAATGAAAACAGAGAAATTGATTACCAATCTCAAATTTCAAACCATTTATTGCAAATTGATAATGAAAGAAAATCTTTTAAAACAACATATGACACATTACGTGCTGAATGTGATAAATTGAAGCGAGAGAAAGAGCATTATTTAAAAATTGTGGACACTTTACGTGAAGAAAATTGTGAGATAAATCTTGAATTGAAAAAATTTAGTGTGAGCCCAAAAGAAGACTTTTTTCATCAGTGTGTTCAAGAAGATAAAAAAAAGATGGAAGAATTGCAGGCTACGATCAGACAATTAATAGGGGAAAAAGCTGGATTAATGGATAAAATTAAAAGTAATGAAGAAATTTCATCAACAAATATACGAAGTTTAAAAGCCCATAAAAGTGAATTACAGCAACGCGTTGCTTCTTTAGAGCATGAAAATGAAAACTTGAGAAGAAATCAGTTTTGTGAAGATCATATTAAACGAATTATTGAACTTGAAGATGAAAAAGTTGAATATTTACAGAAGCTTAAAGAATCTGAGGTTCTTCTTTTTGATTTGCAAAAGGCATTAGCGCAAGCTAATGATGTTGCTATGCAAAAATCTTTAGAAGGAACAAAAATTCGAAGATGTTTTGAAAAAAAGATAGATAAACTTATTCATGTAAATGCCGAGCTAAAGAGGAGATCATTTTTTTCAGAAAGTGAAAATAATTCGTTATCATCAACATTTTTAGAATCAAGTAAGAATGAGAATCTTGCAACTCGGAAAGAAACTATAGACTTTTCTGTAAGAAGAAAATCTTCTCTGCCACCTCTTCCAATTAAAAAAAATAATTATTTAACCAATGTACATTCGCAATCATTATCTGCATCGCCTTCACATGAAGAGTCATCTTTAAGCTTATCAAATCTTGAACAAGATCTAGCAGAACAATTAAAGCAGCTTCTAGATATAACTAACGAACTTGAATGTGAAAATTTGTCAATACAAATTCCTTTAATTTCTGCAGCGGACGTAAGGTAATATTTTAAATATTGCTTTGATCTATTGTTTTTTTCTGAATTTATGTATATATGTATTAGGGTCGGCTGAATTTCATAAATTTTAAATAAAAATATTTTTAGTGGTCCGAACTGAACCTTGAATATTTAATGAGTCCCTAATGGTATTTTCAAAGAAAGCTATAAAAATTTTTATAAAAATCTCATAAATAGTTATCGTATTTTTTAAAAACATATTTAAAAAATGTTTATCTAAAAAATATTGGGAAAACTAAACTCTTTTGAAATATGTAAAAAAGTGATATGTGAAAGCTTTTATGCAATAAAATTCAAATTAGTTCTATTTATATAAAATAATTACTATTTATGAAATTTTTATGAAGTTTCATTCCAGGTTCATTCATACTTTGAAACAAATTTTTTTCAGATAATATTAGGGACTCCTTAAATACTTAAGGGTCAGTAGGAACCCCTAAAAATATTTTTTTATTTGAAATTTTTTTAAATCCAACGTTATTTTATTATAACAAATCTAAGGGTGTAACAGGAGTAATTTTCATAAAAAGTTATTTTCAGCCAATCCTAGTATGTAGGAACGAACGTACGTACGTATGTATGTGTTTATATATGTAGGTATGTATGTATTTTTTAATGGTATTGTATTCTATTTCACACATTTTATTTGTTTAGGAGTCGTCCATAAATAACGTCACGCTTTAGGGGTTGGAGGGATTAGTGGTTTTGTGACGACTTATACGGAACTTGTTACAAAAGAGTTACTCTGTTGTGACGAGAGTGTGGGAGGGGCTCCAAAATAGTCTATAATGTATGGATGACCCCTTATATGCTCATATTTTCTCATATGCAACCTAGATACTATAAGATAAAACGTTGAATTACAAATTCAAATTAAACATGTAACACTAATAATTCTGACCTAAGCGGTAGGGTGACTCGATACGCACCTCCGCTATTCGCTGGCTTTCCATTTGGTAGCGGAATTGCGGAAGCACTTTCCTTAAGCAAATATGGTAGCGGTAAATAAGTTCGCTACCAAAAGAGAAAAAAAGCGCTACTGCGCTACCCATCAAATTCTAAAAAACAGTTAAAATTAAATAAGCTTTTTCATTTACGTAAAATTGGAAAATGATAAAATGTAAAAAATAGATAAAAAAAAAAAAAAAAATGGTGTTATCAAAATAACCTTGGTTGTGTTTAAGTTGCTTAATACCATATGTCTACTACTAGCTCGACATTAATATAATAGCATACACTTACGTTGATCTATCAGGCCGGGTGAATAAAAATAAGCAATTGTCTTTACTCAGTAATTGGTCAGCTTTACGTGAATAAAAACTTTAGCAATTTTAATTAACTTTTTATTCACGTAAAGCTGATCAATTACTGAGTAAAAACAGTTGCTCATTTTTATTCACCCAGCCTATTAACTCAATTATCTCATTGAGGTTAATTTTTATATAACACTAGCATGAGTTACCCGGCGTTGCACGGGCCAATATTTAAACTGGCTTACCTGATATCTGTACACAAAAATGGGCCTAAAAATGGGCCTAAAAAATCGGCCCAAAAAATGGTCCCCCCTGACCCCGGGGTCAGGGGGGCCCATTTTTGGGCCCCCTTGACCCCGGGGATCGGGGTACAGGGTCAAAACCCAGCTAAGAACCTTCTCCCCCTCGAGGACTACCCCCATGCCAAATTTCATCGAGATCGGTCCGGCGGTTTGGATTTCTATAGAGAACAAACAAACACACACACACACATTGCCCTTTATATATATAGAAGATTACGTGGAATTAGCAAAACAGATGCTTGTTTTGTTTAGCGACAAATCGCAACAACATTTTAATATTTATTGCGTTTAGAATACCGTCATGCAAAATAATGCTTGTTTTTCAAAATATTTTTGTTCTTAACGCTAAATTGTAGGGGTTTATTTTAGTAAATGTTTTTATTTCAGTTTAAATTTCATTTAAATTTAAGAGCTCTGCATGTCTATTGAAACATATCTTATATTTATAGAATCTTTTGATCAAAAAAAGTCTTCACAGCTATGATTATATTTATTTCTATCTTTAAACATTCTGATTTTAAATAGCCATAATAATGGAATTGAACGGTTTTATATAATAAAATAAATAACTAATATCTTAAACGTTCTAAACGTTTAAAATACGTTTAGAACGTACTTTTAAAGATAAATGCCCTTTGATTTGTGTTTAATTTTATGTGTTATAATTAATTTGTGAAAGCTATACTTTTAAGGTTTTTAATTATTTATCTTACAGAAACCCTGGGTCCCTAACCGAAACAAGCAACCTCACTTCTAAAGACGACAAACAGCAAATGAAATACGAGTGCTGGATTTAGTTTTTATAGAATTTTATTTTTTATTCAGGTTTTTATTTGGTGTCATATTTAATTTCTTTTTTTTGTTTTTATATTTTTGAATATACAATTTTTGTAAATGAAGAGTTTTTATAAATTAAAGATTATTTGTATTAATTTATTTTTATTTTTTGAACAAATTTTATAGTTTTTTAAAAGTGCTTTTTTTAGTTGTAACAACTCGATGGCAAACGATTACAAGCAATTAAATCTATAATCAGTGCATTAAATTAAGTAGATAATCGGGTATATTATTGATTTTACTTATTTAAGATTTATTTCAAATTATTTTTTCAGCTACTTGCAGTTATAAATATGGTCATAAATTTTTTCCTAAATGCTTTTAGTTAGAGTACCGAAAGCAAACGAATAAATTTAGAAAGGTTTTTAGGATGGGAAGACAAGTTATATCATAATAACAGCCTTTACTGGTATTTGACCGCAGATTATACTCTCGAGAATTAAATTGACGAAAAAAATCCTGAAATCTTTAATCTTGATAGCGTACCGTTTGTGTTCTAAAAATAGAATTTTTTTCAGAAACGTAAGGCATTTTGGGATTGATATTCGGAAAAACATTGCACTGAAACAAAAGAATTTCTTAAAAACACTAGCGGTTGTGGGATTGTTATTCGGACAAACAAAAACAATTTGACTTCACCAAAACTGTACGCTATTCAAAGATTAGACATACAATGAAAAAAGAAATGAGAGAAAAAAAGCGCCACTGCGCTACCCACCAAATTTTTAAAAAAACAGTTAAGATTAAATGAGCTTTTTCATTTACGTAAAATTGGAAAATGACATAATGTAAAATAAAGATAAAATAAAATAATGGTGTTATCAAAATAACCTTGTTTAAGTTGCTTAATACCATATGTCTACTACTAGCTCGACATTAATATATTAGCATACACTTGCGTTGATCTATTATCTCATTGAGATTAATTTTTATATAAGGTTTATCTTTTAAAAATACAGATTAGCAGAACATTATATGGAATTGGCAGAACAGATGCTTGTTTTGTTTAGCGAAAAATCACAACAACATTTCAATATTGCGTTTGGAATATCGTCATGCAAAATAATGCTTTTTTTTCAAAAAGTTTTTTATTCTTAACGGTAAACTATAGGGGTTTATTTTAGTAAATGTTTTTATTTCAGTTTAAGTTTCATTTAAATTTAAACTGAAACATTTACTAAAATAAACCCCGATAATTTACCGTTAAGAAAGGCATTTTTCAATTTTCTGAGTCACTGTGTGCCATAAAAACTTTTGTGTTGCATTTACACGCCAGTATTAATATATACACGTCAGTGTTAGCAAGATGACTATTTTTCTAAAAAACTAAAATTAATTAAAAATTAAGCTTTAAAGCATCAGGGGCGCCCAAAGCATTTTTTGGTCTTTGAGATAGCAAACTTTCAGACATGGAGCAAACTCCAAACATTTATATGTTTATGCTTATGTCAAATAAGGATACTTTGCAAAAAATTGCGATGATTGGAGCTTGGGAACAAGTTGATGAAATATTTTTTATATTATTTTCAACTAGACTTATATTTATCGATAAATTTTAAGTTTCATAGTATTATCTCATAGAGTTCAAAAATTATGACAATAAAAAATTGGCAACCCCCTCAAATTGAGGGGGATTTAAACTTTATATGGTCATAATTTTTGAACGCTAAAATATTTTACTATAAAATTTAAAATTTATCGATGAATATAAGTCTAGTTGAAAATAATACAAAAAATATTTCATCAACTTGTTGCTCTCACGTTTGGGGCAGGGGGGCTAAATTTTTGGGGCTTTTTTGTTCCCAAGCTCTAATCATCGCAATTTTTTGCAAGGTATCCTTATTTGACAGTATAAGTATAAACATATAAATGGTTGGAGTTTGCTCCATGTCTGGAAGTTTGCTATCTCAAGGACCAAAAAGTGCTTTGGGCGCCCCTGTAAAGCATAACCGGCTTTCATTTAAAAAAGACTTTCGTTTAACCATTTTACACATCTTTCCATTGAAAATACAATAATAATGACATAAGAATGATATTTGATCTTTGAATGATAATTTTGAGAATGATATTTGACAATGACATTATGATAATGTTGCTTCGCTGAACGAAAAGCTAACTAATTGAACACAAATTAACTATGAAATTATGAGGATATTATTATGTTGCTTTGCTGAACGAAAAGCTGAAATGCAGTCTTTTAGCAATCTCTGATTTTATATCATGCGCATTTCCATCAACTTTCAATAAATAAGAGAATTAGTTTTTCGTAAATCTTTTTTTGAACAAATTGCTTTTCTTAAACAAGCTTTAATCAAATATTTTAAATTGTTTTTCATCTTCTTGTTAAAAAACGAATACAAAATAGAGTTTACAAAGTGAGGTGTACTTTTCAATGTGTAAACAATTTGCAATATAACTTGACTTGCACACCATATTTGGAAATCTTCCACCATTCTTATTGTGAAATATGGCATTGCAAAAATAAAAAAACAAACATACATGCAAGTAAACATGTAGATAACTCTTAGCTGTTTTTTTTTTACACAGCAAGGTTTCTCAATTATCAGAAGTTTTGTTTTCAAGAGTATTTTTCGTATTTCATAAAACATAGCACTTAATGCTAACCCTAAAAATATCATAGGTAGTAGTAAAAAAATCAAAAGAATTACGAAGCTGTACCATTTCTCTATATTAGTTATTTTGATAAGTTCTTCATCACTTCTTCCATTATAACCTTTTTCATATCTCAAATCTGCATAAACCCATACGAGTTGTATTCCTGAAGCAAAAAATGATAACAACCAAGCTACTTTTATGTACCTTGTAATAAATGTTAATGTTACAATTTTTTTATATTTCAATGCAAAATACACAGCAATAAACCTATCTAAAGTAATGCCACATAAATGCAAAACAACATTGTAAGCTAAAAAAGCTGTTATGATGTCATCAAATATTCTTACAACAATAATATGTTTAAATTTTAAAGATATTGTGATCTGCGCCATAACATTTATACCAGATAAAGTATCGCTAATCAATAGACTAAACACTAGTCGATTGGAAGGAGTTTTTAAGGCCGCACGATTTTTGTAAAACGCAGCTCCTATAAATAAATTTGTTCCAAGTCCCAACACACACAGTAGTGTATTTATAACTAAAAACAAAAATTCAACTTGATGAGAATCTTTAGTCGTATTAGGTTCGTAGCAAGTTCCATTCGACTCATTCATATTACTTTTGAAATTGTATTCTGTTATAATTAACTTCTAAGGATTGCTTACTAATTTAATAACTTTTTTTTTTTTAGCGTTTTTTAATAAATGTTATACTATAGTTTTTTGCAAAATGTCAAACAATGTTTTATAAAAAATGTAATACTAAGGTTTTTGCAAAATGTCGAATAGTTTTCCTTAGATTTATTTCCAGATCCAAAAATAACTGAATAATAAAGATTTTGAAAATTTAGAAACATGACGTGTTAATAGAAAAATGAGTTAAATAATTAATTTTGTTTTGGCCACCTTACTTTCAACAAAGGTACCTACTAATAAATAATGATTTTTTTCAAAATAAAAATCAGAACGCTAGACTTTCTTAGTAAACTTCACCTAGAATCTTGTCTAGTTTACTAGTACGCACCAAAGCTATTTATTAATGTTTTTAATAAACTTATAAAACAAAAATTTTCCTACAGTTCTCAAAACTAGATTTTTAAAATCAAAAAAAAAATTTTTATGAACCATTTAACCTTTAATCTTCGAATGTTTACAATTTTTAAAAAATCTCTTATAAATTTTTTAATTTTAATAATACAGAAAATCCGATTTTAAATAGGTGGAAAAATAAAGATGGAAAAATAAAGGTGGAAAAATAAGAATATCAAAATAACTTTTTCAAGTTATTTTACATCCACAAGATGTTTTAATTTTCGAGATATTTTACAATTTTCATTTGAAAGTTGCAAATTTCTTGAACTATTGTAAATTTATAATATTAAACGTTTATATAAGTGTTATATAATTTTTGTAACAGTTAGTTTTTTGTTTTTTTTTATTTGTATTTGTATATTTCCAAAAAATTTTAATACAATTTAATATTTCTAAAATATTTTAATACAAAGAAACCTTAATGCATCATTACTTTAAATAAAAGAAATTTGGGAAATATTTTTATTTAAAGTAATGCGTTATTACTTT
The DNA here is from genome assembly GCF_038396675.1 of Hydra vulgaris. Lineage (NCBI taxonomy): Eukaryota > Metazoa > Cnidaria > Hydrozoa > Anthoathecata > Hydridae > Hydra > Hydra vulgaris. The sequence continues at coordinate 17,679,610 of NC_088933.1, forward strand.
AAGTAAAAATATTTCCCAAGTTTTAAAAATATATTCAAACGGATTACATATTCAAACGGATTACATTGAGTAAAAAAAATATAATACTGTTTCTTTTTAAGAACCAGTATTAAAATAAAACTTTTTCAATTTTTATACATTCTAAAATTCATCTTTACATATACAAGGCCGGTGTGATAAAGGATGAGGGGAGGAAGAGAGTGGGGTGGTCGGTAGCTGAAAGAAAAATTAATTACAACCCTCTATCAAATTAATTTATTTTTCATTAATTCAGCAAACTTAACCCTTTTAGACCAGTCAGTCAGCAAATGTAGACCTTTTAGGCTAGTTAGCACCCAAACCCCCTCTCTCCACGTAAACTTCCTCGCGTCGGCCCTGTTCACACACATTTAGAAATTTAAGCATTAAGATGATTAATTTTAATGTCACATGAGCATTAGTATACCGTATTTACAATGATTAAACTTTTTAACGTTTTAAATTTTTTAAAAGTTTTAAACTTTAAAAGTAGAGAGTCAATACTTTTTAACGTTTTAAAGATTATAAATTATTGTTGTTGTTGCTGTAATTTATCAAAACTATTAGCAAAATACAACAAGATGGCAAATTTTTAATAAACGTTTGCTTTGAATTAATATTTAAATTGCTCGCTAATTTAAAAACAAACGTGAAAATGTTTTTCATAACATCCACCGGTGGAAGACAAGTATTTTCGCTTCCAATTTGACACCCGCAGCCAGTTGGAAGACAGAAGCCATTGAAGGCGGCCACCAATGGCTTCCACATTGACATCGGTCTCCAAAATATTTTGTCTCCAAAAAAAATCTCTGACTGCGGACGCCAATTGAGAGGTGGAAGTCACTGAAGACTGAAGCCATAACATTTTGCTTCCAAAAATATTTTAGGAGACCACTTTCGCCTCCCTAAAAAGACGGCCTTTTAGCAGAAAATTATCAAAAAATTACCAGCTCTGCACCTTATTATCACCTGCACTATAAAAGCTTTTTTTGACATAGTTTTGACATATTTTTTGACATAGTTTTGAAGCTAGTTTTGACATAGTTGCATTGGCCGCACAAAGATGAAATAAACAATAATATATACAAGAGACATTAAACTCATTCATAATCAATCTTTCTATGGCAAATAATATAATACCAAAGTGGTTTACAACTCCCGGAATTGCAATTAACGAAAAATCGGAATATTTGATGCTAATAGCGTTGACTACAAAAATTTATTTATCTAGTATAGTTAACTAAAGTGGACTTATTTTGAACAAAACCCACCCAAATTCTACTTATATAACCTTTATAGAATCGTGCGTTGATTTAAGTATTATTTATAGAGCTTTTATAGTGCAGGTGATAATAAGGTGCAGAGCTGGTAATTTTTTGATAATTTTCTGCTAAAAGGCCGTCTTTTTAGGGAGGCGAAAGTGGTCTCCTAAAATATTTTTGGAAGCAAAATGTTATGGCTTCAGTCTTCAGTGACTTCCACCTCTCAATTGGCGTCCGCAGTCAGAGATTTTTTTTGGAGACAAAATATTTTGGAGACCGATGTCAATGTGGAAGCCTTAAAAAGAAGCCGTGTCGCATTAATTAGAGTTCTGGATCAGAACCAAGCGGTCCGAGGTTTGATCACGATATTGGTAAAAATTTAGAGGCGTAAACTTCCCAAATAAATGCTCTTCCGCTGTGCTCTGTAATCACCACGCGCACACACACGCCGCAAATTTTATTACACAACAAGTAGCAATACCCTGTAAAAAAACTGTAGAAACACGATAAGACCATAAAACATGCAAAAAGCGTAGAAACACGATAAGACCTTAAAGTATACAAAATGTATGGACACTCCTAAAAAACTACAAAACTGTGTTTTAAAATTAAGAATGAAAGTAGTATAAAAATGAATTATATTTAAAAGTAAGAATAATTTTAAAGAAAAGCTTAAAATGTTAAACTTGTTGCTTCAAATATTTATTTCCCACGTTTATCTAGTTTTTTAGTAATCTAACAAAACATAATAACTTTCGTTAAACTCACAGTAGGTGTGGAAATCACCCAGATGTTTTATATGCACACACACAAACACACGCGCACGCACGCACTCGCACAGACAAATGAATTGTACTTCGGTGTTTGAGATATCTAACTTCAAGACATGTAGCAAACTTTATTCATTTATATTTTTGTACTTATGTCAAATGAAGGTGCTTTGCAAAAGATCACAATGGTTGCCCTAAAATCCCTTTCCCCTCCTCATTATAAAAACTATATTAGTTATGAAGCCTGTTTTAACTAGCCAAACCTCTTTACGATTGTTTCTGCTTAAAAAAATACGAGCACTAATCCAACGTTTATTAGAAAAAAAAATTCAAACAAACTAGGCAGCAGAGATGCATAGTGGCGTTGGAGTTCAAAAAATGAATATTTATTATACCCTTTTTAGTATTATGTTTATTGACTTAGTAAATAACTTTAACAAAGCAGATGTTTAATACAACAAATACCTTAAGTTTGCTATAACTTAATTTATATTTAAAAAAGTAGAACAAGGTGTTTCAAATAATATGAAGTTACGAATAAAAAAGCCAACAATCTGTTTGTAAAAAAAAATTAAAAAATGCAAATATTGCTAAAATAGAACAACTTAAATAAAGTGATAAATTTTGTTTTGCTATCAAAGATTTTAAAGATTTTTATAAAAGTCTTGTAAAATTTGTAAATGTTTGCAAAACTGTTTTAATGTTTTTTGTCTGTAAAAAGGTTTTTTTAAAACAAAAAAATTAAGATTTGAATGATAAGAAAAACAACTCAGAATTGATATTGTGTGATAAACAAAGTTAAAATGGAGCAAAAAATTGCATTGAACTGAGTGCAACAAACAGCTCCGAATTGAAATGATGCGATAAAAAACTTCAAATTAAAAATGGTGCGACAAACGCCTTTATATTAAAACTTTGCACAAATGAATTTTGATATAAATAGTACGATAAACAGCTCTAATCATATGGTTATATAATTTGAATTTATACTTCGTAAAATCCTATAATAGTAAACTAATTTGTAATTTATTATAATTATAAATGAAATCCACTGAACTTCTTTGAACAATTGTTTTCCCTATCGCACTGTATCCCTAGAATGACTGCTTTTCCTATTGCATAGAGTAAGTATTCATTTGTTTATTTTTTAAATGAAAAATGTGATAATTGCATCACTTTTTTTCCCTAAATTTTATTTCTTCGTTTAAACAAAACAAAACAAAAACAAAAAAAGGAAATTAAAAGAAAATTTGCGTAAATTCAAAAATTTACTTTAAAACTCAATATTTATTAATACCTTATATTAAATGCAAGTACAAACTGTGTGCACATACAGTAAATTGAAAAGGCCCCCAAAATGATTTTTCATTATTATAATTTATTTATATATTTATAAAAACTATTTTATGCACAATTTACAATGTTTACAACATTGTAAACTGTGAATAAGTGTAAGTGTTAGTTTGCACTTTTGTGGAGTGTGTAACAACTGTCGAGTGATAAATTAAATTAGTCTACAATTACATTTATCTTTAAATATTTTCCAAACTCTGGTTCTGGCTAAATATGCGACATCGGTGAGGAGGGTGGTGTAAACTTCCTAGCTAAATGTTTTTTAACGGTGTTGTTTGAAGAAAAAAATGTTTCTTTTTGTATGTTGTGTATGGTATGTTAGCCTTTTCCAATTCTCAATTTGTCAAAATTCAAGGATATTCTGCTGGGTAATTCTATTGTTATTGCGTTGGTATTGTTATTGGGTAATTCTATTGTTAAGCGGCCTAAAATAATATTTTGCTCGTTGCATTCTCGTCAGTGGAGATCTTTTAATATTGCTGGCCTCCATGCCAAACCATCAGTCGATGTAGCAACACTCCTTTATGGCAGCAGGCTATAAGATAGTCATGGTGCAATAATCAAAAGAAAGAAACTAATTTAGGCTACTTAACTGTAAGATTACCTTCCGCGTTGTTCTGTGGTAAAACCGTTAGGTCTTTTTAGAACACCAAATTTTAAGCAAACACCATAAATGCTAACAATTTTGATTATTTTTAGAATCTCTCGTGTAGCGTTGCAGACGAAACAACTTATTGGTTGGTCACCAAGGTAAAACGTCCGTACGGTAAAATAATGTTGATTGAATGGGAATTCTGAACACTGTAATAAGGGACGTACTTTTTTTGGAACAAGTAAAGATAAAGTTTGAAGAATTCTACAAAAGTTATACTTGCCACCGTAATATTATTTTAATAAGGATTGGTGTTCTCAATTATAAATTAATTTCATTAATGATATTCAGGTAAAGTTAAAGACAGTTTCACACCTTCAGAGAAATTCAGAAAGACTAATAAATTTAATTTGAAACCAAAATTTTAAATATGTCAAGAGATTTAATGATAGAATGAATGTAATTATTCGATTTCCAAAAAATAAACTTTTGAGTTATTATCATTAATATAATAATGGGAAAATTTTAAACAAAAGCACCTTCTAGGGTTGTGACCAACAAATTACAATTCTTTAATTATTATTTTATAAAATACTTATAAATTAACTAATCTCATTCAAATAGTTTTATAAATTCTCATTAAAAAAGATTTATAAATTTTATAAGATTTTACAGATATAAATAATCTTTTTAAAGTGCATAAAATATGCAATTTTGAAGACATACAAAAATTGACACAATACGATGACATTGAGCCTAAACCCCATTACCTCGAAACAGACGGGAATTTTTTTAGTGACTGTTAGACAAAACTAAAATTAAAACCGAGTGATCAACTATTTTGTTTACATTTTTGCTAACTTTACTAGATTATAGAGTGCGTGCCATGGTCGAGCGAATAATTTACAAGCATAATAATAAAATCGTTTATATATATTTCGGGTTTACTCTATACAAAAATTTATAAATTATCTGAACCGTTGATGTCTTCTTGTCAGTTTTGCAGCTGGCTTAAAAGAGAACCAGTTAGAAAAAAAAGAATATGTTCTGAATTTTTTTTTATAACTGACTTATTTCATCTTGTTTTTTTTTAATAACTTAAATGTTTCATCTTTTAATTTTATTTTTATAACTTACTTGTTTCATCCAAGGTCATTCCGAAGGAGGGGGAGGGCGTAGGGGGGCGTCTAATCCCTCTAAGAAACAAATCAGACGGCAAATTTGGACACTGCAGTCGGCAAAATGGTATGTGGTCGAAAAATGTTGGCAAGTCGAAAAATGTTAGTCAACGAGGATCTTTTTATTTTTTTTGTAGATCTTAGTCGGTAAAAATTTTTTTTGCAGGCCTTACTCGGCAAAAAACAGATACGTCACCCCCCTCCCTTTAAGATTGAAATAATACTTAAGAATCTAAGATTGAAATAATACTTAAGTTCAAAAAGTTATTGTATTTTAAACTTTGTTATTATTAATAATGACGATTGACTTAGAAAATCAATCATAACATTTATAGATGCATATTTTTTATTTACTAGTCTGTCGCCATCTTGCATTAATGACAGCAATTGCATCATTAGGTAGAGCAATCACGTTAACGTATGAAACAACCAACTCGGATGATGCTAAAGTGCTAATTACTAAAGACAATAAAAAAGATCCACCTTTACAAAAAGACATGAAAACAAAAACTTTCAAACAACAAGTTTATTTACTAAAGAACTTACATTTTTTAATCTTATTATCTTCAACAGCTATGTAAATAAACTGAATCATCTCCACACAATTTTTTTGAATTGAAGTTATCCATTGTAAAGCTATGTTATCGAGGTCTAAGTCAAATAAAAAGTTATTTTATCGAGGTCTGATTTATAAATTATATAATTTATAAATCCTATGACTTATATTCTGTAATAATATTATTACTATCATACAATGTAACCTTATATAAAATTCAGAATTCGAATTTTAAAAGATCCGCGTAAAGCAAGCACACGGGTTTCCTAGTTACAAAGCGCTCGCGTTAAAAATGACAAACAAAACATCGAGATTTATTATCAATCCTGAGTTTTATTTTAAATAGTATTATACCTACTAGTATGGGCCTCTATTTTTATAATAAAACGTCACCGAATGGTGTTTTTTATTATAAAAATAGAGGCCCATACTAGTAGGTATAATACTATTTAAAATAAATCATTTGCTAAATTTAAAAAATCTTCAAAAAATCATTTGCCAAATTTAACAGTAATCTAGTTAAATTTGGAAAATGATTTTTTGAAGCAACTTGATCAAACACTTGTAATTAAAAAAAATATATTATGATTATTATTTATCTAATAATTTTTCACTTCTTATAAGAAATGACTATAAAGAAATAATTTACATAACTTTTATAGCTCAAGTGTTGGACAATATCTGTTGTTCATATCGTAACAAAAAAATGTAACGCTTTTTTATAATTAACATTTATTAAGGTCATTATGTGTAATCATATTAATATCTATGCATATTTTAGCTTGATTATTACATCTAATATATTTATTGCATTTACATGAAGTTTTTAATAAAGGTATAGAACAATATGGAATATATTTTTAAATATAGACAAACAACTTTTAAATATAGACTAACAAATAATTACTTGTAATTGTAAAAAGCTAAATTTTTAATAGTTTTTCAACCTTTTTTAATAGTTGTTTTAACGCTTTAAATTAATTAATAACCTTTAATTTTAATTAATAACTTGCTATTTTTATTTGCTATTTAAAGTTGCTGTTAAATATGTCTTTAAACTTCACAAGCAATTGATTAAATTTTTCTTCAAATTTTAACCAATCAATTATGTCTATGACTTATAAACTATTACAGGAACTTCAAAAGAATTAACAGAAATTATGTTGATAAAATCTATGAATCACTAAAAAAACGCAAAGCATCACATTAATTTGAAAAATAGAGAATAGACTTATTTATCACAAATTTATCCAAAAATAATTCTTTTTAACAGAGATTTTAACTGTTTGCACCTAATAACTCATATATAAAAAAGTCTTTGGCTGAATAGTTATTTAACCATTCCAGACAGTTGTTATATTATAAATACATTTTCAGGAGTCAAAATAGTTGCTGGCACTCCACGAACCTTCTTTGAAACTTATATAATGGGGGCAACCAACCATTATCAACAAAATTAGCAATGGTTGTTTGCCCCCCTTAAGCGGTCTTTAAAATAGTTCAAGGGGCGCCAATCTCCGACACCTACTTCGACCCCTGCATTTTATACATTATTATAATATATATTTAAAAAAAAAGAAACTCTAAATACATTGAGATTCAAAATAAAATTATTATATTGTGGTTCAAAATGAGACTATTATGTTGAAATTAGCGAATCTACAACACTTTATGTCGGTAAAAACACTATTTAAAAAAATATTTACTAATGAGACATGCGATTCATTTACTATGGAGCAAACCAAACTTGTATTCTCTCTTATATTAAATAGTCATAAATTATATAAGAAAGGACTTCATTTGTTCTATTTATTGTAGCAAAGAAATTTTAGATAAAGACTCGACTGACTTTATTTTATATAAAAAAGGCTATCGGGTTGATGGAGCAAGTTATGGACATGTTAATAATGCTCATATTCAGAATGTTTGATATTAAATTTTTCTATTCTTGCTTGCCACCTTCACTCTTCTTGAAACATCGGATAAAAAAGCATTTCATACAAAAAAAGACATTATTGGTGTCGTTATCAGGACAAGTTAAATGTATTCTAATGTATACTAAATGATAATGTCGTTATCAGGACAAGTTAAATGTATACACATTATAGTTCGGGAAAAGCTATATGATTAGTGGTCATACTTTAGAGAGATCTTGATAATATGTTGTTTATATGTTGTTTACTTTACTAAAAATTCGGACTTTCAAGAACAGATTTACTTTTTTAAGCTAGAATAAATAAAAAATACCAGTTTTTATTTATTTCAATTAAATTCGTCTTCAACCAGTCCGTTTATTCGGAATCAGCCAGCTCTAAGATGAGTTGACTCAAAAAATGAAAACAAAACGTCAAGGTCAATTTATTTCAGACAAAGCTTTATTCTGGTTGGAAACTGCTTCACATCTTTTGCTTGCCAGTTACCTTCACACACTTTAAATTTCAAAACAGCCTAAAAGTCTTTAATAAGTCGACACTATGGCACAGCTGGCAAATTGTCAACTTTTTTGACAGAACTGATATCATGTGATGGCATAATGTGAAAATGCCAGGTCTGGCCAAAATACATAACTGCCATTGACATGATGAGCGTTGATGAATGGCACTAATCTCCACTTGATACAATCTTCTTCATAGATGATTGACTGCAATCTTCTTCATAGATGATTGACTAGGGACTTTGGTCAAAAGTAGCCAGCCAGATAAGCAATTTAAGTTTAAACTTGTGCTTTTTGCGATGTTACACTAACCGGAACTTTATCTCTGAAGTAGTAGGTGCTATTTCTGTTGATCGTCGAGTGCAACATCATGAAATAAGACTTATCGCCAAGGATAATCTGTTTTCGTTAAAACTAAACATTTTCCTTTATAGAGACAAACAATGCTAGTCTTGTTTCGTTCTTTCTGCTCTCTTGTCAATCAGGTATATCATGTTTCAAATGTTCATCATGTTTTTTCGTATGTTCAATCATGTTTTTTATGTTTTTTTGTTTTTGTCAGTATAATTATCGAGTTTTAATAATATGCGAATACACCCAAACTTTAGACTGGCTTGCATCATCAAATCTTGGCTAGTGTATGCAAATATGGTTTTCAGATATTTGATGTTGATACATGGTTTTCAGATACTTGACACTGGAGTTGGTGATTGTGGCCATGTGACTACTTCCTTCCATTCTTTTGTGTTCGAAATTTTTTATAGCACTTTTGATTATACCATAAATAGTGCTTTCTAGAATTTGTTCAGCATTGAAGTGATTGCAATTTGTTCAGTGAACAGTGAACTTTTTACTTTGTGATTTATTATTCAAACAGAACTTGCAAATCATTTATTTCTTGTTTAGACCTTTTTTTTTTAATTTTTAATAATTATCTCAAAACAAGCAATTAACTTATAAAGAATTAAATGAGCTTTATAATGAATATGAAAAAAAAAGAAAGAAAGTTAAAGGCTAAATTTTTAGTAACTGCCCGCTATTATCAACACCATTTTGTAATTAAGTACATGTCAACTAAAACAATTCAAATCTTTGAAGATCTAAAAAAACAACTTGTTTTTTAGTTAACTAAAAACTTTATTACAAAATTCTTTTTTATTTGTGGTAGGTTATAAAACCTAGATGGAAATTATCCTACTAATGACCTCACACTAAAAACACTAAGTAATGTTTTGTAAATAGTTTAAAAAAGCATCAAATGTTTCAGGCATAGATTTTAATTAAAAAAAAAAAAATTATAAAAAACTGTCTGAGCCAAAAAAATGTGTAACTTTAATAAACCTACATAATTAGTCGAAGGTCAGCACAGAAAACAAGTAAAAACTAAGAAATAATTAAATTCCCTCTGCACTTTTTACAATAAGTCAATCGGCCAAAAACTCCCTCTAATTTTTTGGGTGATTACCTATTCAGTTATGTTACTTTTATTAAGTAGTGCAAAAAATTTATTTTGACAGGACAAACTAAAAATGCTGCATCTCCCGCCCTTACCCTCTTCCTTATATTTGCATTAGCATCAACTTGCAATAGCATCAACATGTTGTTGCTAATTTCATCAACTTGTTATTGCTGATTTGTATCAGCATCAAATTTGCAATATCAACTTACTGATTGTTCTTGTATTTACAAATTTGTTTGGTTGTTTTCTTGTGTTAATAATTAGAAGTATTGCTAACAAAGCAAAGTTAACTACAACTATATATATACACATAAATATATATGAGTGTGTGTACTACATATATGTGTGTGTGTGTGTATATTAGGAATGTTGTAAAAAAAAATGCTAGTTTTGAAAATAATAATTTAGTTTTATAAAAATATTTTGTTAAAAAAAATTGTGGAAATGCAGTTGAATTTGTTGCTTTCTTGCAAATTATATAAAAGACAGGTTTTTTAACGAAAAAAAGTTATATTTTATTTACTCTTAATTTTAAATAAAATTAAAAAATATTTTCAAAATCAACATATAGTTCTGCATCTTTTGAAGTTGACATAACACTGAAAAAAAAATTTTCACTAATAAATATGTGTCAAAAATTTTGTGTCCAATTAGTCTGGTCAAATTAGGGTCCGACCTGGACAAAATTTGGATAAAGATAAATTTGGTATCATTCGAAGCGTAATTTTGTCTACTTTAACATATCCAAAATCCACCAAAATCCATTTTGGGCAAAAAAAGTTATGATTATTTTAGCTCACCTCACTTTTATTCAAGTTTATTAAAAATACAAAAAAAACCCGTCGTGTCTACTGTCAATAAGTTGTAATAACTTATTATAAAGTTGCTTAGTCTTTATGAAATTTTGCGCAAATATAGCCAAATGTGTGAAAATTTAAAAAAATGAAATTCAAAAATGCTTCAGAAATCATGTTCTTAAATGCTGATGTCAGCAGTTTTTTTACAATATTTTTTATTTAGGCTAATGCTTATTGTATATTAAAACACCTTTACTTAAAAATTTATTAGATAAATAGTTGAAATTGAGACTGAAATTAAAAAAAAAAATTGTTTATTGGTATAACTATTTAAAAAAATAAGCATTTTTGAAATATTTTCTTTCATAATAAATAAATGGCTGTCATGCAACTAATACTTAAACACCATGTGTTTTCCACATGGTGTTTAAGTATTTGTGCCGCAGTTACATCTTATGATATTAAGAAAGTGAATTGGTGCAAGATCCTGAATAAAAAACTTAAGTATAGGTTGAAAAGTTAATCAAAACTATTTTTGGGAGCTGGTTTAAACTTAGACTGTATATTGAAAAATGAGTATTATCAGGAAATCTGTTTTGAAAGTAAAATCGGCATTTGTGGTTTATTTTGCTGCTCCAGTATACGTACCTTGTCTGTCTTTATAGGTACTAAAACGTAATTTTTCCAACTCCATCCCCACTTTGTTTTATCCATATTGACTCCCAACCATTGCTGAATTTGTAAATACACTCAAAACGAATGGTACTTGATCGCGCTTTCGGTTGTTGGTAGTCGTTTTGACCTGCTTTGAACGCTTGATAACTGCTTGATTGACTGCAATATTATTAAGATTGTTTTGAATCTCTAAACTCACATTTTCTCCTTGATTACAATTGATTTCATCATCCTTATCAGCTCATAGGCCAGTAATATACATTGAAATCCAGAGTCTTGAAATTCAAAAGGTTTAAACAGCTCGAGCTGTTCCTTTAATGCTTTAAAATCTTTATCATCTCTTTTTAGCCGAGACTTGCCAGATTCACAATGTTGCTGATTGCTCTCAAAACGATGCTTTGTCAATGTTGACATGGAATCATAGATTGCTCCGCATTCGTGCAAAGTACTGACCCAAAGATTCCTTGTAGTTTCTGACATACCCCTTCTTCTGGTTAAGCCTCCATTGGTTTTTATTGATCTCATCATGCACTGTTCAATTACTAAATTAGGCCAAAGACCAGCCCAGTATCGATCTGTGCGTCAAATACAATGGTAACCTGATTTACAGTACTGCTCATAGAGCCAAGGATGTTCTGAATTAAGTGAGTGCATGAATTGTAGATATAACCGAACACTTTTGGCATAGTTTATATGTCCTGTTGCGGCAAATGAATTAAGCATAAGCCTGATGGCCTCCAGATGTTCGTGCCAGTTCCCAGTTGTCTCTGCTCTGATGATCATTTTGATAATGCTAATGTGTTCAAGATTTTGCAACCATAGTTTTGCTTTTCTGGATGAACGAGAAAGTTGTATTTTTAAATTTTCAATAAGATTTAAGAATCTTATAACTACACTGCTATTATTTATCTTTTCCAAATCCATGTTTTCTTGGACCAGATCCTGATACATAATTTCTAGAGAACTATCAGCTTCATCTTTGGGGCTTTGTTTAAAAAGTAAACTCATTAAGGCAGACTCAACTAAGAAGTGAGCTCTTAGTGCTCTAGCTACTGTTGTACCAGTCACTATATGCGTGACAGAGTTGCTTGCATAAATAAGTTCGAGTAATCTATTCAGCTCTGATCCTTCCATGACCATACCAATACTTCCTAGGAAGCTCATTAAGATGTGGAATCCTCCCAATTGAATAACTATATCCAATTGCTTAGACTTTGCAATTTTGTAAGCTTTAAACCATAAAGGCTGATCAAAAGTTACACTTGGAGTAGGTAAATTGATTAATTTTGCTTGGTTTTGTATAAAAACTTGTGTAGAATAAATGCAGTTTTCATCAGATGGGTTCAAGTTAATGATAGGCGCTATGAATATCTCACTTTTTCCGGGATGACATTTACCATTATGATGAAGTTGCATAAATCCACTCCATTATGCCTGGTACTCACCAGCCGTTGAAGTGAACGAACTTTGCAATAAAAACCAATACAGAGAGACAGTGAAAAAGTCTGTGGTGACTGAAGCTCAACAATGGGCTTGAACAATATCTTTGTCAATGCTGCTGTGTCAGAAACGTTATACCACAAAATCGGAATATTTATTTTAGAATTTATTTCTGCTGCCTTTAAACCATATCTTATTCTTTTAATTCGATGAAGATTATCCAAAATTTTAAAGTTCATTATTCCAGCAGCGATGATTCCCATCCCATGAAAAGTGTCTTTACCATTTAATGTGCAGATATTATGATCAACATTGTCTGCCAACCACTGAGTAAATAATCCATTCAGCACTCCTTCAACAATGTTATCGTTGTTAGCCATAACAGAGTGTTTAGAGCGTGTTATTTCTAATGGACTTATGCAAAAGCTTAGTTTAAATAGCTCATTTGTCAACCATATTGATGCAACCGTGTGATCTAGTTCTATTCCTAAATCAAAAAGCAAAGGCGGTACATAAAACCGCGATCGAATAGCTTTTGTTACAGTTTGACCAATGGAAGATTGTTTTAGTTCGTCAGATGTGATTTGTTTCATGAAGAGGTGAAATAATGGGCTTAAACTTTTTTCATGATGCTCAATATCGTATTTAGATGGGTAATTCTCTGTGCTGAACTTTAGATTTAAAATTTATCAACTTCATCAACTTAGCCGCGGTTCTAATAATAACTTCACCTTGGTTTGATTCTTTGTTCTCTGCATTAGATTTTTTATTAATAAATGTAGCCGCATCTTTAAAGCATACTAAATTAGATTTTCCTTCAGTTTAGCTAATAATTATGTCGTCTTTGTATTTTTCTTATAATTTTCTCTTTAAGTGCTTCACTGAATAAATATCTTTGGAATTCGCTAGCTCATTCATTTTAATGTGCAACTCAGTAGTTGTCACAGGAGGCATTTGACTCTCAAACCAACCACGAAGCCTTTCAAAGTGTTCTGCCATTGTTGAATTTTCTTTGCAACCAGGCTTTTCTTTTTTTTCAATCAAATTTGACCTGTAAATATATTAGGACTTTCTAGATTAGCATATGAAACATAAAAATACACATAACGAATATAAAAATTCAAAACTCGGTCAGAATCGGTCAATATGTTACTTTATTATGGAAAAACTACAAATCACTTTATCATTTGCAATTTGTACTTATTAATTGCATTTAACAACATTTTTGATATATTGCTATGAGAAGATAAATCAATTCAAATATATTGGAATTAAAACCTGTTGGTGGAAAACCTGTTGGTGGAAACCCTTCTGATTGAAAATAGCTTATAACATTCAAAGTGGTATATAGCATCACTTGCAACCAGATCACAGCAGCAATTCAAACGAGATTTTACTTCAACTGTCCATAATGCTAGGTTGCCACAAATGAAGCAGCATTGCTTCTAGTTGAATATGTTGGTCTAAATTATAAATAAATTTGTTTACAAAAAATTACAAATGTTAAGCTAGTGTTTTGCTTTTTTTAAGAAAGTGGGATGTTAAAGACCGCACAATGAATTTATAAAAAACAGCTAAAAGAACATAATTGAACAAAGTAACTCCTTCATATAAAAATATATTTAATTGTATGGATCAGTGACACAAACGCAAGATTGAGTAAATACGAAAATATCTTACTTAACGCAATTTTTAATGTTAGGGCTTTCCATTTGTCATTTTAAAAGTTTTCTTTTCGGATTTGTAAAATCACGCCTGCATGCCACATGGACAGCAACTGTGTCCTTTTCCTTAAGTTCTTCTTCAAGGTTTTTATCATTGCGTACTTGTGAATAATGAATTAAGGTATTAATACCTTTCCTTCTAACATTATTTGTTTGATTAACCAGGTCATTATCTTTGCAAAGCAAACAAGTTTCTTTTAATGTGTTCAACATTGTATATTTTATTTTAAGATATATTTAATAATTTATCTAAAATTAAAGCACGAAATTTAAAAATAATATTTAACAACATCAGCATATGGCTCTACAGTTTACCAAGTACACAAAACATATTATTTGAAAAGAAAAATTAGTGCATTTTGAGCCTGCTATGCTGGTATTTTTACATTTTTATAATTTGTAAATTTAAACTATATTTTTATAAAATATTATATGAATCGCTGAATTATCACAACTTATTGACGGCAAGTCGTATGGGTTTAGTTTATTTTAAAGAAAAAATCTACAAAGTGAGGTCAGCAATAATATTTATAACTTTTTTTGCCCAAAATGAATTTTGGTGGATTTTGGATATATTAAAGTAGATAAAATTACGCTTTGAATGATACCAAATTCATTTATATCCAAATTTTGTCCAGGTTTGCCCTTTTTTAGACTTATTTTGACTAGACTAAATCAAAACTTTTGTGTCTAAGAGGAACCTCAAAAACTCATCTGAATCCAAAAATGTTTTTTTACTTTTTTCTTGAAACTAACAGAAAACCATTTAAAAATTACTTCACCTTAGTGTCCACTATGATGTCCAAAAAATGTTGGATCTCAAACAAAAAAAAAGAGTTGGATCTCAAATAAAAAAAAAATGTTGGATCTCAAACAAAACAAAAAAAGATTGGATCTCAAACAAAAAAAAAAAGTTGGATCTCAAACAAAAAAAAATGTTGGATCTCAAACAAACAAAAAAATGTTGGATCTCAAACAAAGTGAAATTATATAAAAAGCTCAAAAATAATTTCTTAAATCTTTTCAGACTACTGCAAAGAAAATGATTTTTTTATCTAAAAATTATAAAAGTTAACTCTACAAGATTTTTTGTTTAAAATTATTATTTCTCAATGTTTTTTTATAAAATGAAA
>NC_088933.1:17700000-17950000 GCF_038396675.1 Hydra vulgaris
AGTAAGTTGCCAGCTTGAACTCCGAGGAAAGTACCATTACTTGGTAAAAAGAACATTATGAAAAGAAAAATTTTTGCAAAAAATCATATTGCTTGGCGGGGACCAGATATGACCAAAAAATAAGGTAATATTTTGTGGAGTGATGAAACTAAGATTAATTTATTTAATTCTGATAGAAAACAGTATGTAAGAAGACCATCAAAGCAAGAACTTTCACCTCGCTTCTTTGCGAAAACAGTGAAACACGGCGGAGGAAATATAATAGTGTGGGGTTCTAAATCCTATTGGAAATTTATGGAGGCAGTTAAAACTTAAAATTTCTGGAAAAAAACCAAAAAATAGAAATGAACTGTGGATGATGCTCCAATAGGCTTGGTACAGCATTCCAATAGAAGTTTGCAGAAAACTAGTGGATTCAATGCCGTCAAGATGCACCGAAGTATTAAAAAATAAAGGGTATGCAACAAAATATTAATAATTTGCAACCCTATTGACTTCCATCTTCATTTTTTATTTTACACCTATTATTTTGCTCGGTGAGGAGTTTGTTTTTTTTAAATTAAAATATATTATATATATTTAATAACTTAATTTTTATTAACTTCTGTTTATTTATGTAATAAAACAAAAGTTCTAATAAAAATTCAAATTTTCATTTTATTTGTTTCAAAGATATTCTCGTATTTGTTAATTTTTTGGTTCGCACCTATTATTTTGCTCGCCACTGTATAAAAGAAAAAAACACTGATTATTGTAATTGTAAACAAAAAATAGATTGCCCTCTAAATGGAAAATGCCTTTCGAAAAATGTAATTTACAAGTGCATTGTTTCCTCACAAAATAACCGTGATAAACAATAAATTGGCTTAACCGAGGGGAATGGAAAAAACGTTATGCCAACCACAAACAATGCTAAAAAGTGTTCCTAATTTTACATGTCTTAAAAACGAAATGAACTATACTACCACAGCAAACAGTTCTGAACCTGATAAAATAGTTTTTAGCAATTAAACTGATAAATAAAAATAAATGCCTCACAACAAATTAGATAAAATATATCACAAACTTTAAATGGAAATCTAGTAATTTCTATGTAATTCCTATAATTCACAAATGTCAAGAAATCATTAATAAGGTAAGAGTCCAACTCCTTATTTATTGAAATGAAATCGCCAAAGGATCTTAAAGGTAGACCAATTATTGGCTGAATAAATTCGCCAACATCTCATTTGAGCCAGTTTTTACATATAATTTTATCACAGATTGTAAAGAAACAAAAATCTTTCATTAAAGATGACTTGGATTTCCTCAGAAAAATTCCACGAGCTTGAATCAGAAAGTCGTACAATGACATGCGACATTGTTAACCTTTACACAAGCATTCCACATTATCTTGGTTTATAAGCCCTAAAGTTCTGGATATTTAAATATAAAGAATTGATATATAAAATATTTACAGCTGAATTCATAATTGAGTCAGCATCTTTTATTTTAAATAACAATAATTTCAAACTTGATGAATAATTATTTCACCAAACAACTGGTACAGCCATGGGTACAGACTTCGCACCAGATTATGTGTGTCTCACTATCAGGTTTTTAGAAAAGACTAAGATTTTTCCAATAATCCTACCTCAGTATTTTTCTAACCATGAAGTAGATGATATGAAGAAATTTTACTTTAGATATATTGATGTTGGTTTTATAATCTGGCTAAAACATCTTGATATCAGAAATTTTACAACCGATTTTGGCAAAGAGTTTTCTGAAAATGATAACACCTACAGTGTAATTAACTTTTTAGACATAGCAATTATTTTTGAAAGTTACAAAAAAATTCAAACAGACATTTATTATAAAGAAACTTACACTCATGACTACTTAAACTATAACAGCCATCATCCATTTCACATCAAAAAGAATATTCCTTATAATTTAGCTAAAAGAATAATTGTTTTTACATCTAATTACGAAATTGAAAAATTTTGTTTACAGAACCCAAGTCATGGTTGAAAGATTGTGAATATTCTGATGTAATTATAGATAAAGCATTCCATAATGCAAAACTACAAGGACCAGCACCACAAAGTAAGTCTAAAGAAATATTTCCTTTAGTGACAACATTCTATAACAATCTCAATCATCAAACTTTAATCTCAGAACCTTTTACTTAAAGTATTTCACAATGAAAGAGTCAAAAATGTTTTTTTTTAATATTCATCCAGTATTAGCCTTTAAACAACCTCCTAACTAAATAAGAAGACTTAATTCTTCAAAAGTTGAAGCAAATAAGAAGAAGATTGGCATACTTAAATGTAAAGACATTCAGTGTAAAACATGCAAACTCTACCTTCAAGAAGTAGGCGAGTTTGAAACATCTAACGGTACTGTTTGGAAAATAAAACACCATATCACATGCAACAGCAAAAATGCGATTTATTACCTTAAATGTTTGGCATGCAAAAAACAAGCCATACATACTGGTAAAACAAACAATTTAAGATTATAAATAAACTGACATATTTCTAGTTGCAGAACAGGCCGATCAACTAATAGATTTGACAACCATGTTTATACCTGTCAACGTTCCCACCAAAATGTAATTGAACCTTTTTGTTTTCCTTGAGCTTAACAATGAAAGTTTTTTGTTATCATGTTATCATTTTGTTAATACTTCGTATTAGTGCATTTTTTGGAAATCAAAAAATATTTTTAATAATAAATACTTTGAGAAAAAAAGATTTACTTTTGTTTACTAGTTTGACTATCTTTTACTTTATATTGGTTTTATATATATATGTGTGTGTGTGTGTGTGTGTGTGTGTGTGTGTGTGTGTGTGTGTGTGTGTGTGTGTGTGTGTGTGTGTGTGTGTGTGTGTGTGTGTGTGTGTGTGTGTGTGTGTGTGTGTGTGTGTGTGTGTGTGTGTGTGTGTGTGTGTGTTACTGACACCCACAGTACCAGGAATTAGCACATAGCTAATATAGATAATATAGCTTTGCAACTCTGTGTTTCCACAATCATCAGGCAAGTAAAATTCTTATAAGCCTTATAAAAAACCTGACGATGAGCTATTGTATATTAATATAAATTCAAATCATCCCTCTCAAATTTTAAAATAAATTTCATTTAGTACAACTTCACTCTATTGCCTTTCTCTTTGTTCTATATTGCTCTCCTTCATCTCAAGACCGCACTCTTTTTAATGTTATTTCTGATCAAATTGACCAAGTCCTCTCTCTATATCCATCAGTTGATATTGTTATTGTTGGTGGCTTTAATGCTCATCACACTGAATGGCTTGGCTCTAGTGTCAGTGACTCTGCATTAAGGCCCTCAACTTTTGTCTTTCTTAATCTCTAATCAAATAGTCAACTTTCCAACTCGCTTTCCAGACAACTTGAATCATTTACCTTCACTACTTGACCTATGTCTTGTTTCTGATCCTAGTCAGTGCTCAGTTTCTCCACATTCCTTAGGTGCTTCTGATCACGGTTTGATCTCTCTAAAACTATTATCTTGTCTTCCTGCTGACAAATGTGCTTCTTACATAACTTCTTGGATTCAGGCCAAGAAGTTATGTAAGAAGTCAAGCCTCACTCTTCTCCTTGGTTTACCTCACATTGTGCTGCTGCAATTTCCAATTGAAACCATTACTTTCATATCTATCAGCAAAAGAATTCTCCAGAAAACAGACGTCTGTTTACTATTGCTAAAAACCATTGTAAAAAGGTTTTGTCTAACGCCAAAGCCCGCTATTCTCAGGTCATGAACAATCTTTAATCTTGAATCTAATAACTTACTTTCGATCATCAAAATGGATTTCAATCTTGCTCTACAGCTGATTTGCTAACAGTAATAACCGATAGGTTTTATTGTGCATTACATAGAGGTAGAGAGGTTAAGGATACCGCTCTTGGCATTTCTAAAGCTTTTGATAAAGTTTGGCATGCTGGTCTTCTCCATAAGCTATATACGGTGTATCCGGTAACATCTTTCAAATTATTGATTTCTTCCTTTCAATTTCATAGTATAAAAGTTGTCCTTGATGAACAGCACTCTTCTTCATATCTTGTAAATTCAGGGGTTCCTCAAGGTTCAATCCTTGGCCCTATGCTCTTTTTAATTTACATTAATGACCTTCCAGATATTCTCGCATCTAAAGTGGCATTGTTTGCTGATTACACTACCATTTATTCTTTTCATGATATAAAGCCAACACTCTCTGACTGCTTGGAGGGGGCATCTGAGCTTGAAAAGGATCTTACTTCTGCTGCAGCATGGGGCTCACAGTGGCTGGTGAACTTTAATTCAGATGAATTTTTTTTCAGCCAATCATAATTGTAATAATTTAGATCTTCCTATATTTATGAATGGTAATGTACTAGATGAGTCATCTACTCTTTATCTTCTAGGATTAACTCTTACTTCCGATCTTTGGAAATATCTGATTCATTACAAAATTAGCATCTGCTAAGATTGCATCTCTTTATCGAGCTTGACACTTTCTCACTCCTGATTCTATTCTTTATCGCTATAAATCTCAAACCCATCCTTGTATGGAATACTTTTGCCATATCTGGGGCGGATCTTCTAATGATGCCCTTTCTCTTTTAGACAAGGTGCAAAAACACATTGCAAACATAGTTGGACCTGTTTTTGCAGTCAACCTCCAACCACTATCACATTGTCGTAATGTTGCTGCTCCTTCTTTTTTCTACAAATATTATAACGGGCACTGCTCTAAAGAGCTAGTGTCTCTTGTGCCATCTACTAAAATTCATTCTCATGTTACTCGTCATTCAATTAAGTCTCATCCTTTTTCTGTGACTGTTCCTAAGTGCTCCAAAAACTCTTATTTGTCCAGTTTTTTTCCTGGACCATCAATTCTTTTGAATTCGCTTCCTTCATCTTGCTTTCCTGATTCATATAATTTGCATTCTTTTAAGTCATCTGTCAATCATAATCTTGCTAAACATCTTTTCTCTTCCAACTTCCAACTGTTATAGTGGTTGCTTGCAGCCTTGTTGCATATAAAAAAAAAATTTAATTAACAATAGACTAAATCAAAACTCTTCTAATGAAAATATTTTCAACTCTTCTAAACGCGCGTATAAAGATATTCATAAAAAAAGTGGATTTTAGGAATTTCGAGATAAAATTTGAAACAGTTTCAACAAATATTGAAAAAGCATTTTTAAAATTAATAGACAAACATTTCCCTTCCTCTAATAAATTGCACAAAATTTTTAATAGAAAAAAAGGTAGATTAAAAAAATTTCGAGCTAAAATTTGAAACAAAAATCAAAAAAAAAAAAAAAAAAAAAAATTAGAAATAGAAGTTGGTTCCAAAAATGTTTCAACAAATATTGGAAAAGTGTTTTAAAATTATTAGACAAACATTTCCCTCCCTCTAATAAATTGCACAAAATTTTTAATAGAAACACTAATAAAGTAAGCTATAGCTGTACTAAAATGAAAAAATCATAAAAGACCACAATTTTGATTAATAAAAATGAATTTCTTAGAAAAAAAAATACTGAAAATTGTAATTGCAAGCAAAAATTGGTTGCCTTATGAATGACAAATGCTTATCAAAAAATATTATTTACAAATGCATTGTTTCATCACAAAACAACTCTGATAAACAATATATTGGGTTAACCAAGAGCAAATGAAAAAAACGTTATGTCAACCACAAAAGATCCTTTAAACATAAAAAATACTCAAAAGAGACTATGCTGTCAAAATATATTTGGCAACTAAAAGAAAAAAATATCAATTTTAAATTAAACTGGTCTATTCTAAAAACTGTGTCTGTCTATAATACCATTTCCAAAAAATGTATACTATATTTAGAAGAAAAATTTGAAATAATTACTTATTTTGTATCAAGGAAATTTACTAAACAAAAAATCTAAACTAATTTCTAAATGCAGACATGAAAATAAGTACCTTTTAAAAATTATAAAACCATACTAAAATTATCCCAACTCTAAAGAATTCTTTTCATGATTAAATTTTTAATTTTAATGTAATGTAATGTATGCAACTTCCTCGTTGCAAAATAACTGCAGTTATTACATAATTAATTATAACAACTTGTGAACTCAACTCTCATTTTTCCTAATTTCAAGAGTTGATCTCTGTAATCAACTCTGGCAATTAAAAAAAGTGAGATCAGCAAAAAAAATTTACACAAAAGGGTTACCATAAAACATAGAAACAAGGTCGGCGATTTTTTGCCAACCTCAAAGGTACCTAACTGCCTACCTATTTTTTTAGTACTTTTTAAAAAAAGTTATGATTACATAAATTCACAAGATGTTATCATAATAAGAAAAAAAAGGAAAAGCTAGCTCTATACAATTTATAGATTCTGAATTATGAATTTTTTTATGATTATTTATACAACTTTTATATTGCTTCATAAATTTGTGATATTACATTTATAATGCAAGAGTATTTCATCTCATCTATAAGAACGCATAGGTACCTTTGTGAAGCAAATCTTTTATGATTTTTTACTTTTTTTGAACTTTTTAACTTTCTAACTTTTAAACAGTTTTAAAAACTAAACATAATTTTTAAAACTGTTTTGTAATATTGTTCTTTTTTAATTTCCTAAAGTAATTAGTAATTATTAACTTAGTTTTTGTTTATTTGTTTATATTATTAATTTTTAATAGTTTACTCATAAAAGTTTTTTTCCAATCTTTTTTTAATAATTTTTTTCATACATGAAATTTATATATAAGTTAAAAAAGCTAGTTATACATTTTATTCATTAGTTACTATTAGTTACTATTGTTACTATTAGTTACTATTGTTACTATTGGTTACTATTGTTACTTGTTATTTGTTTTAATTTTAACAGGAAATACAAGTATCATGCTTTTGGCTGTGGAGATGTTTGTCATAGGACATAATTTTTTTTTTCATTTAAAAAAAAATCTAATTTAAAAAACTTTATAAGATAATATAATACCAAAATTGTTTAAAAAAGTATCTAAAATGATATAATACCAAAAATGTTTAAAAAAGTTTCTAAGATGATATAATACCAAAAAACTTCCAATAAAAAAATAATATTATTCTTTAGCTTCAGCTCAATTTTGTTATTGACCAAACATCAGATGACCAAACATCAGATGACCAAACAATAGATGACCAAACATCAGATAAAACAGCTTCAAAAAATGAATTGAAGAAAATAATACAAACAGTAATCATTTTATCCACCAATTTATTTGTTACAAACTTTCAAATTCATATGCTAAATAAATGATTATGAGACAAACATCACTTCTCACTATAAATGTTTTGCCCGACAACTTAAGGAAACAATTTGCATATTGATAAATATATTGATAAAATAATTTTAATTAAAATAAGGTAATGTAAAAATCAATATGCAAAATTTATATATATATATATATATATATATATATATATATATATATATATATATATATATATATATATATATATATATATATATATATATATATATATATATATATATATATATGGCAGCTACATAAGTCCATGAATGAAGCTTGACTTGACTTGAAATAAAAGCTTTCATGTCTTTATGTATCCAGAAGTAAGAAGTAGTAGATTACAAATGAGGTGCAATTTTCAGAGGAGAAACCAAAGACACCAGCCATCACAAAAATTAATTACAAAAGAAAATGCAACCAACTTAAAGGTAGATAAAAATAGTGCAACAATAAGTTGAGTAGAAGAAGGTGTAAGAAAAAAGTTTTAATGAGATCATAGCATGGTCTGAACCACCCAAGGAAAATCTAACTGAGTATATAAGCTATGATTGGAAGACACAAATCAAACAGTGAAAGTAAGTAATCAAAGTATAGCCTACTTAAAAACATTTCTTTATTAAAAAAAAAAAATACCTGATGATTTTTGAAAGGAAAAAATATTAAACTTAATGCAATCAAATAATTTGTGAAATCACATAATTTAGTTGTTTCAAACCAGATTTAAAAATGCATGTAACTGTATTAGTTTTTAAATTAATTAAAAATTTACAAAAAGTTTTGATCTAACACTTTTTTAGACTAAACTATGAAGCTAAAATTTTAATTTTATCAGACTATCAACATCATTAGTAAAATTTTAATTTTATCAGACTATCAACATCATTAGTAAAATTTTAATTTTATCAGACTATCATCATTAGTAAAAGAAAAGTTTGCACTGACCATCTATAAACATCTATTGTAAACATGATCACAGTAAGATCTTACTTACTCTTAGTTTGCTAATTTTCACAAAGAAACTAGAAACCTTGAATAAGGCTAAGGTTCAATTGAGTTCTTTGAATAAGGCTAAAAAAGAATTCTAATTGAAATTTAGTAGAAAAGGTTTTTATTTTATGGGTGCAAAAAATAAAAAATGACTTCAATTGACATTTATGGAAAGCAGTATTGATAAGTCTATCCTGTAAAAATATTCGTGAATATTAAAATAATAATATTACTAACAATAACAATATTAATGATGGTTTTTTAAGAAGCTTCTAATGCTAAAAATACTATATTTAAATAGATCTATTGAAATTTAGGAAAAAATTAGAAAACAATTGCTAGTGAGAAACAATGTTTTAGGAATTATTGTTCATAAAACTTAGCTAAATCAAAGCCAAGGTAGTGGCAGTGACACCAAGAAGGTGTTTGATAAAGTAAAGTTGAGGCTAAGTTTCCAGCTGAGTTAAATGTGATGAATTATAATTTTTAGGACATTTGAGAATTTAAAAAAATTGTGTTTGACATAATTGTTTTCTAATATATCAATATTAAAAAATTTAAAAAACATCTTTTACTTTTTTATTTTTATTGATTTTAATTTTTTTACTACTGCTAATAATATTGAATTACCTGGTATGTAAAATCTGGTGTGTAAATTTAAAAATTTTATCAGCCAATAATACTGACAATTGAAATTTTATATTTAAATGCAGTTTATAATGTATTAAGTGATACCTTGTAACATTATAAACTGATCATAGTCTAAACAAAAAATCTTAATCTAAACACAAACCTTCATTTTTATCTTTTTTACTTTCACAACAATGACTAATAACATGCCACTCAACTTGAGCATTTTTTGGAAGTTGGGGTACAACAGCAACAGTTAGCAAATAATTTGTAGCTGGAAACTAAAAAAAATGCATGTCTAACTTGTCTAAAAATCTTTTAAAATGATTGTTAAATTTAATTTAAAGACAACTATATTTGCTCCAACAAATTTAGTAAAGATAAAAAAAGTAAAAAATATTCATGATTAAAAAAAAAATCAATTTACTGTCTTTATGAAAAAATTATAATCGTCAGTAACAAGCTAAGATAAGAAAAAATAATTTAAGCTCTGGCCAACCTTGCCAATGTGATTACTTTTGATCTTTTAATTCTTGTTAACATCATTGTATATTTGTATATTACATGTTTCATTATTTTGTTCTTTAATATTTTGGTGTTTTCAAAGTAGTTTGGTATTTCATCAAATTTTAGCCAAAAAATATCATTTTTTTGCAAAAATGTATGTATATATATATACAATATCAGTCAAAAAAATTTTTTTCACTATTTTTTAATTGCACTATTTCGCCAAAAATTTGCAATCTTTGTTTATACAAAAAATTCCTTATTTTAACATATAAAGGTGATAACTTGTTAAATAAACGAAATGAGTTGATTTCAAAATACAGACACAAAAATAAATTCCTCTTATCTTTTTTTGACACCGGTGATTAGCTAATATATTGTTTTTTCCTTGCCATCAAGTATGTCTTAGCGACGTTAAGATCCCACTACACAGTATTTTGTCATTTTAGCGTTTTTTTTTGTTTTTGAATTTGTATTCAATGGCTGATGATTGCCGTATAGGCATGAAACTTAAAGTACCATAAAAAAAGTTGTTTTTTCTTCGTTAATATATATTTATATATATATATATATATATATATATATATATATATATATATACACACACATATATGTATACATATTTATACATACATTGGATCTGTTGACAGCTGTTGACAACCCTTTGGCAATGCTTATGCATTACAGGCATACAGGAAATAATATATCATTATTGAAGATTTAAGTTTTTAAAGGTCTAACAAGATCTGCTTCACAAGACTTCTGAATATTTCAACATTTTAATCTGTTAAAGTATCTTTGTAGAGAATTACATTTAAATCTCATTTTTTATTGTGTCTAGACACCAATGCTGGCAAATTAACATCATTTTTTTGAACAGGTACATCTCTGAATTTAGTTCTTGTTACTGTTAATAATAACTTCTTAATAATAAAATCTTGTTATTAAGTAAATTTACTACTAGGTCATTTGTCATAATTCCATTTTCATCATGTAATGATTTAATCAAATTATTCAACTGTTGTTTGTAAACTAACTTTGGATTATAAAACTTTTCTGATCTAACAAAATTTAGATGAAATACTTAAACCTTCATAGAAAATTTTAGAGTTTTTCTTTTAAAACTCATTGAAAAGAAGAAATAAAATTCTATCATTTTTAGGTCAAAATTATTATAAGAAACTCAAAAAATGGTTTTTTTTGAGTTTCTTATTTTATGTGGTATGTTAAAAAAAAATGAAAATTCTTGAAATTTATAATATTTATGTGTTATGTGATAAAGTCATAAATTTCAAAAAATTCCCTGAAGAAAATTAACTAAATAAAGAAAGCAAAATATATTAAAATAAAAAAACAACATTTTAAGTCAGCATTTTCTTTTCTGTGAGCCTGAATTCAGGAAATCCTGATCCAAAATGAGGAAAATAAAAAAAAAAGATAACAATCCAGCCAGAAATGGCTTCTTTATTTACTTCAGTAGTTTACCACAAACAACCCTTAAATATTAAAAAAGCATATACCATATCTTGTGCATTAAAAACAGCAGTAACCGAATCAATAAAAGTGGCATCTGTGATATAGCACATCACATTTCCACAATGTTTTCTGTCAACATTTTCCATGGCTGTTGCAATTTGATTTGTATGATAAAGAGACAGCATAGCTTCTTGCTCAAAAGGACCTGAAATAAGTGTCATAGATGGAGGTAGCAGTCCAATTGAACCAGAATAATAAGTATTATAATCCACCTATAAAATCATCAAAATTATCATCATCATCATCATCATCATCATCATCATCATCATCATCATCATCATCATCATCATCATCATCATCATCATCATCATCATCATCATCATCATCATCATCATCATCATCATCAACACCATCATCATTAATAATCATCACCATAACTATCTTCATCATCATCATCATCATCATCATCATCATCATCATCATCATCATCATCATCATCATCATCATCATCATCATCATCATTATCACCATCATTATCATCATCATCAGAGTTGGAATTAAGTTTTTCTATTAAATTTTATTTAATAAAAAAATGAAAAATTTTATTTGTTGATTGCATTTTAATATAATATATAAAAATATCTTTCTATTTATTTTGAAATATCTTTCTATTTATTCCGAAAACAAGAATAAGTGAGTAGAGGTGTCACAGGTGGTGGAGTTGATTTTTTTTAGTAATGTGATATACTGCATTAATCCAAACCCTGGTTATCATGATCACCATCATTTAGAAAAATTTAACAAACTAACCTTTACAGCTTGGCTGTACGGTCCAATATTGGCAGGTGCCCAGTAAGAAATACTCTGTACAAAGAGAGATTTTTTTTCTGTAGTGTTCGAAGAAACAGCTAATGCATCAATTTTAAATAAAATGTCATTTGGCATATTAAGCTGTATACATACTCTACAAATTAAAAAACAGAGTTTTTAGCATTCAAGAAAAGTTAAAAACTCTTTAAAAATTGTTAAAATATATTAAAATAAAGCATAACAACATATTATAATAATATAAAAAAAATAAAATAAAGTATACTAAAATAGTATAATAAGAATAAGTGCAAAAGGTCAAATATGGCTACAGATGATGATATATTAGGTAATGAAAGATAGAAAGTATGCATTCCTGACAAGCAATTCTAGCCATTTATTATCAGGATCTCCAAAACATCATTGGTGAATATTATGGTCCTAATATTGTGGGCTTGTGGAATAATTTTATGACCCTGTAACTTACATTTTATATTTATATTTATTTGTTGTAACAAAAATATATACATTGTTACAGCCGTATGTTATGTTACATATACAGCTGTTAATGTTATAAATTGACATAGTTAGCTTTAAAAAAATTTAAGGTTCTTGAACAAACAACATAGTTAGGCAAAGGATTCCAGTTGATAATTATTCTGTTGTTAAAGAAGCTTTTTCTTGAGGAACACTTAAATTTCTCTTGTTCGATTCTTTTACAATGTCCACATATGCTTGATGAAGGACTGTTGTTTGTCAGTGAGGAAACCAATTTGGGATTTTTGAACCAATTCACAATTTGTAAACCATTTGTTATCTTATAGTGGTATATTAAATCCTTTCCTTCTATTTTCAAAAGTTGTTAAATTCAATTTCTGAAGTCTTTCTTCATATGGTATGTTTTTGAGATCTTGAATATGATTTGTAGCTCTTCTTTGCACTTTTTCGAGTTCCACTATGTTGTTGTTTAGAGTTGGGTTCCAAACTAGTACTGCAAATTCGAGATGAGGTCTCACAAGTGTAATATACAATGATTTTTTTATATCCGAATTGAAATAAGTAAAAAACTGTTTTATCAAACACAGTGACATTAGCCTACTACTTAATTATAATTGGAAATCATGTAACTTTTATCATATTTCTGCTCTCCCCTTTTGGTTTATATATATATATATATATATTTTTTATTTTTTTTTTATTTTAGATTATTCACCTATGTTTTTATAGACATATATATATATATATATATATATATATATATATATATATATATATATATATATATATATATATATATATATATATACTTATAAAAACATAGAGGTTATCTGTCTGTCTGTGGACATTTTTGTTTTCTGCGGTAAACTCAAAAACTATAATGTATACATAAATTGTGAAAAGTAAACTTTTTTCTAATTCAAACGATGGGTAATCTTGGCAAAAAAAAATTAAAAAATTTTTTTTTGAAGGAGTTAAGGTTGTTTTAGTAAATTAAAAATGTTTTAAATAATTAAAAAATAGCGCCATTTTACTTTTCTTAGACGTTTTTTGTCGTCATTAAACAGTTTTTTGTACCATTTCACTTTGACATCAAAAAATGTCAAATAAAATTATGTGTTTTATATCATATTTAACATTATCTTTTACGTTATGTTTTACATTTTATTTTACATTATATTTTACTTTATACTAAATTATATTTTATATGTAGTGGCCAGGTATTCAGTGGGCATTGTAGAAGTTCGGCAGCAGGTTACATAGAGGGTTATGTAAGGAGCAGGTAGCCCGTGGGTATTTTAGTAGTTGTGTAGCAGGCAATGAAACTTGCGATTTAGCGTGTGGTTAACCTGCAGGCTTTGTAATAACTATGAGCAGGCTATGAGTTAGTTATGTAGTCGGTTATGTATATCAACTTAAGTCCTACAAACAATAAAAAACAATTAAAACTAATAAAAAGCATTAAACAATTATTTTTGTGATTGCGCAGGCTATCCTACTAGTATATATATATGTATATGCATATATATATATATATTTATATATATATAAATGTATATATATATACATAAATATATATATATATATACACATATATATACATATATATTATATATTTATACATTATATATATATATACATAATATATATATATACATAATATATATATATATATACATAATATATATATATATATATATATATATATATATATATATATATATATATATATATATATATATATATATATATATATATATATATATATATATATATATATATATATATAATCCGCAGTGCTATGTGATAAGACCGTAAGGACTTCCTGGGATACCTAAAATAAAAAAAATATATATATATCGCGATGTTAGAATTATTTTGTTCTATCTCCACAAATCAAAAAATTTGAGTTAGATATATTTTTTTTATTTTTATAGTTAAAATATTTATTTTTTTCTACCAAATCAGTAAAAAATAAATTATTTTTAATATACCTGACATTGCATTTTGTTCCACCTCCTTAATGCAGTTTATAAATTAAAATTATAATGTGCTATCTCCGTTTTATCTGCTTTATATTTGAAAGTCGTTAAAAGCCGCGGTAGATTTTTTTGTTGAAAAATTACAACAAAACGTTAAAGGTAAAATATGTATATATATATATATATATATATATATATATATATATATATATATATATATATATATATATATATATATATATATATATATATATATATATATGTATATATATATATATATATATATATGTATATATATATATATATATATATATATATATATATATATATATATATATATAATGTTTTTTTTTTCATAGATCATAGTTATTACATTTGAACTTTCTTAAATATATATTGTTCATGGTTTGGGTATTATTGTTATTTGTTTATTATTATGTATATATATATTTTTTTTAAACTGATCTGAATGTTCTTGGATATCCTAATGGTGCACTTGTAATAGCATCAGCTAGTCGTCTGCCCCCACATGGAGGCCAAACTAGGAAATGAAAGTCAGCACCTAAAACTTGGATACAGAATGTGAGAAAGCAGTTGAGACAATCTGGTCAAGCTTATAAAAATAGAAAAGGAGAAAATGTTCCATGCAAGTCTGTAACCACAAGAAAAAACTGTAGAATTAAATGTTAAATGTAGACAACATATCAGTGATGAAGAACGAGCACATATATTTTCTGATTTTTGGTCTATGGATGATACCCAAAAAAAGCATTTCTACAGTAGAACTACTGAATCACTCCAGAAGAAACGTCATCGAACCATCAATGAAAATTCGCGAAAAACATATTCATTTTATTACAGCTTTTTTGTTGGTGATTTGCAAACTCGAGTTTGTAAAGAATTTTACCTCACTACTTTAAATATAAGTAGTAGAAGAGTTTATTATCATCATGAAAACAAGAATGATGCTACTGCAAGCCCAGCCTTTTCAAAATGGGGGAAACACCAAAAAGGTTGTTGATCAAAGATCAAAACAAAGTGTTAAAGATCATATCAATGAATTTCCACGTGTACCAGCACACTACTGTCGTAAAAGAACAAAAAAAGAATATTTTGAAGCTTTTTTAAATCTTAATAAAATGTATGAACTTTACTCTACCTATTGCAAAGAAAAGAATATTGCCCCTGTTAAGAAGCATATGTATAAATTCATATTTGAGCATGACTTTAACATCGAATTTCAAAAGCCAAAAACTGATTTATGTGATACATGTTATGAATACCATAATGTAGTAAATCCAACTGAGGAGCAAACCCCAAAATTTTCCAAACATGTAATGCTGAAGAATGAAAATCGAGCAGAAAGTGAAAAAGACCGCAAACTTAGGGATAAAAATGTAGCTGTAGTATGCATTGACCTTGAAAATGTAATAAGTTTACCAAAATCAAACATAGGAGCATTTTTTTACAAACATAAACTCTCAGCTTATAATTTAACTGGGCATTGCTCCCTAAATAAAAAAGGTTATTGTATGCTTTGGCATGAAGGCATTTCCGGTCGTGCAGGAAATGACCTTGCAAGTAGTGTAACATGCTTGCTAGAGAAGATAATTGCTGACCACCCAGATGTTAATAAACTCATACTATGGTTTGATTCCTGCGTGCCTCAAAATAGAAATAGTCACATGTCCATTGCCTTACGCGAGTTTTTGATACGTTACCTAAAAATCAGGGTAATAGAGCAAAAGTTCTGTGAATCAAGGCACTCTAGTATACAAGAGGTTGACAATATACATAGTCAAATTGATAGAGCACTAGCTCCTCTTGAAATATTTAGTCAACTTGGTTTATTCAGAGCAATTGCTAATATTCAAAAGAGAAATCCTTTTTCTGTCTACCAAATGAAAAGATTGGATTTTAAGCATTTTTCAGCTATGGCAGGCTATTTTAATTATAATCCCTATACCCAAATAAAGCATCTGGTTTACAGGGCAGAGTTTTCAGATCATATATACTACAGAAAGTCATTTACTGATGTTTGTTCAGAAGTTTGAATTAAGCGTCTTCCTAACAATCCACGATCTTCATTAGCTGTGGCAAGACCTCTTGTAGTTGTACCAATGGCTTCTGTCTTAAACCAGTGTGCTCAAATTTCTATTGATAAAGCTAAGGACCTTCAAAGTATGTTCAAGTATATGCCTGCTGTAGACATAACATTTTATAATAGTATTTTAAAATAATTTATTTTAATGTCAAAATGTTTATGTTTTATGTTTATGTTATGGTGTTAAATGGGCTTCTTATTAAAATTGTTGTTTTTAATGAATTAACCAGATGTGCTTACCTTGCTGAATTTAATCTTTGAAATTCATTTCACTGTGAAATGTATTTTGGATAATATGTTCTTGGAGCTTATTTCAACCAAAGTTTTATTTTTTTGTAAAAATCTTGGTACACACTTTAGATAATTAAACTTTATAAATATTGCATTTATAAAGTTTTTTTACTAGTTAAAGTAAGATTTTATTCCAATAAAACAGAGATCTACCAAACAGTTATTTACCTTGCTACAATATATACAATATATATACAAAATACTAATTTGTATTATATTTTTATATAAAAAATAGAGATAGAACAAAATAATATTGTATTTTATAAAATAAGTGTGTATTATATTGTTCTATCTCCAAATCAGGGTGTGGTAATTCAGATACCTGCACATTATATCTTTTGAAGTATTTACTTTTAAACTGTGGTAGCAAGTATGGGAAATTAATATGAATCTAATTTGTTTACATCTTTTATGTTTAAGTGGTCTACAGGTCCTTTTAAAACTTTGAATTTGATTTTCTCAGTTTGGAAAAACATGGAGTTAGAACAAAATAATTCTAACCTCGCGATATATATATATATATATATATATATATATATATATATATATATATATATATATATAAACACATATAAGTATATATATATGATCATAATAGCACAAATTTTGTAATTAGTTTAATAAATATAATAATTTTTTTCAGTTTAAACAACATGTTTCGATTATAAAGGGTGGTTAAATTTTAAGGGCCGATGTTGAATGTGAACCAAACCTAAACATAAATTATTTTTCTGTATTTAATGTGTCATTTCTCAATTTCAGACTGACTCAATTTGAACCATGGAAAGTTACACAATTGAGCAACGCGTTAAAGTTATTCAGGCCTATTATGAAAATGGGCGTTCAAATCAAAATGCATATTGTGCACTTCTTGAGTTTTTCGATCAATTTAATCGTCCAAATGTGCGTACAATTGGAAAAATCGTGCATAAATTTGAGCAAACCGGGTCTGTAGGAGATGTGAAAAGACCAGCGCATGCTCGTACTGCTCGTACTGTCGAAAATATTGCTACTGTTCGCGACAGTGTGGCTAAAGAGCCGTCCACATCAACTCGTCGTCGTAGCCAACAATTGCACCTCTCACGCTCGTCGATGATAAACATTATGCATAAAGACTTGCATTTACACGCTTACAAGGTGCAGTTGACCCAGGAACTAAAGCCCACTAACCATCTCAAACGTCGTCAATGGTCAGAATGGTGGCAAGAAAAGGCAACCATCGATGATCAATTTCCGACGAAAATCATCTTCAGTGATGAGGCCCATTTTCACCTTAGTGGCTTCGTCAACAAGCAGAATTGCCGCATTTGGGCGAATGTTAATCCGAGAGTGATTGTCGAAAAACCAATGCACCCACAAAGAGTGACTGTTTGGTGTGGTTTATGGGCTGGCGGCATCATCTGACCATATTTTTTCCAAAATGATGCCGGTCTGGCAGTTACTGTGAATGGTGTTTGCTATCGTGAGATGATAACGAACTTTTTATGGCCCGAATTGGACCATATGGATGTGGAGAATATGTGGTTTCAACAGGACGGTGCCACTTGCCACACAGCTAACGAAACAAAAGCTCTTTTGCGCGAAAAATTCAATGGTCGTTTTATCTCACATGGTGGCGATGTCAATTGGCCGCCAAGATCATATGATTTGACACCGTTGGACTTCTTTCTTTGGGGGTATTTAAAAGAAAAGGTGTACGTTGATAAGACAGCAACAATTCAAGAGCTAAAGGATGAGATAATTCGGCACATTAACGGCATTGAACCTCAATTATGCCTCAGCGTCATCAAAAATTTGCACCATCGGATGGAGGTGTGCCGCCGAGGTCGCGGCGCCCATTTGGCCGATATTTTATTCCATACATAATTGAATCATACCATATTATCATAATAAAAAGATGTTACAACAAATTCCTTAATAATTTGTGTTTTATTCAAATTTAACATCGGCCCTTAAAATTTAACCACCCTTTACAATAATCATTTTCAAGTATAAAACTTGAAATTCTTTTTGAAATTGTTTGAATTTTTGAAATTGATATTTTACCAATATACAGCATTTTAAAGAAATTTATTATTGAGGATTTGATAATTTTCTTATTATCTTTTTATATAGCCTATTTAGGTTTTTAAAACACAATCAATTAGTTAAGTTGGGTAAAGGTTTTTTTGGAGAATATGTTTAAGTTTAACTAAATCAAAATGTAAATAAATGGTTTTATTTTAAAAATTAGACCATTTATTTATACAAAAACTAGAATGGGAAAAAAATCCCAAATGATTTTTTTCCCATTCTAATCTTTGAGTACAATGTAAACATTTTTATTATCACATTTTATAACTATTCCAGAACCCCCTCAAAGCCCCTAAATATGAGCAACAATTTTCTGTATAAAACAATATCTTTTTTTAGTTGAAACACAAAAAACAAGTACACTGATCACATTTTTCAAATAATTAAAAATTAAATAACAGAAATCAAGCCAAACAAAAGCAGCTTGTATAATATATGTTATATTATCCAGTTAAACCAAGCTAGTTCTGCTTTTTTTGTTAACAGTTTTAGTCAAAATATCTGAATGTTAATAACCTCGTTTCATTCTCCAAGAGTTTTTTTTGCTAAAATCAGGATATTACTGCCTGTGATTTTTAATGCACTGCAGTAACCTTTCTCTTTGTTGTAGATCACTGGTTATAATTGTGGCAAAATCTAAAATCAGTTTCACTCCTCTCTCTGCAGTATCGTTTACAACTTTTACCATACGAACAAATTTTTCAGCTTCTTGGTATCATTCTTGGTATCCTGGTTGCTCTTTCCACTGTTCAATTGGTTTAACAAGCTAATCTGTTTTGGTGCCAAGAATTCTGAACAGTGTGTAAGATTTAGGTCCTTGAAGATTTGACAAACTTGTTTGACAAGTAATTTTACAAAAAACTGACTTACCAAAACAAAAATTTTCAGGTACTGGAATTCCAAGAGTTTGGCTGCCATATCTTTTACCACAGTGGAACTAACATGTTAAATGAAAAAAGCAAATGTTAGTTTTTTTGGGTTCTATTTTTAAAAATAGAACCCAAAAAATTTGAAAAAAAAGTTTCAGAGGCAATTGAGATCAGTTTAACAAATGCGGACCTAAGAACTGAGGTATGAATTTAGATGATGGTCAATATGTAAAAACGCAATTCTGGACATCATATTTTTTATACTTATGTAACATTGAAGAAGCCTAATTAAAGCAAACTTTAAAGAAGTCATTAAAAAGTCCCCATTTGTTTGTAATTAAATATAATTAATAGTTTGTAATTAAAGCTGAGTTGGTAGTATCAAAAATCTAGCAAAAATTTTCAGATTAAATAAAAAAAAATTAGTATTGAGAGAACTCATATTCATTGATGTTCATATATTAAATTAGTGTATATATATATATATATATATATATATATATATATATATATATATATATATTATTTAGATGAATGAAATTAACTGATTAGTGGGACCTAAAGTTTCATGCCCAAAGACAACCATCAGCTGTTAATACAAACAAAAAATGTAAACAAATCGTAAAAAATACTGTAGAATGAGTTTAGATGTGATAAACAAATCATATGTGATAAATAAATAAAAAAGTAAAAAATAAAACAAAAAATAAAAAGCTGTTATAGTCTCCTGTGTCAAATAAAGATAATAAGAACTTTTTTGAATGTCGACACTGAGATACAATTTTTTTTTTTTATTTAGTAGGTTTTTACCATTATGTGAAAAAATCACATAATTTTCGTAGAAACAAAGGTGGGATATTGTTAGACTGTAGGGTTTACAATGTTTGATAATTTTCCATTTTATAATAGGCTTTATGTTTTGGTCTTTTAAGCTCCGTATTTCCTTAGAGAGTTCTGTGTAATTTCTATACTTAACTGATGCATATGATTTGAAACGGTTTGGTTATCTTAATTTAAATAGTGTATGACTAATGCCAAAATATACTTTTTCATTAAGTTCATGACCACTAGAACTTTTGGTTGCTTGGTAGACAATATTGTTGGACAAAAACTGGTTATTCAAAGGGTAAAATGCTTTATCTACGCAGTTACATTGCTTGTTTTTTAGTTGCGCAAAATTTTGAAATTATGCAAATTTATGATATACTTTCAGTTAGGAAGGCAACTGTAGCTGATCCTAATAGAGTTTTGGTTGAATATTTTATGTAGCTTGTAGCCAGCTGGGAAATGCAGGCCAATTAGGGCTAGAAAACAGTTTCCTAATTTTGTTTTGACAATCAAGCTGAACAGGGGGTTGTACCAAATGATATTACGTTAAGGATGTTTTTTTGTTGATTTTGATTTGGGATTAATTGTGATTGGTAGGTAAGCTTTGTCTCGTATCCCAATTTTTTTAAAGCTACTTCATATGGTAAAGAAGCCTATTTAAAAACAGTTTCATTAATTGATGTGGAAGATAATATTTGTTCAATATTGCAAGGGATTGCTTTTATTGCAATGCTTGCAAGGTGGTTAAAATTAGAATGGATATACCTCAATTGATTATAAGATTTACAATATAGTTGGAATGTGTTGTTATTTAGGTTTAATGTAATATCGAGGTAGTTAACAATTTTTATAATAGATGGTTTCTTTTTGATTATCAGGTTTACAATAGTTGAAATGTGTTGTTATTTAGGTTTAATGTAATATCGAGGTAGTTAACAATTTTTATAATTGAATAGTTTCCTTCAAAAATATTTGTTATACGCTTTTTGATTTTACCCATTTGCTGACCGTTTTTATTCTTAAATACGGCAAGACTGTCATCACAATATAGGCCAAAATCTTTTTTGTTAAAATGCTGTGAAATTTGATGCACTATAAAAATACCTATTAACTTGCAAACTTTATCATCATCAAATGCTCTTAATCATGACATCAAACAATTCGTTTCTTTTTTTTAATCCACATTTTGTCATTATTAAAGATTTGGGATTTTCTTGCATGCTTTATTAATGCTTTGTCTTAACTTTTAATAACAATATGAATATCAGCAAAATTCATAGCATTGTTGAGAGTGTTTTCATTTATGAAAGGGTAAAAATTGTTAACATCAAAAACTAGAAATTTGTTTAAGTGTTTATTGGTGATTTTTTAAAACCAGGCTACAACATTTTATGCACTTTGCCATTGTGTCAAAATAAGTTTATTTTTAAGTTTACAATTAATTTTTGTTAAAATTACTTTTATTATTTTGATAAAATTACTTTATAAAATTATTCATCCTACCTCATTCTTTGAAGGGTTCAAAAGGCGCACAGATGGGTTGTTAACGAAGCTTTCCTTGTGGTCTTTCAAAGTGAAAAAACAGCTAGAAGATCCAATTATTTCAATTTTTTTATATCCTTCATGATTGCTTAAAATTATGGTCTTTTAATTTTGGATTTGCTTTTTTGTAGGTGGTGCAGATTATTGTAACCCTCTTTATATAGTTTATACATATGTATTTTTTCAGTTTATACATATTGTCAGCTTGTGTTACGGTTTCGTGAGATATACATATAGCTTTAATGTCTTTTTTCATACCATTTTGAAAAGTGTTGCTAATGTCTTGAAGCTTAATTGATTTAATAAGATTAATTAATTCTTTTTCAAAGAAATTCATTGCTTTTATTTGCGGTAGACATTAGAAAATTAAATTCTGTAGTTTGTATAATTGACATTGTCTTAATTTCTTGGATCATTATTAATAAAAAAGAAAGCTTTCCATCTCATTTACTTTAAGAGTAATTCTGTTTTGTTCATTAATTTTAATTTTAAGTTACTTTCTGACAGTATTGATATGTTTTTTATTGAATAATTTAAGTTTTTTTTTTTTTCATCATGTTGACGACTTTAGTAGAGAGGCTTTTTTTGTTTGTTTTGTCTTTTACTTAGCTTTGTATATCACATCTGAAGTCATTATACAGTAATTTTTACGCTTTTGTGATGGTTTGTTTATGTTTTTTGTTTGTATTAACAAACAAAATTTTTCTTAATTTATATAAATATAAATATAAATATAAATATATATATATATATATATATATATATATATATATATATATATATATATATATATATATATATATATATATATATATATATATCAAAGATCAAAGAAGCTTTTTTTGAATCAAAAAGCTACCTGAGAATAAGCTACCAACAAAAGGAGAAGTGCTTGGATATCTTTATTATAGAAAATACTTTATGACATCAATTTCTAAGTCTGCTAGCCTTCAGGACGTGGTTGCCTGCCTTCTTTTAAATTTTTTTTTAATGTAACGAATCTGATGGTTGTCAGCAAAAAAAGGACAGCTTGATATGTGTTACTAAAACCGTAGTTAACATATGGGAAAAAACTTCAATTCCAATATTGTGTCATAAACAAATAAGGTTTAAATAATACTTGTAGTTTCTAATTTCGAAAAAAAACTTGTAAAAAATAATACTCGTATAAATATGATAAAATGTTTGTAATTAACTTTCTTAGTTATAAAAAACTGTGCATATAATTTTGGGAAGAAATCGGTAATCTTTTCGACATTTCTTCTTCAGATGTTAATGGTATAATAATGGAAGAAAGACTAAATCACTATCAGGGAAGACTGTATGCTTTGGATGGTTAAAAAGGCCTTAAAAAGGAAAGTGGTCAATGGATTGACAGGACAAAAATTATGAAAAGTTTATAAAAAGAAAGATTGTGAAAACAAAACAATTTCAAGCAAAAATGATTGGTTAACCATCATCTGACAACATTTTCTAGTCAAGTCTTAAAAAATATTCTGAAACATAAAATCAAATCAACATCCATTGTTGCAAAAAGATACAATATTTCTTCAACAGGTCTGGTAGCTATAATTGCAAGTATCATAAATGCAGGCACTGGAGATTTGAATAAGTTTTCATTATAAGAAACAACTTCAAGAAGGCATAACAAAATAGTCTTAACAAATGAAGGAATTGAAGAATTTTTCATCTCAAGAGCTAGACACTTATCTTTGACTCTTCACAAGGACGCAAAAAAATTACAGATGTTCTTAATCATGGCAAAAATGTGGAAAAGTTAGCAGTAATTTTAAGCTCAACTGATCTCAATGAGGCCCAGCTTATTGGAGTAATTAGAATTTCTGATGGTTGTGGAATAAACTAGGTTGCTGTAATAAAAAATGTTTTCGATGAATAGAGTCTTTTCAAAGCAGTTGATAGCGTATTGTTTGATACAACTGCAAGTAATATTGGATGGATTAATGGAGCAGTGTCAATTATTGAAAGATGGAACAACAGACCACTAATTTGGATAGCATGTAGACACCATGTTGTTGAACTCTTTACCTGTTACTTTTTCTGAAATAGAAAAAGTAACAGGTAAAGTTACAAAAAGACCCACAGACAATACATTCAAAAAATTACATGATAACTGAGATAAAAAGTTTGCTAATGGAATAAATTATGAAAATATAAACAAATTTTAGGACTATTAAAACTTATTATTCGGAAAGGAAATATATAACATTATTAAAACATATTTTTTATCAACACAAATAATTTCTCATAAGTAATTAAATAAATACTTTCTGTTAGCTGATAAAGTCTTTAAAAAAAAATGTATTTCCCAGTGGTGACTATAGGTA
Source organism: Hydra vulgaris (assembly GCF_038396675.1). Classification (NCBI taxonomy): domain Eukaryota; kingdom Metazoa; phylum Cnidaria; class Hydrozoa; order Anthoathecata; family Hydridae; genus Hydra; species Hydra vulgaris. The sequence goes on from NC_088933.1 coordinate 17,724,221, forward strand.
CCTTTGGAAGTTAACAATTGTATACTTAGGCAGATTGGTCACAGGATTTCATTTTAAAAGACCAGATGCCTTACAATCATACAAGATATCTTGCTAAACCAACTTATAATCTTGTACTTTGCCTTTTTAGTCCACATCTTGATTCAAATCTTTTTTCTGCAAATGATGTCACGTTTTTGCTGAATTTATTGGTGCTTTTTATACTTTTGGTTTATAAAACTCTTCATGTTTTGCATGTGAGATAGATTCTCAGATAGATTAACATCATTCTTTTGCATGTACGGCTTCTGAGATGGATTAACAAGCAATTATAGATTTATTAAGAAAATTATAAAATTAAAAGACCTGATATTGCCCAAGCATGCATTGATGTAATGAAACAACATCTGTGGTATCATGACCAGAGAACAGTTATTTTCTCCATAGCTGAAGAGGAACTATTGGCTGAAGTTACAGAAAGTGTTACTAAAAAGCTGTTTACTCTGACTCTAAGCAAGATATTGGCAACCCAAATTTTGAAGAGCAGTACAAAAATCTAATTACTTCTAATCTTTCATCATTTTTACAATAAAAATAAAATAAAAGATGATATTTAGCAATGCAGCAATGATAAACAAATATTTACTTAATATTTAATTCAAATCTAGAGAATGTAACCTTGTTAACAATTGTAACTGATTGAGATGCAATGTAACTTTGAAATGTTATAGGGGTTAGTTGCAAATAGAAATTTTATTTATTTTTTGTGACAAAGTAAACAGACTTTTGTAGATTAAAAATAAAGTAAACCTGATAAAAGCGATAAAAATAAACAAACCTTTATTGTATTTTAAAGTTTTTTTAGTTTTAAGTAAAAAATTGTAACCTTGTTACCAATTGTAACTAATATGAGATGTAACGTAACTTAAAAATGCTATAGTCGCTTGACGTTAAATATTCAAACACTGATTGTTCATGATACAGGTAGATTTGTTGATGCAATTGCATGTTTTTTCTTTCTCCTTTTTATGATTACATAAAATATTATGATTAGTTAGTAACTTGTTGTTCAACATGAGTAACTAAATTTAATAGTGTTTCTATCAATAATTTTATATAGTAAATGACCAACTGGGATATGATATTTAAAAAATGATTACCTATTTTTGTTGCAATATTTTTACTAAAAGGAGATTGTACCAAATAATGTTTCTTTTGTAATTTTTTTCTCATTTAATTTTTTCTTATTAAACTTTTGAGCTAAGAAGAAAAACACAGTTTTAACAATGCAACCAAGAGTGGATGATAGGGTGTAAATAAACCACTCCACCCTGATAGGGTGGAGTGGTTATTTCAAAAATTTGCTTTGTCTGAAGATGCGGTGGGCTATCTTAGTTCAATGGTTCGCAGCAGATTTTTTAAAAGCAAAATATCATACATTGGTTTCAAAGTATTTTCAAAGCATCTTTATCAATTTTTGATATAACTGACATTTAAGCATTGAGTTTGCATAATCAGGAGAAGTGAAAGTTAAAAAAGGTTATTACCCCCTAGTGCTTTTCCAACTTATCTATTGTATGGGTTACTGAAATTATCGGAAAAAAATGTAAACAAACAAATTTGATTGATTGAAGTTATTCAATTTAATTTTTCATTACAAAAAGTTTTTTTAACAAGTTGTTGATAATATAATCATGGTAAAAAATAGTGAAATTTAAGAACCAATCAAAAAAAAAAAAAAAAGAATAAAAGATTGAAGGTTTTTTATTTTTTTAAAAACATCTTCGCTTCCATCAAGGCTGCAAGCAATCACTAATTAGAGTTGGAAGTTACTGGAAGAAAAAAGATGAAGATTGTAGAACAAGATGACTATTGACAGATGACTTAAAGGATTGCAATTTATATGAATCAAGAAAGCAAGATGAAAGAAGTGAATTCCAAAAAACTGATATTTGAGGAAAAAACTAGAGGAATAAGAGTTTTTGGAGCAATTAGGAACAGTCACAGAAAAAGGATGAGACTTAATTGAATGACAAGTAACACAAGAATGAATTTTAGTAGATGGCACAAGAGACAATAGCTCTTTAGAGCAGAGCCCATTATGGTTTGATAAGAAAAAAATGCCCAGCATAGACTACTATCTACATTGATCAATAAATTATTTAGAAAGTTCAACATCTCATTACAAATCTTTTGCAACATTGCTAGCAATGTTGCAAAAGATTTGTAATGAGATGTTAAATTTTCATGTTAAATTGAAGAAAATGAAACCTTACTGTTAAGTTTTTAAGATTTTTGCTACATTTAAAATAATTTTTTCACTATAGATTTTGTATTACTGATTTTTTAGTGGTGTTTCTGAGAGTTTAGAGTGAATTAGTGCATATTATTCATAAAATAAAAAAATTTATTGACCACAAAAAAGATATAATTCTGTAAAGTATGCAGAATAGTATGTATGTATGTTTGTTTTGTAGATATAGTAATATTTGTAACCTTCAAACTATTATTAATAACACTGATATATAACAAATGTATAAAAAAGCTGATGCAATGATTTACTTATAGTAAAAGCTAATTGTGACTAAAAATTGTATATATATATATATATATATATATATATATATATATATATATATATATATATATATATATATATATATATATATATATATATATATATATATATATATATATATATATATATATATATATACACACACACATTTTTCATGAAAATTATTTATGTTGAGCAAATTCAGAAGAGGATTGGGTGTTTGGCTGTTTTGTAGTGAGGTCTGTTTTACTGCAATAATAACTTAAATGATGTAAGCTACATGCATTGATAAAGATTACAATGATGCATTCCTGATCAGTGATGAGTCTTTTTGATCAGGCTCTCTGAAACATTACTGGTGAATTTATTGTGAATTTATTATTCGGCATTATTCCATATAAATTCGTTTTTGTTTTAAAAATTTTCTAATTTTTTTGAATTAGAAATCTTTTTTTGTATTGTAAGCAGAAAATATCTATAATAATTCAGTATCAAGTCCTTTTTTTACAAATTGAGTTAAATGTTAATCTATTAAATGACGATTTTAGTTTAAAATAATTACTGAGTCTCATAAATTCAGTTTTTCAGAATAATTAATCAAAATTTTCAGAATCACAAATTTGAATAAAAAATAAATAAAATAGTTTTTTTTTAGCTTTATAAAGGTTGAATACAGAAGGAAATGTGAAAACTATTTTATAAAAGTTAGATTACCATTAAAAAAAATTTATTTACCTTTGCACCTATATTAGTCCAATACGAAATTGGATTTTAAAGCACCAAATTTAGAGCATCAATATATTTTATATCCATTATTCTCAGTTCACTAATCTCAGAAGTAAGGCTCTTGAGGTTTTTGGTAATTCTTCTACAGTGTCGTTAACAAAGGTAGGTTGGCTCTCCTAAGGATAAAGCAGAACTATTTGCTAAGTAATTTTCTTATAATTCAACTCTCGAATCTTGTGGCCATACTCTTCCTTTCATTCCAATTAAACAGGTTAACCTATTGCTAGACATTCAAATCACTCCAGCTGCGGTTGCTAAAATCATATCTCGTTTAAACTTTTTTTCTTGGATGAAATTATCACCATTGTTTTTGATCACAATATTGTATATCACCACCAGATGACATGTTTACAAAATGACACTAAACATCGATCCAGCACTTTTCTCTTTTTTCAACTTTCTTTCCTGCAAGATTTTATATCCAAATTTTTACATTCAGAGTACAGTCATGTGTACTATCTAGATCTTTATACCTTTTCTGTGACTATAAGCATACACTCATTACGATCTATGTTAGAAATATGTCTAACATAGATCGTAATGATTTTTATGTATGTAATTTCTAACATCCATATGTTAGAAATTACATACATAAAAATGTTAAGCCTATCATATTCTAAAGTAATTTTACCAAATTCTGATAACTAAGGATTCTAAGGACCCTAAGACATTTGATTTGATTAACTAAGGACCCTAGACATTTGATGGGTCCTCTAAACATTTAACGGGTCCCTTTAGACATTTAATGAGTCCCTAATATTATTTTAAAAAATGTGTGTCAATCAAGACTAAGTTACATAAAAAATTTGAAAATATTTTCTTTTAAAAAAAATTTTAGACTTTGATTTTATTGCATGCTACAAATATTTTGTGTTGCATACTGCAAACATTCTGTATTGCATACTACAAACATTTTCGTTGCATACTGCAAACATTTTTTATTGCATGCTGCAAACATTTTTTATTGCATGCTGCAAACATTTTTTATTGCATACAGCAATCATTTAATGATGAATAAAACTTTTTTTTTTTAAATTATTATTAGGTATTTCATTAACAACATTAACAAGTAATTCATTTAAGACATTTTTAATATAAAATGATTATTTTTGAAATGATAGCAAACCACTAAACAAAAAGTCTACAGAAATTGCCGTCTGAAAAAGCATCAGTAAACATACTCAGAGTTTGGGTATGTACATTTAAAAGACAAAAAAAACTTATTAAGATATACTATTTATAAGATATAAATTCATGATAGTATATACCTTGCAGGTGGCTCAGAAACAAAAAAAGTCTTGTAAACATTATTGATTTTAGCAAATTCACCCATATCTGATACACAAAGATATATAAGAAATACATCTTGAAGACTTAATCCATGATCTTGTAACAACACTGAAACAAAAATTTTTATTATTATTATTCACAAATATTTATACAGCTCTTTATCACTTATCAGCTTATCTTTATCTTTATCAGCTTTATATAGCACTGAGTTTTATTTTATCTCCTACCTAAAAAAGTATTTCTAAATAGTTAATTAATCTAAAATAATAAAAAAAATAGATTTACAATAAAATAAAATAATTTAATAAGATAAGTATAATCAAATTAAAAAAAGAAATTGAAAAATTTTTGATTTAAACATCTTGATAAAAAATATTACAAAAAAATCAAAAATATATCAAAAAACTCAAACATTTTGTTTATTTTTTTTTAAATCTTTGAAAAAATCATAAACTGTAAAAACATCAATAAAAAAAATTTGAATAATGAATGAATAGAACAGAACTCAATAAATTCAAAGAAGTTTAAAGCAAAAAGAACAATTACACAATATTTTAACATTGTGTAATTTAAGTATTTATTCAATGTAAAATATAGTATGTTGGTAGTTCAGACAAATAAATTAAGTTTTTTTGTTTAAAAAAAATTTTTAAATATGCTTTTTTCAATACTAAAAAGATAATGAATATTTTTAACATATAATACTAATATAACTGCAGTTAAAATGTTATTTTAAAAACTTAAAATTCAGTTTTTGAATTAAATGTTTTTTGTTAATTCAAAAACAAAAAGCAGAACAGAAAAATGTAAGGAGATTAATGAAAAATATAAGATTAATGAACCTTTTATAAAGATCTTAAAGAAGTATGATCATGATTGCACAACAAGATAAGAAGTTTGAACTTAAGTCTTAGATAGGAAGTGTTTGAATAAATTTAGCAATTGATATGATAAAAAAAAACATAGAGGCAGCTAAAAAAAGTCTCTCAAAAAGTGAAAAAGACAGTACAAAGAATTGACATAACTTAAAAAAACTCAGAGCTTGGGATGGACAAAATAAATTTGAAAATGCTGTGGTCGCATTTGATAGTGAAATATGAAATATAAATTTCATGTAAAGAAAGCACTGATTCTGAACATGAGTTATTCAAATCAAAAGTATTTATAATAGTTTCAGAATTAGCAGCTGATGAAATAATTAAAGCTACTTCTGTTGTTAGTGTTTGGTACAGAATTAGTGTTAGACCCCATGTTGTCATGGTATCTGCAATCTGCAATAAAGCTGGTGTTGATTTGCATGAAATTATTTTAGGAAAACCTACTCTTTACAGAAAAAAAATTATTAAAAACCTCGGTAGTTTTTATTCACTAAAGAGATTAAGTATATTTGTATTAGTACCTTTATTTTTTTTAAATGTACATTTTATTTGTTTTAGAAGAAACACTTAGAATCTTGAGGGAGTTTTTAAGGGAAAAATAATTAAAAACATTTACGAGAGGAGATTACAGAATTTCCTGTCAGCTCTATATTTACTATCTTTGTAGACATATTCCTACTATAAAATTTTATCAGCCAGAAGCTTGCTACAAAGCATTTATTTGCTTAGATTAAAAATGACAATAAATTCAAACAGTAGAAATGAAAGAGTAAAAAATATGGTTTAGACAGCTTGCTTTTTTACTGCTTTTAGTTCTTTAAAAGCTAAAAGATTTTAAAGCACAAGGTTTTGATTTAGCAGCTTTCATCAATTTAAGTAAAGAATATCCTGAGCTACTCAATCACATAGAATATAAAATAGTGCTTGGTATTTAAATCATCAACTTCTTGTAATGGTATTATCTGATGGTGCTGAGGATCTTGGATAAGATTTAGTTGGTTCAAAAAATTGTTAACCAAAAAAAACCTAAGAACATTTTTTTGATCCATTTTATCCAAGATTCTTCATTCAGACAAGCTGTTGATTATCAACTGTAAAAAGACCACTACAGTGTCAGTATAGTTTTTAAAAAAAAAAATTTGTAAAGTTAGAGAAATAAATAAAATAACTTTATTGATGTGAAAAGTACCAGACAAAGTGGAAATTGTGGTATGATATGAAAAAAAATTGCCTACATTGCTAATCCAGGAAATGTTTTGTTGGTAATGATTGTAGATAAATTGCTAACAACAAATGCATTTCTGTATCATTTCATAAAAATGGATAGTCATACAATCAAAAAGTTTAATCAACTTCTTTACACTTAAGTTTTTAAAAATTAAACTTAGATGGTTAAAAATTAACACAAAATTTAAGTTTTTAAAAATTAAAAATTTAAGTGCAACAAATTATATAGATTTGATTAATGTGACACTATGGTTATACTTTTACTTTTTGCATTTCAATCGCTTCAAAATTTGCTTTAATCACTAACTTTAGTGATTCTTTATTGATTAATTATAAGCTTTATTGTTAAATATGTACCAATGAAACCATTAAATCTTTTTTACATGTTAACAATAACAATTAAATTTATTCAATTAAATATTGAATTATATTTAAAATTTATAAACTTTTATTTTTTATTAACTTTAAGTACTATAGCATTGTTTTTGTATTATTTACAGAATTCTTTGCACTGAAACTGTTAAAGAAGAAAAGGTATACTGCATAGTATGTTAATGACAGATTTAAAAATTAATTCAAGTAAAAACCAAATATTTTTTTTAACTTTAGGAGCCTGCGTCAGCAGAAAGCTGCCCCAGGTTCCTAAAGTTTGAATTTTTTTTTTGATAATTTATTTTTTAGATTATCTTCTAGAAAATCAGAGATGTGAAAATCCATCAGCCAATATAAACCTATCATCTATACATATATCTCATATTATTTATTAGAAAGTCTGGGGTACAACATAGTTTCATTCTAAGTTTCCTTTTCGTTTCTCATCTAATAATTACTTTATAATTTAAATATAAACTAAAGTTTTTTTACAACCTGATTCAATTCTCTACCTCTATAATCTCTTATTCATACTTGTAAAGAATACTGTAGTCATCTTTGTGCTGGTTCTTCAAACGAGGTGCAAAAAGAAGCTGTCTCCTTTAGGTGCAAAAATATATGGTAAATTTAGTCAGAGCGGCTTTAGCTGTCAAGCCTGAACTTTTATCTGATTTTCACACAGTTGCATCTTTTACTTTTTCCAACAAATATTATAATAGTGACAGCTTAAGCAAGCTATCATCTTTTGTTTCATCTACAAAATCATAATTCTTGTCATGAAATGCCATTTTGTAAACTTTTAGTGAAACTGTATCTTTATGCACAGTTAGCACGGATCCTGATAATGCCATCCTAGCTGACCCAATTAATGCCACTTATATGGGGTTATAGCGTACACATCAAGGTAAAATCATCATCAAAAATAACCATCAAGGTTAATTTTGTCCAAGGAAAATAATTTAATTTGAATGTTCAAATTAAATGAAATTTTGAAGTACGACAATAAAAACACCTGTAAAATGAGAACCACTTTATATAATTTGATAAAAATTAGTGAAAATATAGCATACAGCCGCACCAAACTTTCAGTTAAATTAAAATTTCAGTCGGATGGTTAACTTGTTAGGGATTTATGGCATTTTAATTTATACTTTATTAGTTTTTTGCCACTTATAACTCAAAACGTTACTGATCACTGTGATATTCTGTAACTATTTTCAAAATAATGGTTACTAATAATTAATATCAACAATATTTATTATAAATGTTTCATTGGTCTGTTTCATACAGAATGAAAATGGTACTACATGTACCATTTTCATTCTATAGACCATTCTTATAGACCGAAATGTTGATTTGCTATTTAAATTGTAGTTTGACTTGGCTTATGAACTGCGTGAAAATATCAGCATTTTCTAAGGTATAAACTACTGTCAAAATGCATGAAAATGTTAAAAAATGGTTGAAAAGCTTTTATAAAGATACCTACATAAAATTTTTTTAAAATGTAGATAAAATAAATAAAATAATTAACAAATAAAAAGTTTGGAGGGCCAGTCAGCGGAAAATCTTATGAAAAAGGGGAATAGCCTATTGAAGACCAGTAAAAATCTTTTGTAGAAATGTATCATCAAATAAAATTTTATCTAAATTGTCAATAAGTATGACAATTGTCAATAATTTAAATTATTATTTCCTTAAAAGGAAAAAACTATGTAAGAATTATTTCCTGGTAATTTAAGTAATTGTTTCCTTGATTTTAATCATTTGTAATTAATAATATTTGTAGGTATGTTAATGGATTGTTATCCAATATTAATTCAGGTTAAATTTTGAAAAAGGGATAGTTTGATTTAGTAAAGTTGGATTTGGAACAATTTTGCACAGGAAACAAGAGGGGAAAGTAATTATACTTTCTCCTTTGTTTAATTTCAATTAAATACAAGTGTAACCTAAAACAAGAATCATGATGTGTTTATGGATTTATGACAGGTGCTGTATTAAAATATAAATATATCAATGTTATTTAAAATTCATGATATATTTTATATAAATATGTATATCATCATCATCATCATCATCATCATCATCATCATCATCATCATCATCATCATCATCATCATCATCATCATCATCATCATCATCATCATCATCATCATCATCATCATCATCATCATCATCATCATCATCATCATCATCGTTATAATCTTCTCTGATACACACTACCAGATATAATTACTCCTCTCAAACTTTTTCAGATCATTGCTTCTTTTCATATCTTTTAAAGACACCATATACCCATCTGATCTACTTTGTTCTTTCTGGATGATGAACATCATAAACTATAATTCCCAATTTCAATCCCATACAGTATAACACTATGGATACATGTAGTGTATAAATTTCCTTTAATGATGGCACTTTTGCTGTTAGAAGTGGAGAATATAGAAAAAGTAAAACATGTCTAGAACAAGTTCCGAGATACATCTTACTTTTGCTTTTAATGACTCTTCTGTTCCACTAGCTGATCCAATTAGATCTCCAAGATAACAAACCGAAACCTAATTTTTTTAAGGGGGTGATGGGGGTACTGGAACCTGCTCCCCCTGAATATGCTAATGTTGTGCACGACCTGCAAATAGGGTCTGGACATGCCTATGCCTTGTATGTACATGTAGTACTTTTATGTCATTTTGACCAAAAAACTCAAGATGATGCTTAATATCATAACGGAGGAATTGGAACCATGAAAGAAGTTTTACTTGAAAAAATAGCACAGTATAGTACTTTTTTTCTATAAATAAATTAGTAATTATTGTAAGATTTAAATTAACTTTGAACTTAAAAAATATTTATATGTTAGGATTTTATTGTAACATTACGTTGAGGTGGATACCTAATTGAGTAATGATTTTTTGTTAAGTTATCTTGAGGGAAAAGACAAACTGACATTCAAGCAGAATTGACCACTAGTACCATAAATGTAGAATCAACTACCAAACAAGTAAGTTTATAAGTGAACATATATAGTCTATTAAACCGTATTGATTAATTACAAACATCATAAACAAATCTTCGGCTTACTATCAAAACCTCCTAAGTCTGATTTTTTCATTTTTGAGGTTTTGATTTAAATTGGTTAGCTTTCTTAATGCGCAGCTCTATGCAAAACTACATAAATGTAATTGCCTCGGAAATTTTTTGTGCAAAACCACATAAATGTAATTGCCTTGGAAATTTTTTGAGGTAATTACATTTATGTGGTTTTGCATAGAGCTGCGCATTAAGAAAGCTAACCAATTTAAGTCAAAACCTCAAAAATGAAAAAATCGGACTTAAGAGATTTTGATAGTAAGCCAACGAAATATAAAATAAATGAAGTTTAATTTAAGTTTAAAAATAAATTTGTAAACATCATTTATTAAAAAGATTAAGGAGTACATAGTAAACCTGAAACTGAATACATTTTAAACAGTTTTTATGGATTTTCTCATATAATTTAAAATTTAAATATTTTAAGGTTTGCAAATCCTCATCAGTTAAATCGATGTCGGAAACAGTTTTAGTAGACGATGAGTCAGATAATGAAGAAAGTGATAGATTTTATCTAAACGCAACTGCAACTGATACAATTAAGCTTCAGAAGTATTCAAAAATGAAGCGAACAGATATTTCAAAGATCCATTATTATATTGGAGTCTCATGAAAAGCGAGTTGCCAAATTTGGCAACTCGCTTTTCATGAGACTCGCTAGCAAATTTGGCAAAAGTGTATTTATGTTCACCCTCTAGCTCAACAACAAGTGAGAGGTTTCAAAGTTTTCAAAGGTTTCAAAGTTTCAAAGGTTTTCAAGTTTTCAAAGGTTTCAAAGTTTTCAAGTTTTCAAAGGTTTCAAAGTTTTCAAGTTTTCAAAGGTTTCAAAGTTTCAAAGGTTTCAAAGTTAATACAAAAAGAACTGATTAGACTTACAACAAAGAATGTTGAAACACTTTTTTTTTTTTAATATAACTTAAGAGCTCTTTCTTATTCAACTTCTTTATGTGGAGTTCCTGAAGAATTCATACCACCCAATTCAAAATACTACGATGTCTTGGACACTGAATCATCAGAATCAGATGAAGAAACTTAAATTATTATAAAGTGTCTTATTTCTTATTTATCATTGTAAATTTTTATGAATTATATTATATTTGTAAATATTAGTTTTGTGAATTTTTCTTATATTTTATAAGAAACTTTCATAACATATATTAACTTAAACTTTCATAACATATATTAACTTGAGAAAAATAAACAAAAACAACGAAAAAAAGTAAAATAAAAAAAAGTCCAGCCCTGGCTAGTAACCCCGGCAAAAAAGAAAAACATCCTCTTGAAGAGCAAACCACCATCGAGAAAGAACCAAATATATGCTGCAGCACATGCCTCTGCCTTTAACGAAAAAGTTCGCCCAATTTATGCTCTGAAGAAAAAGTTAAGGGAAAACCTTCAATTTTTAGCAGCAAAAGATGCCAGAGCAGCCAAACAAATTGCATCTGGAGTTATTTCCAATAAAGAATTATCTCCTAAAGGAACTATTTGACTTACTAAAGCATCTGGCGGGCCTGCACTTACAATTAACCCAGGTAAATATTTATACTTAAATAATTTTTACATATATACTCAAAGAAAATCTTTAAAAAATGAGATAAGATTTTCGGAAAATATATTTTAAAAAAGTTTCTAATCACTTTAGAAACAAACATTTTGAAAGTTTTAAAAAACTTTCTGAGCAAAGTTCAAAATGAAAATGTTTGATTCATTTCAGCATTTCAAGATGATAGTGAGCAGAATATATTCTACTTGGAATATATTCCGCTCACTATCATCTTGAAATGCTATAGAGGAGCCATTTGCGTAAATTGTTTCAACAGTTTCGTGACATACATAATCCTAAAAAATATAAATAAGTTCTTTTTATTTTTAATCAGTATCTAAACAAAAATATATGCAACTTTTATTGCGTCTCTAAATATTATTCAACAACTTACTTAACACCCCACCTACTCAATTTCATATTTTTCCACAAAAATGTTATATAAATTTTTAACTCGACCTAATAATTGTACCTCATTTAAATATAGAATATAAATAAACAAAACACATGTGTATGTGTATTTGTATTTATATTATAATAAAAGTTTGTATATATCATATTGTAGTATTTACAAAATAATATATAAAGCCTTCTAATTAACCAGCTAACTTTTTTTTCTCTCTAATTGCTTATCATTATTTCTTTTTGTTGTTGTTTTTTTTTTCAATTATTTTAGATTCTTTGCTATCTGCACCACCAATATAAAAAGTTCCCAAGCTTCCTATTTTCGTTCTCTGATAATGAATGAATTGAAGCTCTACAATTGGTATTTTCTCTTCTCTCTTACATTTACACTTTATATGAATTTTTTCCATACATTCTGAAGCACATTTGTACTCTGAACAAAGAATTAAATTACATTTATATAATAAAATGTCCACAATTTTGTCTAATTTAAAAAAAAATTCTTGTTTTGGCAGCTTTTTTCCCACGTCCATTACTAAAATTAACAGCCGATTTCCATAAATATTTGAGTTTTTTTAAAATTGTTTTTTCATGGATTACAACTGGATATACAAAAAGTGCATTTGCCTTTAACTATTGACCAAGTACAGCTGGTACCATATCAGCTACTAGCTGATCTACAGTATAGTCCCTCGCATTTTTTTCACTAATTTCTCTTAACAGTATACCATATTGTAAAATATCTCTGGCTGTTGGAAGCTCAGATACATAAAGTTTTTTTCCATGGCCTACAAATTTGTTCATTTTAATAAATAATGCAATCCTTATTCTATTTGACACCTTTAATAACCTAAATAAGTTTACTGAAGCTTTCCTTTTGGTCCAAATATGAAGTATAAATGAAAAGATATATTTTGGTAATAACCAAAATAAGTAAAATGAAAAATTACCAAGCTAGCACTTGCACTGAAATAATTTCATTTTTAAAAATACCATTAAAAAATTATAAAATTATATTTTTTCACTACTCTTTTTTCTAAATTTAAAAGAGTGTTTTACCATAAAAATTGACACACCCTAATTCTAAAAGCCATGCTGCATGCAAGTATGCTTATATAATATTATTGGTGTATAGTATTGGCAGTATTTTTAACAACATTTCTTTTTATTTAAATTTTCATAACATTTCTTTTAATTTTATTTTAAGTTATGAGAATTAGACTTTTTATCTGTTCTTGAGTAACTGCTAATAAAAAGCAAATGTTAGAAAGAAAAAAACAAAAAAGAAAATAATTGTTGAATTTAAAAAAAATGTTTCTTTAATTGTCTTGTGAATAAAATATGCAATGACAAATTAACTAAAAATTTTGTTTGCATGCCTGTAAAAACAATTATCTGATATACCTATATATTATAATACCTATATATTATAATTATTACTCTATAATATAAATATAAGTTATGTAGTATAAAGCTATATATTATGTAGTAATATACAGTTATGCAGTAATATACAGTTATGCAGTAATATACAGTTATTCAGTAATATACAGTTATGTAGTAGTATGCAGTTATGTAGTAATATACAGTTATGTAGTAATATACAGTTATGTAGTAACATACAGTTATATAGTAACATACAGTTATGTAGTAACATACAGTTATGTAGTAATATACAGTTATGTAGTAATATACAGTTATGTAGTAATATACAGTTATGTAGTAATATACAGTTATGTAGTAATATACAGTTATTATAATATAGTACAATCATTAAAACTAATACTTTTAAATTTAGAAAGAGTTGTATGAGTATTTAACTCAAGTGATCCAACATTTTTGCAAGTTAAGCCACTTATACAAAATGTGTTGTCATTTTTTTTCCATTCCAAACATCTGGCATCATAAGCTACCAAATCATTAACCCAAACATTTCGTCTTTTATGTAAGAATGTATTTCCATCTAAACAATTGTGAGAATTTAAAATATATTCTTTTATTACATTATAAATCTGCTTGGTTGAAAGTATAAAAGAATAGTCTAGCAGAAAGTATGAAAGAATAGTCTAGCAGATTTATTGTTTGTTTATATGATTGATTGCAGAAATATACAAATATTGTATCAGGTGGTAAAGTTAGACAACTTTAAGAGTTATAATTTGCCTGTTTTAAAAGCTAAAGATTGCATTTAGAAATGACAAAAAAACTGGACTTATTATGATATAATAAACATTATTATCGAAGAACAACTTTAAAAGAAATAATAAATATGTAATTAATTTAAATGCTTCATATTTGTTGTTATTTTAACTTAATTTAATCTCATATGACTTCTCTCTTATATGACCTCTCTTTCATTGACCTCCCTTTCATCTGACCTCTCTTATATAAACTCACTTATATGACCTATCAGGACCCTAATCATTTAGGGTCCTGATAGGTCCCAAATCATTTAGGGTCCTTATAACCATTTTATTAGTTTTAACTATTAAATTACATTTTTTTTTAAAATTGAGTCTCCAGGACATTCATTATTACCAAAAAATTTCAAAATATTTTAAAAGTTTCTCGTGGAAATCCTGTTACTATAAAAAATACAGTAAAATGCTTATTTAAGTTTACATAAATTTATCAAAATACATTTTTAATACATTTGCCCAGTTTCAAATATTACAAGTTTTCCCAATCACTATTTTGTACTTAAAGAATTTCAATTTCAAAATAAAAATATGCAATATTTCATATATTGCATATTTTTATTTTGAGGTAACTTTGATGTAATCATCATTTATTATAATTAGATCATTTAAAAAACATCATCAAATATCAATATCAGCAATAAAATTTGAAATAAAAACTATCTATAAAGCAAATACATTTTAGTTAATAAAAACTATCCAAAATGTAAAAAAGAAACATAAAATTTCAAAAAATTTTCAAATTTTTTTAAAAAAAATTGTAATTAGCAGAAGATTTAAATTTTTTTTCTTAAAATAAAGAACTATTTTTATTTTTACTGTATAACCCTCTAAATTTATTGTTATTTTAAGGTACTCCAAAAAGTTTTCCACTGTGTTTCTTACCAATGTCATTTTTCTGGCAAAGAGTGTCAAACCACAAACTTTTTAATTACCAAGCTAGCTTTCTAACTACTTGAGCCATGATTTTTTGATAAACATATAATACACCAAAATAAGCATACCTAATACTGCAGAATACTAAATATATAATCTTATATCTTATAAATATATATTCTTATATCTTTTTTAAGTAGTTGCTACATCAAACTGTTGTATTAATATTATTGACTGGAATACATTCACCATTTCATTACAATTTAGAACAAATTGGATTCTTTTGGAATAATCTTCAAGACTATTAAAAGTGTTAAATTTGTACCATACTAATAATAATAATAATATATAATAGATTATACATTTTTATTCAATAAAAATGTATAATCTTTTTCACCATTAGATTTCAATAAAAATGTTTGTTTTTCACCATTAGATTATAATCATTATCAATAAAGATTTTTTCTTGTTTGGATTTAGTTAAGCAATGTTACCTTGAATTTTTATTTTATTTTTTTTAATGTATTTTTATCATGATTTTTTATTTGAAAGCATAAAACCAATGAAGCTGATGAAGACTTATATCTATCTTTGAATTCTAGATCATATTAATCGCAGTATCTAATATAAAGTATACTATAAATATATTAATCGCAGTATCTACTATAAAGTATACTACTAAATAAGTTTGCACTTTGCAGTTATAGTAGTTAAATTTTTATCAGTGAATTGCTTTGAAATAAGTTTCATTTTAGTTGCATTTTGTAATGGAATTGCTATTTTTATATACTTTTAAGAAAATAACAATATTTTTAGTCTTTTAAAATATATAAAATATATATATAAAGGTAAAAATAAAACTTAAAACTGAAGACATTACAGAAATACTTATTAACAATAACTTGTTACAAACCAAAAATTAAAGTACATATTATGACACAGCCAATAGTCAAAAAAGCAATAAAAACATTTACACAAAAGCATTTAAAGTTTGTAGCTCTGAATGAAGGCATTTGAAATCTCAAATTGTCTTTCTGATAGTTTTCCAAAAAATACTTAGATAAATTTCAGGTGACTCAACCAGTGGTGACAGCTTGACTTGACCATTCAAGCATCACATACTAAGTAATTCTTTTTTAAAATTTTGGTGTGCAGCAGAAACTCCAGAAAAAAGCAGAGCAAACAAATAGTGCTTATCAGTTCAATCTAGAGTTGGGAAAGTCATGACTTTTATGAAAAATCAAAAAAAGCAGTTTTTTTTAACAAACGTCTAACGTAATTTAAAGTAACATGAAATTGATTATGTTTTTGGTACATAATGCAATGGCAAAACAGTCCAGAAACATATTTAGGATTCTAAAATCATTATGAAGTTTTTCTGAGACTAATAGGTGGTCTAAATGGGCCAGCAGTTTTGTGTCATTAGCCTACATTTTACATTTTGGATATGATATTGAGTATCTTGTTTACAAAAATAATGAATAGGATTGGACTTAAAACAGGATCCTTAAGGGATGCCACTCAACACCTCCAACCACAAAGACATGCAATCACCCATCACAGTTCATTGAAACTCTTGATGTAAAAATATTTTTACACCCATAGATACCTTTTCAAATAATACTTTTGACATCATGTCAATCAATTCCAATAAGTTAGTCACACATGCTTTTTTATTAATGAATCTGTTGATTTATTGAAATAAGACCATTATTTTCACCATCAATTTACATACAATTAATGTTAAAAATATAGGTCAGTAATTTCCTTGGTCTTGTTTGAACAGTGGTGTTACATTAGTTTTTTCCCATATTTCAGGACAACACCCACTATCTAGCGACTTCTGAAAAATTGTGCTTAACAGTATTGAGAAGCAGTCAACACAGTTCACACAATCTACACCAATGGTTTTGTCAACTGATAGATCACTAAGTCATTTTTAACCAGATTTTGAGTTATTTGGAAGTATTTGCAGATGGCTTCAGTTTGTTCCATAAAACTTGGCAGTTCAGCATACATATTTTTGTTAAAAAAACTTTAAAAGTGATTGTTGAGTCAATATGTCTATTTGATTTGTATTTGTTAACTAGTTGAAAGTTTTTATATCCACTCACTCAACATCAAAACCATACTTTATCTTGAGCTTTCAGTTTATTTTTGATGTCTTTATTTATCTATTTGTTTTCTCAACGAATCCATTTTAATTTAGTCACTGCACAGTGGGTCAAAAGTGACATTTTCTAGCCAAAACCTCTAAAACCAAATTTTTTTTATTTTTTTTAATTAGAAACAGTTTATTATACTGAAAAACATAATTTGTGGAAAAAATAACATTTGTTTTTTAAAAACTTCAAATTTTTTTACTTAATTACGCAAATTATTAAAAAACTCATTTATTTTCCATTCATAAAAAATTCAGTTTTTACCCAACAAAATTAACAACAAGGATATTATTTAAATTTATGTTTTACGCAGAGTATTCTATCGTTGGCTCTTGCAATAGTTCAAGTACACCAGATGGTAGACTTTTTTGTTTTGTTTTGTATCTTCTTTCTTAATGTGCAAATTAAAGGATCAGATGCACATAAAAGGCGATGAAAAAGGTCTATATTGTTTTTTTTCCAATCGCATTTTCTTGTAAAATTTTCAAATTTTGTAAAACCTTATTGGTAGCCTCGTGAGCCTCTTCAGAAAACATACCTAATGGAAGAGTAAATAGTTCGATGACTTCATAGCCATGAATCAAAATCTTATAAAGTGTTTGGGTCATAGGATACCAAGGGTACAGGAATACATAGAGCGAAGCAGTTTCCTAACAGAATGTTTTAAATTTGGATGAGTTAATTTCATAACCACTTGATATTGTGGCCAGAATAATATGAAGCATTTTCATAAGATCTACATCAATGTTCATTATACTAGCTGAGACATCGTATTGCTGAAAAAATCGCCTAGCTGTGTTGCCATCGTTTGATGTACCTGCCCCACCTATTCTTGGTTGGTCTATGACAAGACCTATCCTTGTTCGAAATTCAGCACAGACTTCAAGCTTTCTCAGTTTAAAAATATTTTTTCGTCTTGATTTCTAGCCTGCCACTTCATAATCGCCATCTTATAAGAGATATGGAGCATACATTCTAAAAACCTTATCCAAGCATGCAAAGTTGAAACGCCATGTTTTATATTGCCTTCTAAAGTTTTTTTTTGAACAACTAAAGATAAATTGTTCATTTCGATTGGAGATGCACCACACACTGAACAGCATTGGTATGAGTTGGTTGCTGTGGAAATAATAGTTTGAATTTTTCCATCTATCATTGTTAAATTTACAATATGTTGTGTTTCAACTTCCTTTGTTGTATCGTCCTCCAATAAAACAGGTACAACAGATAATGTTATATCTTTAATAGAAGCCATAATTGACTCATATTCTGCAAGAATTACTTCATTTGATTCTTTTCTATATTTAAATCTCAGAGGTCTGCAGTAATTAGTTGACGATGGTTTCAGATTTCTCCAAACAACCTGTTTTTTGTCATCTTTGAAACAATATAGTTCTAGAGGAACCAAGCAAGTTATGAAAAGTGATTCATCTGTATGAAGTTCACTAGAAACATCTGACAGTTATTTATAAACAGATTGTCCTGTTGCACCATCAAAACCAGCTTTGTATATTATAAATAGTTTAGTACAATCTTTAAGAACAGGTGAATTTAACACAACACTATAAGCTGAACATATTCTTGATGCAGTATGAAAAAGAAGAGCTTGTAATGGAACCTCTGCAGAGTAGTCACTGACCTGAATGTTTTCAGGGTAGCATTTATTTTTAGCCTCTTTTACAATATGATAGGATGGGTATAGAGAGCTGAATCGAAGAGTATTGTTTCTTAAATGCTGATAAGTATCTTTGGATAAATTAGCATCTAAGACTAGCGCTAATGATTGTTCTGAAGTAAGTGATTCTGTCGATAATTCTTTGTTGTATATTTTTTTAACCACTTTTGCTTCTATAAACCTTTTATCCCTTTTCAAACTTTTACTTGCTGCATATAAAAGTTCATTTAAATTATATTTACTCAAAAGCTCTTTAATTATGCGATCTTTAGTTCTCACAGACGCATCTTCAAACAAAATCAAAGGGCGTCTACCTTAAAGTATAATATTATTTTATCAATTATTAAATCGTTGTAATAATAATACAAATAAATTATACACATTATAATAAATTTACACATAGTTAAAGTAAACATACCACAGGTTTTTGTTTCGATTTTTTTTTTTTTAACAGTCAAATATAGTTTAGTTTAACCAAACTTTATATCTTTTTTCAAATACTGCACTATTCGATTTTTTCCACTTTTTTTTAGCTTGGTAAATGAATTTCGAAATAATTGACTAGTTATCATTAGATTCTTCAAAATTGCTTTGGGAAACAAAAATCAAAATCTTTGCATGTAAATCATCATTTTGTAGTAAATTATTTTCCATTATATGATTCATAAGACATCTCCTATCCATTTTTAAGAGATTGTTTGTTCAATAAAATACTTTTAATTTGAAAGAAAGTAATTTAAAATGTTTTTAATAAAGTAATTTTTTTACGAGTAGTAACTATGAAACTCAGTTCCTTTCCTTTATTTCTCATTGGTTGTTATCGTGTTTTTTTTTGATTACATATAATTTTATTGTTTTCGGAAATTATAAAATAAATAATAAATATTATGTCCCAAACTTGTACTACGCAGAAGTATATAATTCATATTTTATCACAGTTTCTGAGTTTTTATTACTTTAAAACGGTAGCATAAAAAATTAGGAATAATGGTTTCAATGCGATCTAAATGTTCAGTTATCGATCAAAAACGCATTAACAAGAAACGTGGACGTAGTTAATTGAATTTAAAAGTGTATTCGTTGAGGCAGCTATAGGCAGCCAATTTTTATACCACAAGATCAATGTCATATTGGTATTCAATTATATATCATTTTAAGCGGTTGATACAGGTTGATCCAATGGTTTTAAATGATATTTTTGAAAAAAATAAAAACTTATAACTCAAAATTATTGATGTTTGCATTGTTGAAAATATTTATATAAAATGCAAAAAATATTTTTTTTATGTGATATTAATATTAACATAATACTATATAAGTCATTTATAAGTTAAAAAATAAACTTCTTTAAAACAAGAAATCAAAGTTTTCAAAAGATACACACTTTTTTGTTGTTATTGGTAAAAAGTATTTAAGGAAATATTTAAACAACAAATATGGCGTTTTATTGAAAAAATATTTTTAATAAAATATAATTTCTGGCTTATTAATATATTGAGCAAAATTTGCCTTTTTTAAAATTTCAAAATTAAATTTTTTTTTTTTGTATGGTTTTGCCGGCTTCTGACCCACTGTGCACTGGGAGGTTTTGCATGCAGCTTTGTAGAGTTTCAAGAAAATATTATAACAGTCTTTAGTATTCTGTCAATTGAATTTCATCTGCCAATGGATATTGTTGAATTATTCAGATTTTTTTACAAAATTACTTTTGTGATAAATTGATTTTTCAACTGGTTTACATACAACTGCAGCACTTTTATCAGTATAATCCATTTGAAGGTTGTCATAAGAATTCCTCAGAGACCTTAGAGATGCATAGCGAACAACATCAAAAACTCGATTTTCATTTTTGGCTATAATTAGATCAAGAATGTTGTTTGCTGTGATTTCATCAAATTGAAAAGTGTTGCTGACATTTATTGCAATTTCAGTTGAAGAGATAAAACACATTTTTATTTTAACATAAATTTTCATTTATGTTTGTTTGTTTATTTTTAGTATTTTAGCATCCATTAATCCACTACATCTCTTATATTTTCCATTTCTTAGTATTGGATATTATGTGTAACTAGCTGAAGTATGTTATATGTATTGTTATATATTACTAGCTGATCTAACCCGTAAAAATACGGGTCTTTGTAAGTCTATTCTGCACTGAGCTTTCTGTACTTTTTCTATATATATATATATATATATATATATATATATATATATATATATATATATATATATATATATACATATATATATATATATATACATATATATATATATATATATATATATATATATATATATATACATATATATATATACATATATATATATACATATATATATATATATATATATATATATATATATATATATATATATATATATATATATATATATATATATATATATATATATACATATATATATATATACATATATATATACATATATATATATATATATACATATATATATATATATATATATATATATATATATATATATATATATAAACAGTGGAGACACACACTAAGGACAAATACAGCAGAAAATAAATCACTGCAACTTTTGTCCAAATAATTACCAGATGAAAGCGTCATAGCTACATTTATTGATCTCTGTTGTGTTGACACGCCATTATCTTTGCACTTCCTGTTTACCTTAGCAACAAGCACATGTTTTTTTAGATAAATTAATATAACACATTGGAAAGTTGTTTATTATATTATAAGCATAGGAAACAAGACAGTAGAGGTAAGTGATGTGCCTTTATTGTGATATTAATGTCATCATTATTAAATGGTAGAAAATATGTGTTCATTGTATTACCAATCACATATTGAGTCAGTATAAACCATTTAAGGTCATTTAAGGTCATCTAAAGCCCGATATGGTTACTGAGAACCAGCAGTTAAGGGTAACTATTGAGTTTTAAGGTATTCTCTACCAAGTTTTTTTACTTTAGCCAATTTTTTTGTGTTTTATTAGCATCTGCTTCCGTTTTGACAGTTTCACTACCAGTATTAATATTATTTTGTCTGTTTTAGTTTAATTTAATGATCTAATATCAGTATTTTTTGTTGTAGAAAAAATGGTAAAATATCGACGCTTGTTCCAGGAAGAGCGTCTCAGTGCTGTTTTCATGGCAGAAAATGGTGAAAATTATAGTAAAATTGCAACAATTCTTGGTTCTACTGCAAGCGACATCAGGAAAATTGTTAAGAAATATCAGAATTCAGGTTCTACAGCAGACAAAGCACGTTCCGGAAAGCCAAAGAAGACAACGGCTCATACCGATCGGGTGCTGGTCCGCATGTCACTTCAGGATCGCCGCCTGACTGCACCACAACTAAGCCGGAGACTGTCAGAGGAACATGGAGTTAATTTGGCCTCCAGAACTGTGCAGAAGAGACTACAAAAAGCCGGATTAAGAGGGTGTGTGGCAGCAAAGAAACCTTTGCTCTCTGCCGCCAATGTCCGGCGACAGTTGGTCTTTGCCAGGGAGCACAAAGACTGGACTGTCGAGGACTGGAAAAACGTTATTTTTTCCAATGAAAGTTTATTTCAACTATTCTGTGGGGCAAAGAGACTGATTGTTAGAAGAAGAGTTGGTGAAAAGTTTAAAAAAGACTGTATTGCACCAACTGTGAAGCATGGCAGTGGTAGTGTTATGATTTGGGGGTGCATGTCTGGACACGGGGTAGGGCAGTTGTATCGGTGCATTGGGTCCATGAACCAAGGCCAATACATTGGGGTGCTTCAGGACTCAATGCTACCATCTGCTGATACTCTGTTTGGACAAGGAAATCGGTTTATCTTCCAGCATGACAATGCGCCATGTCATAAAGCAAAGAAGGTAACCAATTTCCTTTGTCAAAATAGAGTGGACATGCTCGACTGGCCTGCTCAGAGTCCAGACATGAACCCCATCGAGAATTTATGGAGTGTCATGTCTAAGAGCATTGAGGGAAAGAAGCCATCCAATTTGGATGACCTGTGGGTATTGTTACAAGGCGCGTGGAACAATATCCCACAGACAACAATCGATGGTCTTTTTGCCTCAATGCCTAGCCGTATGAGGTGTGTGATTAAAGCTTGTGGATACCTTACCAAATATTAATAAAACAATGTTTATTTTACATATGTGTTCACTCTGTATGTAGTATTCAATAATTTAGATAAGAAAACATACATCTCTTAAAATCTCTTTCGTTAGAACCTTTTAAATGTAAAAAATGCTAGATTCTGTCGGATTTGTCCTTACTTTGTGCCGCCACTGTATATATATATATATATATATATATATATATATATATATATATATATATATATATATATATATATATATATATATATATATATATATATATCCTAGCTTTCCAGACCCATAAAATATGGGTCTTTACCATACCTACCTTCTATAACACTTCTGTATTTATCTATTCTACTCCGATCATTTCTATACCTGTTATTTGTTTACTTTAATATTTTTATGTAAAATAATTAATTTTGAAATTGTTTTAAGAGCAAAAAAATTAACATGAGCACCTTTTCTGCATACCTAGAGCTTATAAGAAATTTATAATTTTGTTTTTCTCCTTAACTCATACCATTGATAGCTCAGCGCCATTTTAGAGGATTAAAGACCTCCCCTAATAGATTTTGAATATTTTTCAATCTTGCTGTATTTATAGCAATATTTATAGCAAAATTTTTATTATAATATATATCTATAATAATTATAGCAATATTTATAGCAAAAAATTAATAATACAGCAAAAAAGTTTTCTTATTTTTATAGATTTATTATACATGATTGTTCCATATACTGTTTGCAAACTCAATTTGTGCAAAAGACATTTACACTTACAGACGTTTGTATGCAACGCTATACAAATGGCAGAACTAAGAAGATCTTAACTCATTAAAAACTATAGACTATAAAACGCTAAGAGATTGTCTATAAATTATGCAACGCTTAATTTGTTTTTAAAAAAGAAGGAGATCTTAAGTTCTTTTAGGTGGTGGATTTTCATTAAACTTAATGAACTATTTTGATTTTTTATTTAACTTACGACTCTATGAGGGAAACTTCTGATTTTTTTAATTTTGTTTATTAGTGAAATTTAGTGTTGTGTAATTTATGGACGATCCCTAATCTAAAAGTTAAGCCAAAAAATAATATACTATTTTGATGGTTATCTAAATTCTGTCATTGTTGCGCACTCGGTTTAGAATGTAAAGGTTGACTTTCAAAATTTTAAAACTATAGAATAATCTTTTTTAACGGAAATAAATGCTATAGATCAAATTAAAGGAGAGGTTGACGCAATGCAATTTTTAAGTCAAAGTCAAACTGTAAAACTTGATATATGTTTAAGTATGTTTTAACATTACATAATTTAAAGTTTATGTTTGTTAGATATTTGCATACACTTTTGTTCACATTTTCACAAGGATTACTCAAGATTATTTAACTTTGTCAAGTGCTAACTTTTTATAACATAATATGGCTCTTACTTGTTTTTGATTATGTAGAGAATTAATTAAACCTTAAAAACAAACAAATTATATGCGCCTAGAGTGAGAATTTATGTACAAAACAATTCCCAGAAAACGGGTCTCATATGCCTCCTTGGAGGAGGCATTTGAGCTTAAAAAGTATCTCACTTCTGCTACAGCATGGAGCTCTCAGTGGCAGGTGAACTTTAACTCAGATAAAACTCTTCAGCTAATCCTTATCGAAACAATCTAGATTTTCCTGTATTTATGAAAAGGTGCAAAGCCACACTGTAAACATTGTTAGACCCGCTCTTGCAACCTCCAACCATTGTCACATTGTCGTAATATTGCTTCCCTTTCTCTTTTCTATAAATACTATAATGGGCCCTGCCCTAAAGAGCTAGCATCTCTTGTGCCATCAACAAAAATTCCTTCTCCTGTTACTTGTCATTCAATTAAGTTTCGTCCATTTACTGTGACTTCTCTAAGTGCTCTGTAAATTCTTTTTCATCTAGTTTTTTAACTTGAACATCAGTTTTTTGAAATTCGCTCCCTTCATCTTGTTTTCCTGTTCATATAATTTGCAATCTTTGCAAATTATTATCATAAATTGTTATCTTGCTTTATAAACTTCATCTTTTCAGCAACTTTCAACTCTAATAGTGGTTGCTTGCAGCCATGTTGAAAGTGAAGACTTTTTTTAAAAAAAAAAATTTCAATTTGATTATTTGATGTGATTGATAGGAAAACCACAAATATAAAAGTAAAACTTTCTGATAAGAATGATAGACCAATGTTTTTGCATGTTTTGTTTTTAATCAAAAGCCTTTCACATTCACATCGATGTGGTCAAAATAAAATAAAGATGAAGTTCAAATTGCAAAAACCATGTTTTCAATTTATTTGCAAACACCAATAATAAGAGTCATATTTGAAAAAAAATTAAACATTTATATATTGAAACATTTCATAATTCAGGAAAATGTTATTCAAAAAGTTGAAAATCCACATTATTTATGAAGTTTATTATTCATGAAGTCAAATTTTTTGATAGAAACACTTTCCTGAATTATGAAATGTGCTTAATGCATTATTTTTAGAGGTCTAAAACCGTCTTTGCATTATTTACTTTATAACGACACTGGTTTGGGATACATCAGTTGTATGGCTTCATAGTCTTTTTTTGTGTTTTATATATATAATGACAATAATGAAAAAGTTGTAAATTTAAATGGAATTTAAACCTTTTATAGAACTTTTATAAGTTTTATATATATTTATATATACTTAGGGTTTATAAGGTTTGTGTTGTATAAGATCTTATAACAATTAACAACATAATAGCAAATTTAACCACATTAAATTAATTAAATTAGAAACTAAAAACAACATTAACAATTAAAAACATTTAATTTATAACTTAAAAGTTTAATATACAATTTTAAGTTCAATTTTTTTAAATATTCCAAAAATTTAGATATAATCATATTAGGTATTATCCAATAATATTTTGATATTGAATTTGCTCATGTTGCTGCCATTAATCATGCGTGTTTGCACCAAACTCACAGCAGCCATTACAACCAAGTTAATGTTGAGAATGAGTCACAGCGCGTTTTTAATAAGATGCAAATATCTAACTTAAATTATGTAAACTTCAAATTATGTAATGTTAAAACATATATCAAGTTTAACAGTTTCAAAATCAAGACAGGTTTTCATTTATCATACAAGATAATTTTCAGTTATCATATTTTTTCAAAATAAAGGCAATTCTTTGTCTATTTGTTGTAGTTGTTAGATCTTTAACATATCTCTAGAAACCAATTATTACAGAAACATACCTCTAGAAACCAATTATTACAGTAGTCTTCTCCATTTAAAATTTATGCCAATGCACAAAAAATGCGTTTTGCTGAACTGTCATTTTTAGGTTGGTGTGCGTGATTTAAAAAAATCTTTTTTAATTTAAATTAAAATAAAAAGGACAAAAAGAAAAAAACAAACATTTAAATTCTAAATAAGATTAATAATAATAAAAATGTAATAATAAAAATAAAAATGGCAATAAGTTAAAAAATAAAATAAAAACAGTTTTTATTTAAATTCTAAATAAAATAATTCACACATAAAAGCGTTTTTTAAATTTTTCATAAAAGTATTTGATGAACAAAAAAGATGCCGCAATTTTAAAAAAATACTTTATATGCTTGCCAAAGTTTTTTAGGCGCGTGCAAATAGGCTTGAGCACAAAAGTGCTAGCTAAACAGAGAAGACTGCTATAATTTTATATCTGACAATCTGCTCCACACTAATGAGTCCACATGTCAGCTATGATATATATATATATATATATATATATATATATATATATATATATATATATATATATATAT
Organism: Hydra vulgaris; assembly: GCF_038396675.1. Lineage (NCBI taxonomy): Eukaryota > Metazoa > Cnidaria > Hydrozoa > Anthoathecata > Hydridae > Hydra > Hydra vulgaris. Next base: position 17,751,157 of record NC_088933.1, read on the forward strand.
ATATATATATGCAGTGGCTTTTGTATTTTAATCCAAACAAACCTCAGTTAATTACTGCTAACAACTTTCTCAATACTGTTGATAACTAAATTGCATTTGAGATGATGTTATTCAAATATGAGACTAAATTAATAATCACTTGCTGAATAGCTTTTTTTTTTCTTATTGTATTTTTGGTTTAAATAAAAGTTTTTATAAAAAAGACTAGGGACTGAAAGTAGCATTTTTTTTGGTACATGGAAAAAAAATGCATGGGATGGAGTTGGTGGTATAATCAAAATAATTATTCATAACCAGTCCTTTTAAAGGTCAATTAGAAATCACATTTAGACACCAAAGTTCAAAATAGTTCAAATAAAAAAGTTATATACAAAAAATTTTTTATATAAAAAGTTTTTTTTAAAGAAAATTTTATAGAAAATGATTCGCTATAACAAAATATATTTTTAAATTTATGTTAAAATTTATTTTCAGTTATTTCTATATTTTTGAAAGTGAAACAGCTGCAACTACACATAAAATAAATATGCTAATAAATTGAGAATGTTCATTCTCAAAGGAACTCCATCATATTATTTCCCACCTCAGTTATGCTATTTAAAAGTAACATCAATAACAATGAGCAATAAACTTAACAAAAGTCATTGAATATTGACATCAATATTGCTGATTGGATATTAATCTGTTAATTTAGTGAATTTTTTCCTGGAAATGGATTTTAGCAGCAACTCTGCTATGTCAGCAGAAAAGTTATTTATTATTTATTTTAGGCCCAATAAAACCAGATATCCAATGATATCTAGTTTTTAGTAATCATACAAAAAAAAAGATAGATTCCATTGCATCATAATATAGATTCCTTAATGCATTACACAAGTTACTACATTAATAAAAATTATTTTTATGACAATTTTTACACTATTTTAAAAGTTTTACACTAACCGTTTTTGTGTGAGCTGTTAAACAACTTTTTTAAACGAAACTTGCTTTTGAAGTCTTTTTGACTTATTAAGTCAATTGATTTTAATCTTGAAAACAAACTGAGATTTGAATCCTAAAAAATTAAAAAATGCTTTGAAACTAAAAGCTATTTTAATTTTTAATTTTTCTAAAACATTTTGAATTTTTTATATTTGAAGTAGAATAGGTTTTTTAACAATAAATAAATAGATAAAAAACTTTTTAGAAAATATAACTTCAATAAATAATTTTACACAAAATATTTTAAGGATATCATAATTCTAGGAAAATATATTTCCAGGAATTCTAAACAAAGCTTATAAAATCATTAGTAATATTTTTTCTAATATTGTTAAAAATAAAGCTTCTTTTTCAAGTTTTTTTTTCTTCTGAAAGTAAAAAGGGATTTATTTTTTTAAAGCAAATCCACCAAGAAGGCCTAGGATTTAGTGGTTACCTCTAGGTAACCATTAAATCCTAAGAGGCTACAGGTAACCACTATTTAAGTTGATACTAGAAAAAGCCTTATAATGCAAAAGAGACATGATGATGAGATTGAGTTCCATACAAAAAGTGTAACCATTTGACAATGTGACAGAGACTTTAGACTAGAGTCTTTAGAAGTCCTAGATAAGAGCTTGGTTGCTAGGGCTGATCAAATTACGTTTATAACATTTCATAAGTTACATTTTTCCAGAAACTTTCACCATAAAACTTCACTTTTCATAACTTGCAACTTGTTGAAAAGAAGGAGGGGATTCTTGAAAGAAGGAGAGATTCTTAAAAGAAGGAGGGGATTATTAAATAAAGGAGGGGATTATTAAAAGAAGGAGGGGATTATTAAATAAAGGAGGGGATTATTAAAAGAAGGAGGGGATTATTAAAAGAAGAAGGGGATTATTAAAAGAAGGAGGGGATTATTAAAAGAAGAAGGGTATTATTAAAAGAAGGAGGGGATTATTAAAAGGATGAGGGGGATTATTAAAAGGAGGGAAATATTAAAAGAAGGAGGGGATTATTAAAAGAAGAAGGGGATTATTAAAAGAAGGAGGGGATTATTAAAAGGATGAGGGGGATTATTAAAAGGAGGGAAATATTAAAAGAAGGAGGGGATTATTAAAAGAAGAAGGGGATTATTAAAAGAAGGAGGGGATTATTAAAAGAAGGAGGGGGATTATTAAAAGGAGGGAAATGTTAAAAGAAGGAGGGGATTATTAAAATAAGAAGGGGATTATTAAAAGAAGGAGGGGATTATTAAAAGAAGGAGGGGGATTATTGAAAGGAGGGAATATTAGAAGAAGGAGAGGATTATTAAAAGAAGGAGGGGTTTATTAAAAGAAGGAGAGGATTATTAAAAGAAGGAGGGGTTTATTAAAAGAAGGAGGGGATTATTAAAAGAAGGAAGGGATTATTAAAAGGAGGGATTATTAAAAAAAGGAGGGGATTATTAAAAGAAGAAGGGGATTATTAAAAGAAGGAGGGGATTATTAAAAGGAGGGGAAGATTAAAAGAAGGATTTAAAATTATTAAAAGAAGTTTTCATGAAAAGTAAGTAGTAAAAGATAATGTTAGAAGTGTCAAGAGCACAATTTAATGCGGTAGTGGTGAATTGGTGAAGCGCTTGCCTCATAAGCGATAAATTTTGAGTTCGATCCCCACCATGTCCCTGGTAGTGCCATGCTCAACTTTTTTCTTGGCACAGCAGCATTGTTTTTAAAGTTCATGTTTCAAAGTTATTGAGTTCCAAGAGGGTTGTAACCTCAATAAAGTAGCCTCCCCAACTGTAGTGACTCTTTTGGAATTAGGAAGGTGAATAACATTTAAAAAAAAGAGTCAATGTAGCAGCACTCCTCACATGTTCTACATATTTGTCAGTTAATGTAGCAACACTTCTCTCATGTTCTACCTATTTGTCAGTCAATGTATCTACACTAAAAAAATAAATAAAAATGATACATAAAAATAGCATAAAACATTAAAAAAAAAAAAAATTTTGCATTACAAAAAAATAAAATAAATAACAGCAAACTTAATGTTTTATGCTGCGTTGTTTATTTATAAAACTTATATGAAATTTGATCTAAACTTGCTAACTTTTCTAAACTAAAACTTAAGTTTTTTTAACTTTTCTAAAATAAAATATAATGTTCTAAAACTTGATTTTGAAAAAACCCAAAATTTAGAACTTGAGATTTAAAAAAGCACCTAAAAAAAAGATCATGTCATTTTCAAGGTTTTTAAAATGCTTTTTTAAAAACCTTAAAAATAACACGAGAATGCTAAACTTCATTAAAGTAATTGGAATATTGAGATTAATTTAAAATAATTAATAACAATGATCACTGTTTAACATCATGTAAAAGAACAAACAATCAATCACTGACCATGCCTTTATCTTCGAGATGCATCTTCTTAAATGAAAGATAACCAACTTGAGCAAAGGCATCATCTGAATGGATTACAATCTTGGTTTCATCTCTTTTTTTCATAAATTTCAAAAAAAAACTATGATATATTGTTTTCAATACAAATAATGTATCAATAAAAACAGTAGTACATACACCTACATTACTATTCTCTTTAGAAATAGAGGACAGTCAAGTGTCATAGTTTCATATTCTCCACCTTCTCCGCAAACATTAAGTTGATAAGCTTCTTTCTGAAAAAATATACGAAATTGCAATAATTTAACACTGTAACAAAAAAATTAATAAAAAAATTAATATTAGGTTAGCAATTAGCAATGCAAATGTAAAATATAAACTGCAAAATATACTAAAACTTGAAAAATTCAAAAGTTATTTAACATACCTTTCATCATAACTTATAGGTAAAAAATCAAAAATTTTGCTTTGTGTTTAATTTTTTTTAAGTTGACTTATTTTTTGAGGATAGAGTCTAAATATAAATGTCTAAATTGTTATTTTTATTACTACTTACTCTCTATATATCTCTTTTTTTATTTATTTATTTTAATTTTAAGCATCTCCACTTCCAACAAGGCTGCAAGCAACCACTATTGGAGTTGGAAGTTACTGGAAGAGAAAAGATGAAGTTTATAAAGCAAGAAAACCAATAACAGACGACTTAAAAAAGATTGCAAATTATAAAAGTCAGGAAAAGAATAAGGGAGCAAATTCCAAGGAACTGATGTTTGAGGACAAAAAATAGACAAATAAAAGTTTTCGACACAGCAAAAGGATGATATAATCAAATGATGAGTAACACAAGAGTGAACTTTAGTAGATAGCACAAGAGGCGCTAGTTCTTTAGAGCAGCACCCATTAGGGTGTGACAACTGCCCCTAAAATATTAATTTTTTACCGTAGAAGGCTGTTCATAATTTTAGTGTTGCATATTGGTCTAAAAAGCTTCCCTGTGAAATTTCATGAAGATTGTTCAATTTTTGTGGTAGCTCTGACATGGCAAAGTTTTCGCTTTTTTTATTATTTTTATCCAACTTGTTGGTATTGTGGGTCAAACAATTTTATTTCTATTATAAATCTTGCTTTTTTTTTTTTTTATATGCTTTTTGCTGTACCAGGTCTTCTTTAAAGTTTAGTAGTTTATGTGTTATGTGGAATTTTATTTATAAAATTTATAAATAAAATTCCGCAAACTATAATTTGTATAATAATATTGTATAGATCATGTTAAATTTTTGTAAAATTTTTTCATTGTAAGTAAAAACACTTTAACTAAGAAAAAAATTTCTTTAACTTTGTATAGTACAATAAGTATTGAAGTTGTTAATATTATTATCATTTTTATATATTACTGCATATTAATGTCATTAATATCAGGTTTTCAGATTAGTTTATTATTTATGAGTGATCTTGAATCATGAAAACTCTTTCAGAAATATATACATATTCATATTTTTTAAGACATATATCATGTATTAGCGCGTGTGATGAACAAAAATGCTGGTGCATTGGGACGAAAAACTTTTGGACACTCTTAATACTAAAGTAACAGATAACCAATTGCCAATTCTTGTGTTTGGAGCTGATGGAAAAAAGCTCCTTGGCGATCCCCCACATTCAAAGTCAACTAAAGAACATCATAGCAAAGGCAACTAACAAACTTCTTACATAACAAAAGTGTAAAGAAAATGTTATTGACATGGTTTTCAATACAACTTCGTCAAATACAGGTAAGTTTAATTGATATAATATAAAATATCTGAAAGAAGACCATACAACTACACTTTAATAATTTACACTTTGCGGAGCAAAACTCACAAAGCAGAGCATTAAAAAAATTGTCATAGTAATTTTACAATAAAATACTTTAAAAGTAGAGGTCAATAATTTTAACAGAAAAGTGAGGGAGGCACTTGAAATACAATGCCATGAATGTGCACCTTCAGATGGCGGTCTGAATTAGGATGACCGAGGTTACATCACAACTTTCTTTTGGAAACCTATGTTTCAATATTTTAATCAAAAGAAACTATTGCATTGATTTGTTTTTATTTTTGTTCTCTTTTTAACAGTTTTATATATATATATATATATATATATATATATATATATATATATATATATATATATATATATATATATATATATATATATATATATATATATATATACTTGATAATGAAGGTATCTATACTCCCTTGAAATATTGTATAAAAATTAATTCCAAAAAATAAAGAGTTACATCCATAATAGAAGTTTTTACTTAATTACACAAACTCATAAGAAGTTTTTACTTAATTAAATAAACTCTTTAAAGATGTCTCTTAAAATTTATAAAGAGGAAATAGGGAAATCCATTTTTATTTTTGAAAACACTTCTGTAACAAAGAGAGTTGAATTCAACTTTTGGGCATATGGCAAGCCCTATCTTCCTACCACAATAAAATATGGTACTTATCTAGGTGAGCTAATTGGGCTGGATTCAAATTTTTGGTTGCGATTTTTTAGCATTTTATAAATTCCTCCATATTTCAGCGCATGACTCGAATAATAGAGAAGATTACCAAAACATGAAAGTGGTTGTCAAAAAACTTCTAGTGGTAAATGAAGCAGCAGAGCGTTGTGTGAAAGTGTGCCATTCCTTTTCTAGGTGTAACTAGGAATGAAAAGCACTTTCAAGATGTTTTTTTTCTTCTGTTGTTCATGAGATTCTCCAAGTATTAGAATCTCATGAACAACAGATTCCAAATCAGCGAAAGCCGTTTTGTAGACAATAAGAAAAATCATAGTTTCTTGTCCTGGAAAATAAGTAATTTCATTTGGCACTATTATACCTTATTACAACCTGTTAAGAAATTTTTTCTTATCATCTTGTACTCTGTATAGCTGTATTTAGGTAAAAAAAGTTTAATAAAAGAAACAAACTTATTTCTTTTTCTGAGCCCCACCATGATACTAAAACATAACACAATGAAAAACAATGATTTTGGGGCTAAATTTTGTAGTTTCAATTTCTGGGTGTTCATTCAATTGTGGATGAATCTTCAAAAAAACTTTGTACACGTCATTTTTATGACTTGATACAATACTAAAATTATGATCAGCATCATACCACAAAGGTAGGGCAACTGTCACACCCTAGTGCCCGCAATAGAATTTATAGAAAAAAGAAAGAGAAGCAACATTACAATGATGTGACAATGGTTGAAGGTTGGCTGCAAGTGCAGGTCCAACTATGTATATAATGCATTTTTGCACCTTGACTAAAAGAGAAAGGGCACCATTCAAAGATCTGCTCCAAATATGGCAACAGTAATCCATACAAAGACATATTTAAGACATACAAGGAATATAAAGAATAGAATCCAGACAAAGAAAGTGGCGAGCACAATAAAGAGATGTAAATCTGCTAATTTTGCAATGAATTTGATATATGGTTTCCGAGAAAGTTCGGAATAAGACCTTCATCCTAGAAGATGAAGGGTATACGACTCATCGATTACATTACCTTTCATAAATATAGGAAGATCTAGATTGTTGCAATAACAATTAGCCGAAAAAAAGGGGTTTTATCTCAGTTAAAGTTCACCAGCAACTTAGAGCCCTATGTTTCGGCAGAAGTGAGATTTTTTTCAAGCTCAAATGCCCCTTGCAAGCAATCAGAGAGTGTTCGCTTCTTATCAAGACAAGTTAGTACCATCAGTATCATTAGTATCATTAGTATCATCATGTATCATCATTATCATCATGTATCATTAGTATCATCATGTTAGTATCATCAGCAAACAATGCCACCTTAGATATAAGAGTGCTGTCCATCGAGGACAGCTTTTATATTATGATTGGTAAGGTATGATTCAATAATCTTAATGACATTACCTGATACACTGTAAGAAGTGAGCTCATGGAGAAGACCAGCATGTCAAGCTTTATCAAAGGCTTTAGAAATGTTGAGAGCAATAGCCTTAGCATCTCCACATTTATCTTATGCACAATAAAACCTATTGGTTATTACTGTTAGCAAATCAGTTGTAGAACAAGAAGATGGAAATCCATATTGATGGTCAGAAAGTAAATTATTAGATTCAAGATGAGATATTAAGTGTTTGTTAATTAAAGACTCAAAAACTTTGCTTTTGACGGGAAGAAGACAAATGGAAGGGTAGTTAGACTAGTCAGATCACTCTCCAGAATTTTTGAAAATAGGGATAACAGATGCCGCTTTCCAGGAGGCTAAAAAACGAGACTCTGATAAGCACTTGCTAAATAGTTGTGAAATTATAGATAAAGAACACTTCTGCAAGACTTTAACAGGTATGTCATCCGGATCACAAACTGTCAATCACTTTAGATATACACAGTTTGAAAATTTTAAAAGTAATACTAATGATATACCCCAAAAAAGATATTTTAAGAGGTGACTCAAGACACATGTAGAGATCCATACCAAGTGGTTTTGAATTTTTTCAAACCATCCATGAGACTTTTTTCCCTTTTAGTTTTTCCACTTTTTTTTTAATTTTTGCTTGTGGTAGGTTTTTTTTTTTCTACAAAATGAGGGTCAAAACTTTGTCTCACAAAAAAATAATAATGGGTCCTTAGACCTTAGAAAATAAAACGTATTTTTATTAAAAATGAATAAAAACATACCCAAGTTTTTTTATGATGATTAACATCTCTTTTGTATCTCTTTTAATGAGTTTTAAAGTTTGAGTATAGAGCCTCTGTTGCTTGTTCACTGTAGAAACCAAGTCCTGTCTTTTTTATTTTGATGAACTGTGGCACATGATGAAAAACAGCATGTATTTTTGGTGCAATGGAAATTGGGAGTTTGATGTAGCTGTCTCTGAATTTTATAACTTTTGTCTCAAAGTCTGGATCCAACTGGGTGCCAAAGCATGTAGTAACCACATCTCCAAAATTAGACAATGTTTGGATGAAGGGAATGGCCTGATTAAAATTGGCAGTATCAGCAAGCTGCTGCAACTTGCCCAAACCTCTCAAAAGCTTCATACAATCATTCCTGTTGAAATGACTACCATGCTATGGCTAAAGTGGAATATTCGATGCTGATGGCCATTCCTTTGCACCAGGCCAATAATCAATCAGATGCTTCACTAGATGATTCACAACACCTAACAACAAATGTAGCTCCATCGGTGGAATAGCTTCTAAAATAAGCTTTTGGTCTGGAAACTCCAACAGTGGAAGATGCACCACATTTTGGAAGAATTTACTCAAATCTCCACCTGAGCTGACAAACTCTTTTTGCTTGCTTCTTATGCCACCAAAAGTTCTCAGGCTTCCACAGTTAAGGAGATTTGATGACTCAATGTCACACCAACCGCAAGGGTGCCTTCTGCTTTGAGATTGTATGCTACACATTATATTGGCAAGCTTCATACCACATGAAACTAGGGAATCATTGGCACACTTTTCTTGAACTTTGATGAGATCAAGAATGGACTTGACATTGGTACAGGTTTCAGGAGTATCTGGTGAAATTCCTACTAGCATTTATTGCTTAACACTTGTAGTTTTTGATGATAAAGATAGCAAATTGAGATATTAGTCTGAAAGTTTTCTGAAGTGGGCTATAAGGCTCATCTTCATCTTGAACCATAATGAGGGTAAAGCTTACTTTCAGAAAAATGTCAGACATTTTTCTTGTTGACATGAATATTTCAATGAGTTTGTTGAGATCCTGACAGTGAACAACTTGACTTGTGGTATTGCTATCACTGAGCTGAATACTTGTGACTGTATGTAAATGATCATTGAGCTTTTGACCTGCTTGAGCAAATTTCTGTTGATAGTTAGGTTCCAAAATTCTGACTAGACTCAAAAGGTTCACAGCAGATTCTAACTTTCTCATCCCATTGTTGGAAAGACCTGTGTTTTACTGAATTTGCGACATACTTAGGGTTGTCAGGGGTTCCTTGAACAGTTGTTGTGGAGCTGAAGATCCTGTTTAAAAGATCAACTTTTAAGCAATACTTCAATATAAGAAAAAACCTTTTACAGACATAGTTTAAAATTTACCTCAAGAGATAAATTTACCTTTATCATTAAGAAGATTCTTAAAAGTAAAAGTTTTCCTCTTGGCTGAATAAGTCGAATGGTACCATTTGGAGAAGAATCCTTGCCTGCCACCCAGGGATGCGGAGTCCCAAAAAGGACTCCGGATTTAAAAGTCACAAAAACATTACTTCATACTAGTTTTTGGTATCCAGGAGCTTAAAAAATATATATAAGTTAATGAGTTACTGATAGGAAAAAATTAAGATTTTTAAGTTAGAGGAATGATCATTTTTTGAACCCGGAGTCCGTAGGTATAATGGCGGCAAGGACTCCGGGACTCCAGGACTCCGGGCTTAAAAACATTAAGTTTCAACTTATTAAATCTCATGAATTTTTTTCTTATAGCAGATAATAAGTCAACAAACATGTTTAGAGCTTCTGGACACTACAGACTTGGAAAAAGTAGAGATATAAAACCGGAGTCCTTTGGGACTTCGCATCCCTGCTGCCACCACTGTTGATGCCATTTGCTCTGCTCCAATAGAATCAGATTTAGCCATTATCCTCAAATTTTCATGGCAAATTCCAGGAGTGCACTGATGTAGAAGCCCCTTACCAAGAACTGACAAGCATTTTGCAAATTGCTTCTCAACTTCTTCATCAGTTTTACCTGCCATACTCTTGGGGTTGCTCAAAGAATATTTCTCATAGGCTTTCAGTTTCCCTATTTGACAGATTAAGCAGTCATTGTAGTCAGTCTTGTTGGTGGCTTTATCAAAACTGATTCAAAATTGAATCAATTTTGTCCTCTTTCCAGTTTTCCAAGTTGAGTTTTACAGTTGTCACAGATTGCCAAAGAAACTCTGTCATCTTTGAAGTTAACATCCTTTAATAGAACTTGTTTAATGCTTGTCATATGGCTTTCTATAAGTTCTCTGTCAGCTTTTCTCATGCAAATGATACAGACAGTCTTTCTGCAGTCTAGATGTGCTTTTGCTGAATTTGGCATTTTCATTTTGTAATTTATCACTTTTTAAAAAGAAAACTGATAAAACATTTTCAATTTCAAAATAAATCAACAAAGTTTTGTTTACATTTTACCGCCATGTCATAAAACATAAAATCTTATGAAACGAAATATCTTATGAACTATTGCTCACAGTGCAAATTTGCATAAAATAAAAAAGTTCTACAAAGAGTTACTATGCATTTGTTATTTCATAATTTTTTTTGTGGGACAAAGTTTTGAACCTAAATTTGTTGAAAAACTTATCATAGTTGAAAATTTAAAAAAAAATGGAAAAACTAAAAGTGAAAAAAGTCTTACGGATGATTTGGAAAGATTTCAAAATCACTTGCTATGGATCTCTACTTGTGTCTAGAATCATCTCCTAAAATATCTTTTTCAGGGTATTTCATTATTATCGCTTTCAGAATTTTAAATCTGTGTACAGAAGCTTGAGTTATACAAATGTCAAGCAATAAATTAACCTGTTTGTCAGCTATATCAGTTAGGATGTGATTAGCAAGAAAAGAGGTATAACAAATTTGCCCTTATTATAGACACTGTTAAAGATTCTCCAGAAGTTTCCAGAGCCTAATTTTGAGATGGAATACAAGATTTTGTGACCTGAGAATAGGGCTTAGGCGTCAGACAAAACCTTTTTACAATAGTTTCTAGCAATAATAAACAGACGCCTGTTTTCTAGTTGTGGGCCTTAATGCCTGCAGAGTCATTGACACTAGAATCAAGCCATTCATTGTTATGAGCATTAAAGTCACGAACAGCAACGATATTGGCTGAAGTATAAAAAGACAGGGCTTGAGTAAAGTGACGCTTAACAAAAGCACATAAAAAAATAGTCTGTGGATTCAAACCTAGTTTCCCAACAATTAGGTGAATTTTCAAATGCAAATGCACAGGCCAAGTATGTTACAACTGGAGTCTTTATGAATTAAAGAAAGGTAACCATCAATACTAAGATTGCAAGATGAGACAGCTGAACTCAAATTAGTCTCACAAAGAGCAAGTAGGTTTAGTGAACTTTGCAAAAGACCACGAATATTAGTGAATGATAGATTTAGAGAACTTGGTGATGACAATGGTTTTTTGTGTTTTATAGTTTTTGATACTTAAGTCATTTTTTAAATTGGTTAAAAAACCTGATTCAAAGCACAAGTAGTATTCCGCACACTATCTAATAGTCCAAGCTATTGCCTCATTACTATTAACAAACTATAAGCTTAAACAAAGGGCTCCAAATGTGGCCTCAACAATGCACACCAAAAGTACAGGGATACCATCTATGTGCAACATGGAACTGTTAGTACTCTGATATTATACAGCTGTTAATGGAATAAGCCTCTCTGAGAGCTACAACAGAGTTCGGGAAACCTGACTACCACCCAACCTCAGAACCATAAAACTGAGTTTTAGAGCTGTACCCTCATTAGAAGATAATAGAATGAGTTGTCTAGTCATAAAAACAGAGACACAAGCAAAACCTATGCAATGAGTCAAGAAGATCCAGGATTTTACATTTTAAACTGGAAACAATGTGTTATAAATACATCTACACCAGCCTAATAGATGAAGGAGTGCGAAGGAGGAGGCCTTTTACAAGACAGAAGCTGGATGCAATTAACATCTGTCCAGGATGAGTATTTTTATCAAGACATCATCTTTAGCCTTTACTCAATCAAAAGCTCCAAAGCAGGAGATTTTTTAGTTGGGGTTTGTTTCTTCTAGCCTCGGCCTAAAAAAAGAAAACCCTAAAAGGCATCAGGGCATGAGACAGGTAGCATTGGGTTACATGATACCAATAGCATGGTAGTCTTGATGATCCTGAACCTGACCTGACCTGAATGACCTGAAAAGTCTCTTAAACTATTTACATATATTACTTATATTAAGTTTATTTATTTCTTATACACTCAGATTAATCTTGATTTCTTTTGATTTCGACATGGGATAAGAAATTAATGATGGAAACAAAATCAACTGAAGATATTAGAATGGCATTGTAATATTGTAACTTTTCTTAAAGCATCAATGTTATAAACTAGAATATTATATTATTATTTATTAATATTTATATTAATAAATAATAATATAATATTAATATATTTTATTACACTGCCACATGGCAGTCTGATTAAAAATATTAATATTTTTAATCAGACATGCCATATAAAAAGAAACCTAAAGTGAATTTAAAAAAATAGTAAAAAAAATAGTATCTTATGTTCTCTCAAAAAAAGCGGATTTAAAAATTTCGAGCTAAAATTTAAAATAAATAAAAATTGAAAAATATATATATGTATATGTATATGTATATATATAAAATGTATGATACAAACGCACCATTTTTAATAAGTGATCTTGCATATCAAAAATATTTTTGCCGAGATGTTTTTTTGGATCCAGACCTATTAAAATTTTTTTTATGGTTTTACAAGAATATACCTAAAGTAAAATTATAATAAAAGTTATTAAAATAACAAACCAAGAGCAGCAACTTTGATTATGATTGCATTGACACTATTATCAATCATGTCTTGTAAAAGTTCTACTTGGTCTTTTTGCCACAAGAATGTCAATGATTGTTTATTTAACCTTGAGCATCTGAAAACATTGTTAAAGTTGCATACATTAATAACTTTTTATATTTTATATACTTGTATAAGACAATACTGTTCATAGGAATATCATTTTTTGTATTAATTTTTTTCTGGACTTTCAGTATTATTTGTTATTGAATACTTGTATAAGGAGTTGCCTTTTTATTCAATATCTTTTGATTTCTTCAATGCAATTTTTGCAAGGCAGTTTTTAACATTGGGCAATGGATATCACTGAAAATCAGCAGCATACACACATGAAATTTCATGAGTGTATAAAAAAATGTTTGCAGATGGATGTTAAGAAACGTTGAAGCCAACATCAGTTATGTATAGCACATGGCAAGCTTGTACTTAAAGTTTTTGATTTTAACAAAGTGAAATCCAACAGTATTGATATATAAAAAAGCAATATTAAAACTGTTATGTTTTTGTGTACCAATATCAAAAAACAAAGTTAAAACATTCACACAGAAAAAAAACTGCATAATTAACAAAAAACAAATGAGAATTTAAGAAATTCAAACAACATGCATTTGATGCATTAAAAATGCATTTGATAATAAGAATAAAAAATAATTACAATCTGAAATAAGAATAAAAAATTATTACAATGGTTTAATAAACAACACAAATTTATGGAGCATTTTTTTTTTGCTGCCGGTACGATTTGAACTAGAATCATTCACAAGATATTAATTTAAAGACTTATTTGCCAAATTTAACAATTCAAAAATAGGACCAAAAAATGACTTTTACTTTCTTAACTTTTTTTAACTTTTTAAATACTGGTACCAGTATTAAACAAAAAGTGTTGTGTTATTACCTGTGTTAGAAAGAGACTGTATTTTGTATGCCTTTACTGTTCATATGGAAACATTTCATATGGCATCTTTATATAAAGAGTGGAAGTTAAAATTTTTGTCAATATCTTTATCAATATTTTGATTTTACTATTGTTGTATTCAAAATTTTTATAATAAATCAAGTTTAGTTGTTGTTGTTACTATATACTATAGCTACTTATACTTTAAAAAAATAAAGAAGAGTGTTGTCCATCAAAGTTGAGTGTTGTCCATCAAGGTTGAGTGTAGATAGTTAATAGCGTTGTCCAACAAGGTTGAGTGTAGGTAGTTAGTTAAGTGTTGTCCATTAAGAATTAAGACATTTTATTATCTACCTATACTTATTGCTACTTATTGTATTTGAACAAAATATTTATACTATCAAATAAAAATAAAATATGTACACATTTTCCACTCTCACACGTTGGTAATTAGAAAGAATAGCACCAGAAGAAACACCATCATAATTAATAGAATCCTAGAAATATCATTAACAAGAAACCATTAAAACTTAAATTCATTGTTTAAGTTTTTTCTTTAAAAATTAACAAAAAATATTTATAAATTTTGCACCTGAATCATGTTTAAAAGTCGATACATATCTTCTACTTCATCGTGTTTATCAATTTTATATATTGAAGATTGACATACTGCTGAGCCTAAAATGGATTGCTGAAATAATGGAACACCTAATGCCTCTGAGTATAATTCGACTACATTGTGTCCAACAGTCTGATACATATAACTGTCCATTTCATCTAAAAACAAACTTAAAATACATCAAAAAATATTTTTTTGTGCAAACATTAAGGATATTAAAAAAATCTATTTTCGACTTTTTAAACTTTTACTTAGTAACAAAGTTAATAATGACAGATTCTTACCAACAAGAGAAGATTTAAGATGGGCCAAAGCAACAATTTCATGACCATGAGCAACACAATGCATCATATTAAAACAGCTATCTTTTCCACCACTAAATTATATTTATTGAATAGATAAATATAGAGAAAAATATTATTAGTTTATTTAATAAAAATTAAAAAAAGTTTAAAAAGCAATCTTTTTAAACTTTTTTTAATTTTTTTTAATCTTCAATTAACCATTTGCCCTTGATGCCCTAATAAAACATATTTCAAAGTCCTTGCAAAGTTTAATAAAGTATGGACCTGCAAAACTGATTGTTATTGATTCTAGGTAAAGTTTTTTAACCTGTACTGTTCTGAGCATATATCTAGTAAAAAAAAACTATAAAATCATTATCCAGTGAAAAAAAATAGAAAATTCAATTTAATTAAATAAATCCTAATAAATTCTTAAAATCTTATTTTATTAAGGTTATTTCTAGAGGTTAATTCTATGTATTTACTAAAATCCCATGCTTTAGTTGGATGTCATCATCATAGTTACAGGACTTGGGCAGTGTTAAACAATTTAAAAAAATAATGATAATCTTCATTAACTAGTTTGATATCTTCTAGAAGTCTTTTGGCTAAAAATTTCAGTTATCACAAATTGACAATTTTATTTAATATTTAATATCATATTGTAAAATATTATTATTGTTAAATATATTTAATACCATATTGTTAAAAATATATATATAAAGATGTTGTAAACAAACAAATACCTGATAAGAGCCACAACCCTCATGTTTCAAAATTTTACTTTATAAAAGGTTTACTACCTAAAATAATAATGTATGAATAAAGCACATATTAAAACATATGCAGATTACTTATAAACAAACTTCATAACTATATAACTCAACCAATCATTAAATGTTTTAATGAATGCTTAAATCAATAAAAAAAATTTAATGATTGTTCATCAGTAGATATTTAAAAGGGTAACTTCATTTTAACAAAAGACAGTTACTTCACCCATCTGTTAAGATTTTCTTCAAATTTTTACAAGTGGTACTTATCAATCAAACATAAAAAAAAGCAAAGTTTAAGTTCCCAACTAAAAAGGGTTCAAAAGTTATGACATTTATAAAATTAGCCCAAAATGTTCTGTGTTTGCAAACATGGATCTTGTAATGATTTTTTATGAATAATTCAAGTTCAAATAAAAAAAAGCTAAAAACTCCTGACCATTTTTGAAGGTCCTAATCTAAATTAGAAATTTTTTATGGCCATTTTTTGATTTTAAAATGGCAAGACAAATTTTCTGTTTCATTACCATAGGTTGCAGTTTCACTGACTCTATAAAATCTAGTTTGTTTTTTTAAACATTATGAAGATATGCCATTTTTAAATTTAAACTAAAATTCACTATTACAGATTAAATTTTTCATTATAGATTTTGAAGATGTACTTTTTCATAAACAATTTAAATTCTATGGAAGGAAATGGCTGAAAATTGGTACCTAATCATTTTTAAAGGTGTCTGAATTCAAAGATGTAGAGATAATAGATCAACTCAAAATTTTTGATGATTGTATTTTGATTTTAAAATGGTCGGATTTTTGGGCTACACTTCCAATCATTTTTTGAGTTGCTCAACTCTTGTTGAGAAATTAGAGATGTTAAACAATCTAATACAAACAATAGTTCTTATAAATCATACATTACATATATACATTACATTTAACCAGAAAGTAAATCTCAAAATTATGTTCATTGTTAAAGTTCATCCTATTTTTAAAAAACTTTTGTTTTATTAATAAAAATGAAATCATGTTAATCTAAAATTACCAAATTATGGCTCTAATTTCTCTTATAATATAAATTTTTGGTTCTTTGCAAAATATGCCAGAACATGAGTAATTGTCTCCGAGACATTAGGAGAAATTATCCCTGAGATGCATTAAATAACCTGATTGTGATTTTGCAATAAATGGACAAGAAGAAGTTTTACAAACTTATCCCACAGAAAATTAAATTCATTTAATAAAAGCTAAATTTGTTATGTTCAGTTTTTTTGTTGTTATCTACTGTTTCATATCCACTGTCAGTTCATTTTTATTACTACCATCATTTTTGTATTGTTTTTCTGGATCATCTTTTTATGATACTGTTATAAAAAACTCTAAGCAGGTTTAATGTTAAGACAACTATTGCATTTGTAAACCATGCAGCTTTTGATTATTTGGTGCAGACAACCATTTCAATAATTTCATGGTAAGACGTTTCTAGATCTATAGTACTCGACATCAATTTCACATTTTGGTATGTTATACCCACAAAAACAGAGCGTGTACTTTTTGGACCACCAAAAATGCACTATTTTGACAGACAACTGCATACCTGAAGACTCTGATTTTATAGTCTGAGTACTTTAACTTGTATGCTGTATAGAGTTTCTTAAGATTACCCCAAAAAATTATTTTTGACATGTTTATTTTTTCCAGTACTAACAGTCTTTTTTACCAAGCATTTTTAATACTTATCACCACAGTAAAAATGTTCTATAATAACCTAGCTGAATCGATGCTTTTCAACCACATCAGGGTATGCAATGATGCATTTTTTATTGCATAATTAATTTTGCCTTTAAAATTTTGCTGTTAGTAATTGCAAGAATAGAAACTATTTCACCACATTTCTGATAGATCAAGATTTTGGGGTCAATATAAAAATTTGAAATTTCTGCCTTCTGCTACATACTTATTCAGAGTTAAAAATTGAATTCAGAGAAAACCAGAATAGTTGCAAGTTTCTTAATAATTGCTTCATTAACTAGATTTACCTTTTTCTTTTCAAATAAAGGCTTCTTGGAGTTTGTTTTTTCATTTAGAGATTTTAGAGGTCAAGTTGAGAAATGTTGTTAAAAATTAATCTTGTTGATTTTATTATAACTTCATTCTCTGTATTATCTTCAATTATTTTATCTCCATCTTGTTCTTTTCTGATTTTTTTTACTTGATGCTAATTTATATCTGCATTAAAATACTTAAAATAGAACTTTGCTGCGAAGTATCTCATAATTGTACTTCTTGATGCTTTCACCATGCAAACTTGAAAAGTATATGTTGTTAAATGACACTAACTTTCTAGTTTAATTCCAGCAGAGCACTGTTGTTTGTTTGCTAAACCAGAGACACTGTATTTCCAAGTAAGAAGTAATATTTATTTAATCTATTATATATTATAATTGAAAACTTTCCTAAACTTTATAAATCACGGACATTACGAGACTATATTTATACATTATAACTGTCACAAAGCTATATTTAGACAACTTAGCAACATTTTGATTAAAAAAATATTTATTTTATAACTTGTAAGATATAAAACTGTTTAAACTTTTAAACGTTGTTGTAATTTTTTTAATAATAGGTTAGCCTAACTAAAAATACTTCTTTATGTACATGTAAAAAAAAAGAAAAATGAACCCAGGAGAGTCTAACTCTCCTGGGTTCATTTGTAATGTATCTCCACGAACTAGTGTTACTCACGGAAACTAAATAAAAATTTTTTTCAACCAGCTCCTACTAGAACTTGAAAAAATTATATATTAGAATTTTAGGTTTCATCGATAAGAAAAAAAAGTGCCCAATTTAATTTTTTATGTAAGCAAAAAAAATAACGAACAAAAACTTTTTTTTACTTACACTAAAAGTAATTAAGCCACGCATGCCCACCAATAGTAACGAAACAGAAATTTTGCCTTAACCATTTTATAATAAAAAAATGATTATTTAAAGTTTTATTTCTGTTATTTTCTTTTCAAATTACCAATATCAGGTACTACTTTTTAACCACTTTCTTTCACTAGAAAATGAATTATGCATTAAAAAGGTACCATTACAAAATTACAAATAGAAGATGTGGACAAAATATAGAATATTTAAGGCTCAATTTACAAGCGTCTTAACTTTTAAACAATTTAGATTTGAAAGCTCAAATTAAACAAATTTTTATGCTTCATTAATACATTATTAGGTACTACTAGTTAAATTTTAAAAAAAAAACCTAAAGGGGTGTCTAAAAATACTTAATTTTTTGTCAAATTCTAGCATTTAAAAGATTTAGTAATTAAGCGGCTATTATGAACCACATGCGCAATGTTTTTCACGGAAGTTTGTTTTTCCACCACGTGCGCAATGTTTTTCGGGAAGGCAAAATGTAAACAAATCTTATATAGATTTTGTAAGGTAGGCATTACTACGCGCGTACAACTAATTTTTTCTTAGTTGTACGCGCGTTAATACACCACGGTCCTTTAGAAGGGACAAGTTAACATACGCGCGTATGTTAACTTGTCAAAAATTTTATTTCCTTAAATGTTTACTGCACTTGCGTACGCAAGTGCAGTAAACATTTAAGGAAATAAAATTTTTGAAATTGGCTGCGGCTTGTAGAAACAAACTTTTTTAGTTGATGACTGTTTATTTATATATATTTCCATATAAATCACCACTTTTAACTCTTTTTACGACTGAAAATATAATAGGCTTATCTTGGTTGCATAAGAAAATAACTCAAATAAGATCAAGTCAACATGCACCAGCGCTGCAGGAAGATCCAGTGGCAGACCAAGATGTTCCACATCAAAAACTGTCGCTATGATCCGCTGTGCAGCCACGAAGGACCCACTGGCATCTTCACAAATTCTCAATGAACTGCCTTCTGATGTGAATGTGAGCTCTCGCACCATTCGGCAACGTCTTGTGGACAATTTCAATCTTTGATCCTATCGCGCTGCATTAAAACCACGACTTTCTCAGAAAAATATTCGTGACTGCCTAAAATTTTGTAAAGCACATAAAAATTGGACCGTGGCAATGTGGCGACGTGTCATGCTCTGAAACGAATCGCAAGTGAAACAATTTGTTACGCATAAAGTAAATGTTCGACGGCCACCAAACACACGCTACAATGCCCGTTATGTTGCTCCAGCGGTAAAACATTGTCCTGCAATTATTATTTGGGGAACAATTACTGCCAGAGGTCAAGCAGGAATCCATCTCATGCCCGTTATGTTGCTCCAGCGGTAAAACGTTGTCCTGCAATTATTATTTGGAGAGCAATTACTGCCAGAGGTCAAGCAGGAATCCATCTCATGCCGCGAGGTGAAACTATGAAAGCTGTTAATTATTTGCAAATAATAAAGGCAAATGTTCCTATTTGGCTCAGAACATGCAACTGCCACATCTTTATGCATGATGGCGCGCTATTTCATCAGGCAAAGATCATTAAAACATGGTTTCAAGAGAATTCCATCAATGTTCTTGCTCCGTGGCCTGGCTTGTCACCGGATTTAAACCCGATTGAAAATTGCTACGTAAAATTGAAAGCAGACGTGGCAAAAACTAACTCGACGTCGACGACAACTTTGAAGGAGGCTATACCGGAGGCGTGGTCCCAATAAGTAACGCCTGATTACTGTGACTCTCTTGTTGCCTCGAAGAATAGAAGCTGTCCTCAAAGCCGGAAGAAGACTTTCTGATGTGAACTACTTGCTGGTTCCTTCGAAAGTGTGTCATTAACTGATGTGAATGTTGCGTTTAATTCAATCATATTATCATTAAATTGAAGTGGTACTATGTTTCTGTCTAAAAACCTTAATGGTCGGATCTTTTTGGCCAGCACTGTATGTATGTATACATACAAATTATATATACATACATACTTTTTATATAAACTCTTAATGTAATATATATATATATATATATATATATATATATATATATATATATATATATATATATATATATATATACATATATATATATATATATATATATATATATATATTGTTTTTTTGATTATTTAATAATAATAAATTTTTTCAAATTGATAGAGATCACTAAAAAAATAAATAATCACAAAATAGATCAATAAATAAATAAAAAAGTAAGATGAAAAAAAAAACAACTTTTTTACGGTACTTAAAGTTTCATGCCGTTTGCGGCACTCATCAGATATATATTTAAATCAAGAAAAAACCGTTCAAAAATACAATTAAAAAACCGTTACAAAATTAAAAAAAACAATGGAATGAGTTCTGACGTCAAATAATAATAATAGTAATAATAATAATAATAACAATAATAATAATAATAATAATAATAATATGGAAAAACATCTTTTTTAATCGCCAGTGTCATATTGGGAAAGAAGGAATCTGTTTCTATGTCTACACTTAGAAACAATCTCACTCCTTTTATTCAATAAATTACTATTTTTATAATAAAGAATTTCATATTTTTCGGTGAGACATAATTTGCAAGATTTGGATGTTGGATTATATGCTTTACATCGCCTAAGAATTTTCCACTTAACTATAGGGACTAAATTAGCTTCTTTTAACTTCCATACATGTTTTGAGAGTTCATTATCATTTTTGTATTTAGAGATGTTAAATGATTTAACGTGATTAATGTATCTTAATTTAAAAGGAGTTTCACTTATCCCAATGTAGGTTTTTTCATTAGAAGATGAATCAAGATTATCTGTTGTAACAGTTGCTTGATATACAATGTTGCTTGTTAAACATTTATTAAACAACGGACAGAGATTTTTATTATAGCATTTACAGTCCTGTTGATTAAGGTTTGTATTGTTGCATAAAATGTATTTGTTGTGCGAATTTATAATAGATTTTGCACTTGGCATACAACTGTAGCTAACTTTGACTGTGTTCCTGTTAAATATTTTATGCAGTTTATTATTATTAGGAAAATGTTTGTCAATAAGTTTCAAAAAACATTTTCCCACTTTGGTGCTAACGTTTTTACTAAATGGAGGGTTAAACCAAATGATGTTGCGGGCTCTGTTCCTTTTTGGAGTTGATATTGTTATAGGATTATATGTTAGACTACATTTATAACCAGACTTTAATAAAGCTTCATTATATAGAGGAATAGTATTTTGAAATATTTCTTTGTTAGATGAATTTGTAGACAATCTAAGTTCAATCGAACGTGGTATTTGTTTTAATATACTCGGCGGGTGATTTGAATCAGCATGGATGTAATTTAATGTATGATCAGGTTTGAAATAAGGTTTAAAAGTGAAGTCACTAAGATTTAGAGTCACGTCAAGGTAGTTAACAATTTCCATGTTGCATTGTATAGAAATCCGTAAGCCATTGCATTTAAATATTTCGACAATATGCTTTTTTATTTTTTCCATTTGAGGGCCGCTTTAATTACTAAAAACTGCCAAGCCATCGTCACGGTATAAACCAACCTCAAGCTTGTTATAAAATTTTCAAATTTGAAAAATAAAAAATATTCCTACCAGCTCACAAACCTCTGCACTGTCGAACGCTCCCATGGAAACATCAAATAAACCACTTGATTGCTTTATCCAAACTTGATCATTATTAAAAAGCAAAGACTTGCTTGCATGAAAAATTAGTGATATGTTTTCTTTATTTAATGTTAGGTGTTGCTTCGCAAAATTGATAGAGTTTTTAAAAAGTGTTTCACTGATCTTCTATCAGTTATCAGAAGGGTAGAAGTCGATAATATCAAAAACTAAAAATTTATAAAGGTGTTTATCTTTAATAAAATTTATATTAAAAATAAAAGTGTTTTTAAAGAATTTGTCTGCCACCGCCTCCCGCCATATATAACAAATAGCGCCGAGATACCTGTGTTGCTTTAGGATCAACTAACATGGTTTTAGAATGCAGTTGCAGAATAGAATAGAATGCAACAATTTTATATATATATATATATATATATATATATATATATATATATATATATATATATATATATATATATATATATATATATATATATATATATATATATATATATATGCAAAACTCTAAAATAAAGATTTTGTTCAATTGTAAAAAGACATTTTGAAACGGTTACAGTAAACTCTTTTTCACTCTAGGTCTTTGCTTTATTTTTATACAGAGATTTTTTTTATACTTTTATCTCTCTGTGCATGCATCAACTGACTGTTATATTTTATTGCAGAAAATCGTACATACATACATTGACTGACAAGTTTGGAGTTATATATGCACACATACAGGATTGTAGTTATGTATATATATGTATATATAAAAACGCTCAAATCAGTACCCACTTCTTCCTCAAAAACATGCAATGTCTTCAAGAAGGAGGGTGTCCCTACTTACACCTCGCCTTAGTTACGGTTTTTTAATATATCGAGGGCTTTGAGCCAAAACGACGTATCTACCCTCAGTAAATGTATGTACTCTCCACTGCGCCTATCCTTATTTAAGTCAGTAGATGTATGTACACTCCACAGTGTGTATCCCTATTTAAATCAGTATAATCCACTGGGACTACATCTAAATCAGTCGATTTATGTATGCAATGATCCACTTATTCTATGAAACTTTGAAAAATAAATTTAAATAATAAACATAACTATAAATAAACAACAATAATACTTAAAAATCATAAAAATAAAACAAAATATAAAATAAAAAATCTCCCCAATAAGGATTTGAACTTAATTACACTAATATCAGTGATTAGCAAGTTTTATTTTTTAACAGCTTGATAACTATTTATTTACTTTGTTTCGACGGAGAAAAGTTAAAATACCTTCTATTTTAAAAAACGAATGCAGGTATTTTTTACTATATTTTGAGGAACAAAAAAATAATTTTAATTAGCTCAAGACCGTATATACATTTTTAAACAGTTTGTGAGTTATATAAATGACCTGTCGTTGACGGCAGACAAAAACGAATTACAATGTCAATTAAAACTATTGCAACCAATTGAAACGTGAAGTGTTGTAATATTGTTCTTGTTAGTATAATTGACCCAGATGTTTTAGCTTACTTTGAAGGTATATTGAAGTTCCATTAATTTTAAAAATGTTGTTTTAAATAGAACATGTTACAGAAATTAGAAATTCCGTTCTCTCAGTGTGTAGTTTAATAAAGTTTGCTACTCCATATGTATGAGATCTGGGTATGAGGTATGAAATCTGTCAATCAATTCTAACAATTTAGAGATTGTAGAACTTAGCAAAATAACGTCATCTGCATATGCAATGAAACTAGTATATATGCCATATACCGTCAATCTTACTTTTGCACTGTGAGACTATTCGTTTAAGATGTCTTTAGTTTAAATGTTATAAAAATGAGGCGATAGAATAGAACCTTGCTGCACTCCTTGAGAGACTAAGTTAATTTGAGGTAAAACCTTGATATGATATATTTGCCGTTTTAGAAAGATATAGCGATGAAATTGTGTGCACTACAGATAATGGTTGGAATTAGAGCTTCTCAAATAGCTGATTCCAGCTGCAAGGATCAAAAGCTTTATTGGTATTTAAACTGCACATTTATAGCGAGGTGTTGTTATTTTTTTAGTGCTGTATAGTTTCACTCAAACTGGTGGAAATGGCTATCTGTTATACTAGAACATATAATTAAAATTAGGTATACTAAAAGTTTAGTAAAGATAGGAACTAATTCTACGGTGATTTTCTGGAGTGTTATAAGATTTTTATATGACTTAAGCAGTGGAATAGTTGTTGAAGTTGATAGATCTCTTAAAATATTTCAATTTGTCAGAATGTTATAGAGCTTCAAAGAGAGTACAAAGAAAAGAATACTGTAATGGAGCTTCAACTTTTACAAAGTTTATAGAGCCACAAAAACAAAAATATTATTTTGAGAGTTTTTAAGGTGTTCAGTATTACTGACTATTAGGGTAATGGTTGATATTAAAAACTTGGTTGTTATTTACTGTTAATTTTATATTTATTAAAAGCTATTGATAGATTTTGATTACATACTTTAATAAAAATTTCGTTATTCCATGCATATTTTGGAATATAGCTATGTTTTTAAGTTGTGCTAATATTATTCTGTGTTATATGTGCGATACTCGTAGCTATTGGTAAGCGATCGTCTAAGTTAAATGAAGAAGGAGGAGGAATTACATTTATAACGGATAAGGATAACTCTTTTAATGCTGCGATGTGATTGATATAAGAAAAATTAAAGAGATTTTTATGCTAGTAGGTGTATGTTGGACCAGCGCCATTGATTATTTCGATAAACGAGAACTAACTTGATTTAATGAAAGTAGAGAGACTTAGAGAACTTGTTGCATTTTTTGTTATTAAGATACTCAGAATTGTAGATCTTTTTAGGATATGAGTGGAAATCTACAGTAATATTACATTCATTTACATATTCATAGTTTTTTTTATAATTGACGCAATAAGATTTTATTTCTCCTTGTTTTGACATAATGTAAGGTAAAAACCAATAAAGATTAGATTTAATCATTTATGTTTAATTTTTTTTGTGTGATTATTAGGTGCTCTCAGAAGTCCTTACGGCCTTAATACAGAGCACCACGGAAGATTACCTTTTAATAGCAAAAATATTTTCATCTTCATAAATTATGCGAGAAGAGAAAATATTTTTGAACAATGAATGCATTTTCTCCAAATGGTTTTCCATATGCCTTTATTTGTGCAGCATGTAAAATTACGGAAAAAAACTAAACTTCGCAAGTGTCTTCAAGATCTTTTTGACTTGCTGATTTATTTTGCCTAACAAAACATAAGAACTGTATATTAGTAAAGTAGTTTGTAACATGCATTTCCTTTGTTCAATCAAAAATAAATATAAACAAATAAATATATATATATATAGTATTTGCGTTAATAAGCTAACTATCATATTAAAAAAGTTCACAACAACGAGGTTTTTTAAAAGGTGGTAGCCCTTGTCATTAAAGATTGTGAAATCAGAGCTGTGGAAATGGCGACTGATAAAAAGGTTCTTAAAGGTTCAATTAGTGAAGTTTAAGATAAAGACAAAGTCACAATTTGCAAGAAAAATGAGTGTGGTGTTTGTGCCAAGATTCTAGGTAGCAAAGACATTATACAGTGTAAAATCTGCGACAAGTGGCATCACTGTAAGTGTGTAGGGATAACAAATGAGTTCTATGAAGTTATTAGTTTGAATGACCAGACACATTGATTCTGTAGAGGTTGTAACTCTGATGGTTTGCACTATACAGTGTTCACTAACGTTTGTTAGGTCGTTTTGTCAACAATATTGTTTATAAACGTTACGTTTTTCAGTAGTTATAAGCTATTAGTAAAAAATCGCATTTATTGTCTCATCTGTTTATTTTATCACTATTCTCTGCCTACTGATTATATGTCTGTATTTTTTTTATCTCTGGCTAATCATTTTTTAATTTATCTGAGTCTGTTTTGTGTGATAGCTTTTGTCTATACTTATCAGGCAAGATTTATATTTCTCATACTATTGGAGTCACCACATTTTCTACCATATTTTCTACTAACTACTTTTATACTAACAACAAACATTCGATGTTTATGAGTGGTATTTACTTATTATATTTATAAGACACATTTCAACCATAAAAGAAACGGTAAGTTACTCATAATTATTAATTACTATTTTCTATTTGCTTTAGTTTATTTCTATACATTATATTGTTTATTTTTGTACATACGCATACATGCATGTGTACACGTTTGTCTATTCTAATGTAAGTGTACATGATATTTATATGTATTAACATATTTGCTTATATTCACACCACGCGCATCCCTTAATACCCTCATGAGATCGTTAAGAATGTTGGAGCTGTATTAAAAACTGGGATAGGGATTGGGATTTTTGGCTTTTGTAGTGTAGTCCTGTTATATTGCAATATTGACTAGCATGACGTAGATTGCAGGCGGTGAGATCTGTTGAAAAGACACGCCCCTGACGAGTGGCATTAGTGCAGGTCTCGAGCTCTCCGAAACGTCATTGGTGATCGCAGTGCATTACTGAAGAGGGGGATTACCATTTTCCACTACTTAATTCTAATTGGTTACCATGGCACCAAAATTCTTTTACCTCTTACACCCACGTATTATAACGCTTTGTGAGCTTTTTATTATGGATTTGTTACATTAACGACATTTATATACTTTTATCTCACACAGGTGATTATCAGTTTTCAGTTTATTATCTAGAGTTCAGACCATAAATAGTAGGACATTTATTAGTCTAATTTTTCTTTTTATATTGCCCGTACTATCATTTTTGATCATTTTTCTTATTATTTTGTTATCTATTTATTTTATTTTATTGTTTTTGTATGGTGCGATAATTTTAGCCATGGTTGCCGTTTATAAACCAGCGGATAGATATTGACTTGTTTAGTCATAGACTAAACATTGTTTCATCATTTGTTTAGGATGACTAGAGCGTGAGTTATTGTTCACCCTATCCCTGAGACCTAACATTTTATTCCTCCTGCAGAATAGTCTTTACATTCATTTATGATTCTCACTCAATGACATCACCTACAATCTACTTCTATTTTCACATGTCCCAGGTCTACGTAACTGTACGGCTCCGTTGGTCATTTTTTGCGACCATTGTGTCGCATAAACAAACAAATTTATTCTTTGTGGCTGGTGAGCCCCGACTTTTTCCAATGTACACTACAACGACAACACGGACATTAGGCTATCCCGCTGGATGTGGTTACGGCGCCCAATAACCTAATGACTACGCTAACACTCACGCACACGTTCATTCAGAAGCTCCACATTGCACGTCGGATCAGCGCTCGCTGACTATGTGCTCGGATCTAAAATCATAGCACATCATTCCACCCCAGCACGGGGCAGTAGCTCTTTTGACTGAGAGCAATGGCTTGTGGCCTTCGGTGACTAATGTGTGCATTTGATCAATTGAAATCAATTCTGTAGGTCTTACGTCTGGCTCTGATGTGCTAGCCCATAAGCGCAAGGAGTGAGTGTGTTTAGCTTTCTATTCACCCGATTTGAAAGTGAACGAAAACATAACGAGACCATACGAGACGACCAAACGGTACATACTAATGCACTACACCATCACACCTGTAGACATCAACAGTCTCTAAAATCAGTATATCAAATATTTGTTCTTTGTTGCATATGTTCAACACTCAGAGTGACTAGAGCGTTAGTTGTTCCTCCCCATACCCCCTTATCGTCTATTCTTCGTTTTTCTACTTCACGAAAGTCTTGCCACACATTTTATATTTTCTTATGATTTTATTTTTTATTCAATGACACCATCTACAATCTGTTTTTTTTTTTCACATCTCCCAGGTCTACGTAACTGAACGGCTCCGTTGGTCACTTTTTGCGATCTTTGTGTCGCATAAACGAATAAATATATATATATAGTATTTGTGTTAACAAGCTAACTATCATATTAAAAAAATTCACAACAAGGAGGTTTTATAAAAGGTGGTAGCCCTTGTCATTAAGGATTGTAAAATTAGAGCTGTGTAAGTGGCGACTGATAAAAAAGTTCTTAAAGGTTTAATTAGTGAAGTTAAAGATAAAGACAAAGTCACAATTTGCAAGAAAAATGAGTGTGGTGGTTGTGCCAAGAATCTAGATAGCAAAGACATACTGTGTAAAATCTGCGACAAGTGGCATCACTGTAAATGTGAAGGAATAACAAATGAGTTCTATTGAGTTATTAGTTTGAATGACCAGACACATTGGTTCTGTAGAGGTTGTAACTCCTATGCAGGTAAACTAATTACGGAAATTAAGAGAAAACAAGACAAAGTTGAAGGTTTTGAACTACCACTTATCAAACATATGGAAGAATGAAAAAAGGAGATGCACAATAAATGTTATCTGGAAGTTTTTATTCAACTAGAAAATTTGATTAAAAAATAAACAACATTTAAAAAGAAAACTCTATTATCCAAAAAATAGACTTTTAACTAGAAAAAAGTATCAAGGTTTAAAGTCATTTCTTAACAGCTAGATAATGAACTAAAGATCAGAGCAACAGATGTTGACAAAATGTTCTACGACAAGAGAAAGCTGATGAAATACAGAACAAGGAAATTTTTTAGTATCAGATATTTACTATACTATTTAGAGTATCAGAAAGTAACAGTATCTCAGCTGATGAACGATACCAAAAAGACGAGAGATATTGCCTTGAAATTTTCAGTGTAACTAGTTCGAATATTGTTAAAAAAGATATAATTAAAGTGATCCGACTTGGTAAATAAGATAAAAATGCATTAGATCGTTTAAGACCATTATTAGTAAAACTAGAAAATCAATGTCATAAAAACCTTGTGATGGAGATTCTAAGTAAACTTAAATATGCAGATGCTAAGTATAAGTCAATCAAAGTGGCTCATGATTTGACAATAAAAGAAAGAGAAGATCTCAAAATTTTCGTTGCAGAGGTGAAGGAAAAAACAGCAAAAGAATTTTTCGGGGAATGAATACATGTGGTAAAAGGCAGGCAAGAACAAATAAAAATCATGAGGCTTAAGAAATCTTTTGGAAATATATAATTGATAGAGTTTGCACAAATAAAATTGACCAAAATAATGAAGCCCTGAAAAATAATGAAGCCTATCTGATTATATTGATGAATCATCGTTAGTATGTTTGTTCTTAAATACAAAAAGTTTGATTAATGAATTTCAAGCAACTGTCTATACTTTACAACCAGATATTATTGGGATAACTGAGTGTTGGGCTACAGAAAGTGTATTGGACTCTGAACTTGAATTAGCTAATTGCATACGTTTTAGGCATGATTGACCAGTCAAAAAGCGAAGGGGAGGTATATTACTTTATATCAAAATAGTATGGCAACTTTGACTCGTAAAGTAATGCCAAAGCAATCAAAAATGCCCTAATGACTCGTAAAGAAGAAGCCAAAGCAATCAAAAGAATAAGGAAGATATTTTCTAGACAAAAGAACAAATCTCATACTGCAGTGGTTAGTGTGAATAAAAAATGCAAATGTTTAATTAGGAAAGCAAAGATTGCCTTTGAGTATATGCTGGCGCGAAATATCAAACATGATTCTAAATTATTCTTTGCTTATGCTAGAAGCAAAACAAAGTCAACAGTTAAAGCTGGAGTGCTGTTAAAAAATGAGGGTGTTAAAATTGATTCAGTTACTTAATTCTCCCTCTCATTTAAGAGGAAGAGAAAGTGTTTTTAAAGCAGATTGTAAAAAAAAGTAAAAAAACACACAATAGACAATAGTAACTGGTTTTATTATGTTACCAGTAAACAAAATTATTTTTACCTTGATTAAAAGACAAATTCCCAGCATTTCTTAATTAAGTTCCGGCGTCTCTCTGACTGTTGACTAATGATTAATAGAGTAAACGTAACATCATATTAAATTTACAAAATTAAAACCATGTTTTAACAGTAAGCAAACTAATCAAGTAATGACAAAGGCAACTAAAAAAAAAAAAAAAGAAAAATTATGTTTGAAATTATAAAAAAATTTAAAACCATTTATGTTATTAACTGTTTGTTTATAAATTGTTGTTATAAACTGTTATTTATCTAAATATTACTTTAAATACATATACTATAAATCACTCAATGTATTACTATAAATAATATTACTATAATTAGAAAAATTTATACTTTACTTTGTTCTCAAGTGTATAAAGTAAAATTGAATTAACAGATATTAACACTGCTTGAAACTGAATTCTTGCAAGTAAGTTATCTGCTCGCTGAGCAGCATTTCTTACATTTCAACATAATTTTGATGTCTCCTATTATTATTTATACTAATAACTTTAAGCATAATATTATCCATTTCAATTTCACTATTATCATTAAACATATTACCAATAATATTATTATTGTTAATTGAATAATGAATAAACGTAAAACAGTCATACAAATTGTGATCTTTTCTCATCAAAGACTATATTTCAACTTAAAATTTATTGTAAAATTGAGGTACACGATTTCAAACCAATGTTGCATGTTCAGGATTGTGCACCAATTATGCCATCTCTTGGGAAAAAAAAGTGAATAAACCTTAGGATCTAAGTTAGCTGACATTCTCAATAAAACTTCTAAACTATTTGGGTAAATAACTTCCCTGGAAGCAGCTGCAGCACTCTCTAACGAATACAGCAACTTCACTATACTTTGCAAATGAAACATTAAAATATGTAAGTAAAGTTGATTGCAATGTTATTTCTTTCAAAAATTTACTGCTGCAAATGGGTCAGAGAAATACAGTTGATAATGTTGGGGGAATATCTTGATCTGGCCTAAGATTACCTAAACAATGAAAAACTTGACCACATTTTTTAAAACATGGCGGCCTACGATTTATAGGTTATACCACATTATCAGTAAATAAAGCAAAATAAAGACATAACTTTCTTAATGATATAACTTTCTTGCAGAAATAGTGAAAATGGAAGCAAAATTACCTTTCTATAATGGCAACATAAAAAATGTGTTTCATTAAGAAATCTTTTAGCACAGCAATGCTGACAGATCTGGATTATTTCTCCTAAATAAATATAATCTAGAATAGTATCTATATATTGTATATATATGTATATAAAATAAATATACATATTGTATATATATATAATATATTTTATATTAGCTCTATTTTATATAAACTTAGCTCTATTTTATATAAAATATATATACATATTGTATATATGTATGGATATAGATATATAGATACATATTGTAAATTTATATATTGTTTTTATATTTTTTCTTTGATAGAGAAAAAGTTATTATTTTGTCCATACAGTTTCCTAATATGGTTAGAAAATATAAACGTCTAACTAATCCACAATCCTGGGAAAAATATTCAATGAAAGCAGCTATTGAATCAGTAATGAAGAAGGAAATGGGGTATAAGAAGGCATCGTTAATGTTTTGTATCCCAACAATGACACTGCGAGGCAGAATAAAAAGACTTCAGCAAGGGAGTTTAGAACTAAGTACCGTAAGATTGGGTGGCTTTGGCCCATTTTGCACCTTAATGTCTATTGCATGAAAGCCACAAAAGTTATTTCCTCAAACACTAAGTACTATTAGAAGTACATAGAAAGGACAGTTAAAACTATCTGTCTCCCATTTGAAAATTATTTATCTATTTATCTTTTAGGTGGTTTAAATGGTGGGTCAAAGTCGCCCTGTGTGTTAGGGTGACTTTGGCCCAACCCTGTAAAAAGGGACTAAAGGAAGCAAAACAACAATAAAAACAACAATATTTAGGCAAAGAAAATAAATTTACAAAAATAAAGTGACAAAAAAAGATTTAGTAACAAAGTTCTTGTATACAGTAAATAAAATATAGGTACAAACTAAACAAGTATAGGTAACAAGTACAAAAAATAATTTAGGTATAAAGTAAACAAAAATGACTAAATAAATGTTTTAAAAAATTTAGTGAAAAAGTTCTGGAACTGAATAAATTCCTCTTTTCGAAATTTTCTTTGGTTCCTCAATAAAATTGACTATTTCAGACTGGGGAAAAAAAAGTTACACTGTTGGTAGTGACCATTTCCAGTTAATTCTATTTTTTTCATAATAGTAATTTCTGCTCCATTTTTTCTTAATTTTTTCAACTGCAAAAAAAAAATTTCGAAAGTTACTTTAAAATTATTCAATAGTTATTACATTAAATAATATTAGTTATTTAAATAATTAGTTATAAAGTTTACTAATTGATTAGCTAAACATAAATAATTCAAAATAAATAAACAAATCTGTCCAGGATTTAATTCTCCATTGCATTTAACAATTCTCTACAAGATTTAACAATTTCTCCTTTTTATAAACATTTTTTGTTTTATCAATATTTTGAAAGTTCTTTTTGCCTAATGCTGAATGATCTAAAGATTCTGTATGACTTTTTACGACTAAACTTACATCTGCAAAAATTAGATAAGAAGTCTCAGTAGTTCCAGTATTTGTACTTGGGCCAGCAAAGTCAATGTCGTTGGTCTCAATTGTATTTATAATACTGATAGGTGTATCTACATTATTTGAATTTAATCTATTATTTTTATTTATAACACAAGATGATATATCTGTTGAACATAAGCTTTTACCTGGGACAGCACATACTTTACCTCGCTTTGGTTTTTAGAACCATCTGAGGAATCATCCAGTGACTTACATAAATGATCTAAAAATGATTGGCTTACTAAACCTACATTACAATATGGTAGTCGTGAAAGCAATCGAGACTTGTCTAATGGAAAAATTCCAGTTTTGCGAAAACCAGCTCTAAGGTTATCATTCCCATGTTCATTTTAGTTGGCAATTAAGCAGTCTAAAAGTCTAGGAAATTCATCTTTAGGAAGAGAAGCAACTCTCCCTCCTTTTCATTTCTCCTTCCATTCACATAATATTTTGCGCCAGTTAATCTTCATAGGTCTAAAGTAGGCAACATCTAATGGCTGCGTGAGATGTGTAGAGTTTGCTGGTAATGCTACAAATCCTATGTTATTGCTTTGACATGCATCCAGTACTGCAATGCTCAAATGTGAAGATACATTATCACCTATAATGACACTTCCTCCTTTAGCCTTCTTAAGTCTTGGAAGAAGTAAAGAGAAAAACCAGTCCTCAAAATATGTTGAGTCAAACCAACCACTTTTTGATCTGTTATAACTTGCTTTTGGTGGCCCATGTTCCATCCATGTATTCCATAACAACTCAGCTTTGTAAACAACATAAGGTGGTAGCAATTCACCATTAGCATTGCCACGAAACATTACAGAGAACGAGTTCTTTCTATAATTATTTATTATATATTAAGATTGGTTTCATCATAATTCCATATATTATCAGGTGATATATTACTTATTTAATAGATTTATAAAGTAGTTATCAATCACAGTCGTTCCTATTTCTGCTCTCTTTCGCTTTATGTTGCTTGCAAATCTTACTGTGTTCTGGATTTCTTTTTAAATAGATCATATCCAATTGCCACCTGGAAAATTATTTTTGAACTGAGGTATAACGACGCCTTTTTTCTCTAAATACCCTTTAACTATGCATCTTAAATCATATTTATCAACAGGAAAACCAAATTCAGATGATTTTATTGAATATGCCTTAAACATGT
The DNA here is from genome assembly GCF_038396675.1 of Hydra vulgaris. Taxonomy (NCBI): domain Eukaryota; kingdom Metazoa; phylum Cnidaria; class Hydrozoa; order Anthoathecata; family Hydridae; genus Hydra; species Hydra vulgaris. The sequence goes on from NC_088933.1 coordinate 17,784,875, forward strand.
CTTCTTCTTTTGATGTAAATATTTGCTGACCACAATACTTTTTAGGATATGTCTGTTATATATATATATATATATATATATATATATATATATATATATATATATATATATATATATATATATATATATATATATATATATATATATATATATATATATATATATATATATATATATATATATATATATATATATATTATATATATATATATATATAACAGACAGTTTTATATATAACATATATATAACAGAGAGTTTTTTATTAAACTACCGAAGTTTTAAATTAAACTCATTTTCCAGTAAAGAGATGAAAGTGAAGCAAAGGAAATGTTGATGCGCAAATTTTCAAAATGTGGATGCGCAAATTTTTAAAAGTAAACATCACTTTTTACTTTTGCATTAGTTAATCTCAAATCGGTTCGTAATATCAATTCGTTTCAAAGATAAAGAAAACAAATGAAAAGTAACTATTAAAGTTAAATCTTGTGTACTATAATCAGTCGACTAATGGGTTCAAAATGTTCTTTACAACTAGAAGAAAGTGATATAGATGAAATTCAAAAAGAAACCGGATGTATGTATATGAGCTAGTATTTAAAATAGTATTCCAAAGAAGCTTTGATATAAATTGCATTTAAACACTTAATAAACATTTTAATATATTGAGTTTATTTGTCTTCAAAACAAAATCCATATATTTCACACTAAATCAATGTATATAAAATAATAAATTTATGTATAGATAAATTATGACTAAATAATATTAGGTACGTAACATGAAAATTTTAAATTAGTTAAATACTTGATTTTTAGTTAGAATCATTAGAAACCCCATAAAAACAGTATTTTAGAAATAAAGAAATTATCGAATCGAAAAATTCTACTAAAAGTTACGTGCTTTTTAATAGCAAATTTTTGATATATGGATTTGTTGAAGAAACTGTGATCAAAGTTTAGTATTCTTTCACCTAAAATGTTATAACTTTTCTAGTTCTTGTCTAAATGCTAATAACTTGGTATTAAATAATAATAAATAATGAGGAAATATTCAAAAATTCATTATTTAAGCTACTTAATGGCAAAAAACTACTTTAATGGCAATATTTTAATTCATATTGTAAATTCAGATTTAAATAGAACAATTAATACTGAAATTTACAGAAATTTTATTTATTTTCATATGCTTAAAGGTTAACATGGTTGGAGCAGTCTTTTGTTAAAAACTTAATTTATCTTTTGCAATTTTATCCTAGTTGGTTTTATTGTTATGTTTAATTGTTATAGTGGTTTTATTGACACAATAAACATTGTTTATTTACATTTATTATATTTAATTACATTTAATTTTTGTTATATATATATATATATATATATATATATATATATATATATATATATATATATATATATATTGATATTTGAGTCTGTTTTGTATTATAAAAATAAAACAAAACTCATAGTCGTAAAAGAGTGCTCAATATTAAAAAGATACTTCAAATAGAGCGATATACATATATATTAACGAAGAAAAAACAACTTTTTCTATGGTACTTTAAGTTTCATGCCTATACGGCAATCATCAGCCATTGAATACAAATTCAAAAACAACAAAAACCGCTAAAATTACAAAATACTGTGTAGTGGGATCTTAACGTCGCTAAGAAAAAACAAAATATCAGCTAATCACCGGTGTCAAAAAAAGATAAGAGGAATTTATTCTTGTGTCTGCATTTTGAAATCAACTCATTTCGTTTATTTAACAAGTTATCACCTTTATATGTTAAAATAAGGAATTTTTCGTATAAACAAAGATTGCAAATTTTTGACGAAGTGTTATAAGGATTGCAACGTTTTACAATTTTCCACTTAATTAAGGGTGTAAACATTTTGACTTTTATGTCCCAAATTTCTTTAAACAATTCGGTATCATTTTTATATTTATTAATGTTAAAAGATTTTAGATGGTTAGCATACCGAAATTTAAATGGAGTTTCACATAAGCCAAAATATACTTTTTCTTTGTAGTCAGGTTCATTTGACGACACGGTCGCTTGATAAACGATGTTCTTCGACAAGCACTGATTGTTCATGGGACAGATGGATTTATTGACACAGTTGCATGTTTTTCCCTCATCTTTACCTTGGCTATATAATATCCTGTGATTGTGCGAATTAATGATGGACTTAATGTTTGGCATACATGAGTAGCTTATTTTTATGGTATTTCGATTAAATATCTTACGAAGTTTGTGGCCAACCGGAAAGTGCAGGTCTACCATGTTCAAAAAACGACTTCCTATTTTTGTTGCAACATTGGTACTGAAAGGTGGGTTGTACCAAATTATGTTTCGCTTGTGATTTTTGAATGGGATCTGTTTTTTATTTGAATGGTAGGCGAATTTGCAGATTTAACCTGATTTAAATAATGCATCTTGATAAGGAGGAATGGATTATTTAAATATATTTTTGTTAGAAGAATTGGTTGACAATCTTAGTTCGATAGTTTGAGGAAGGCTTTTTAGTATACTAGGAGGGTGGTTAGAGGCAGCATTTATATAACTGATGGAATTACCAGGCTTGCAGTAAGGTTGGAAAGAACTGTCATTAAGATTTAACGTTAAGTCCAGATAATTAACAATTTTAAAATTACAGCTGATAGATATATGAAGATCATTATTATTAAAAATTTTCACGAAGTGCTTTTTAATTTTTTCCATCTGTTGGCCACTCCGGTTCTTAAACACTGCTAGACCATCATCTCTATACAATCCGAATTCATCTTTATCGTAAGATTGTGATAATTGAAACAAGATAAATATTCCAACTAACTCACAAACTTCTGCGCCATCAAAGGCTCCCATGGTGACATCAAATAAGCCTCCACTTTTTTTAATCCAAGCTTCACCGTTGTTAAATAATAATGATTTCCTGGCATGGTATATTAACTTTTTTTCATCTTGTTTTATAATTAAGTATTTTTCAGCAAAGGCTATAGCGTTAATCAGTAAATTTTCATTAATTGAAGGATAAAAATCAGTTATATCGAAAATTAAGAATTTGTATAAATGTTTTTCTTGAATACTTTGAAACCAATCTATAACGTTCTGTGAGTTTAGCCATTGATTAATGCAAACTTTTTTTCTAAGATCACTATTTATTTTTGATAGAATAACTTTAGAAACTCTACCTACTTCGTTTTTTGCAGGATTTAATAGGCGAACTGTAGGGTTGTTTAAAAAATTATCCTTGTGGTCTTTTAGAGTGATAAAACAATTGGAGGTGCCATTTAGTTCAATTCTGTTGAAAACATCATGATTAGTTAAAAGGTGTTTGCTTTCAATATTTATTTGATCTTTCAGATTTTGGTCAGCCTTTTTATATGTAGATGTAACGGCGTTCTTAAGGAGGTGGTTATACTCTTCTTTGGAAATTTTGTACATATTAGAATATTGTTTATTAGAAAATTGTAAAACGTTGCAATCCTTATAACACTTCGTCAAAAATTTGCAATCTTTGTTTATGCGAAAAATTCCTTATTTTAACATATAAAGGTGATAACTTGTTAAATAAACGAAATGAGTTGATTTCAAAATGCAGACACAAGAATAAATTCCTCTTATCTTTTTTTGACACCGGTGATTAGCTGATATTTTGTTTTTTCTTAGCGACGTTAAGATCCCACTACACAGTATTTTGTAATTTTAGCGGTTTTTGTTGTTTTTGAATTTGTATTCAATGGCTGATGATTGCCGTATAGGCATGAAACTTAAAGTACCATAGAAAAAGTTGTTTTTTCTTCGTTAATATATATGTATATATATATATATATATATATATATATATATATATATATATATATATATATATATATATATATATATATATATATATATATACACATATATATATATATATATATACATATATACATATATATATATATAAGTTTTTTCCATATTTTGTTGACAAAAAGTAAAAATTAAAATGCAAGACCGGAATGTTTTTTTTTTATTAATTGATAGACTGCCTGCCCCAACCAAACCCTCAGTCGATGTAGCAGCACTCTCTTGCGGGTCAGGCTAAAAGATAGTAGATGTAGAAGCACTCCGTTGCGAGTCAGGCTATTTGTCAGTGGATATAGCAGCACTCCCTTGCTAGTCAGGCTACTTGTCAGTCGATGTAGCAGCACTCCCTAGCGAGTCAGGCTAAAAGATAGTCGATGTAGCAACAGTCCGCGCATGATTTACAGTAAAAAAAAAAAATGTTGGACGAAAGTCAAAAGTAATTAAAAGTGGCGTATGTGTTGGCGTAAGAATCACTTTTTCCTTCCGCTCTTCCCAAAGACTACAAACTATAGATCTATATTTATATATATATTTATATATATATATATATACATATATATATATATATATATATATATATATATATATATATATATATATATATATATATATATATATATATATATATATATATATATATATATATATATATATATATATAGTTCAATAGATTGTTGCATTTGGGAAGTACGGAAGGAAAAAAGTGATTCTTACGCCAACACATACATCACTTTTAATTACTTTTGACTTTCGTCCAATATTAGCTTGTTGTCAGAAAGTTAAAACCATTAATTTAATTACAAATTAATCGTTTTTTAAAAAAACCGCAAAAACGCAAATTTAATTGACCAGAATTTTTTTAAAAACATTCTGAATGTTTTTAACAATATAAACAATGTTTTTATTTTTTTTAATAAAATGTTTTTATTTTTATTTTTTTTATAAAATGTTTTTATTATTAATTTTTTTACTGTAAATCATGCGCGGAGTGTTGCTACATCGACTATCTTATAGCCTGACTCGCAACAAAGTGCTGCTACATCGACTGACAAATAGCCTGACTCGCAACAGAGTGTTCCTTTATCGACTGACAAATAGCCTGACTCGCAACAGAGTGCTGCTACATCTACTATCTTTTAGCCTGACTCGCAAGGGAATGCTGCTACATCAACTGAGGGTATGGTTGGGGCAGGCAGTCTATCAATTAATAAAAAGAAAATTCCGGTCTTGCATTTTAATTTTTACTTCTTGTCAACAAAATACGGAAAAAAATTTCTGACAACATATAAGAGTTTTATATATATATATACATATATTTATACATATATATATACATTCTTATGCCAACTAATATGTCACTTTTAATTACTTTTGACTTTCGTCCAACATTTGCGTGTTGTCAGAAAGTTAAAACCACTATTTTAATTACAAATTAATCGTTTTTAAAAAAAAACGCAAAAACACAAATTTAATTGACCAGAATGTTTTAAAAACATTCTCAATGTTTTAAAAACATTCTCAATGTTTTAAAACATTCTGAATGTTTTTAATAATATAAACAATATTTTTTTTTTTTTTTAATAAAATGTTTTGATTTTTATTTTTTTAATAAAATGTTTTTATTTTTACTTTTTTAACTGTAAATCATTCACAGAGTGTTGTTACATCGACTATCTTATAGCCTGACTAGCAATGGAGTGCTGCTACATCGACTGACAAATAGCCAGACTCCCAACAGAGTGCTGCTACATCAACTGACAAATAACCTGACTCGCAACGGAGTGCTGCTACATCGACTATCTTATAGCCTGACTCGCAAGGGAATGCTGCTACATTCACTGAGGGTTTGGTTGTGGCAGGCAGTCTATCAAGTAATTAAAAAAAAAATTCCGGTCTTGCATTTTAATTTTTCTTTTTGTCAACAAAATACGGAAAAACATTCTGACAACCAGTTAGGGGTTATATATATATATATATATATATATATATATATATATATATATATATATATATATATATATATATATATATATATATATATATATATATATATATATATATATATATATATATATTATACTGATTCACTCCCAACAAAGCTGCAAGCAACCACTATTAAGAGAAGACTTTTTGTCAAGACAAGAATATCAAGGTTAGTCATCAGCAACTTTAGATATAAGGTTGTCTAGATGATCATTAATGTAGATAAGAAACAAGACAGGGCCGAGAATAGATCCTTGAGGTACTCCAGAAGTTAATGGAAACGAATGGTAGTGTTGGCCTCGAGGATAACTTTAATGAAGCAGTTGGAAACAATTTGATAATCTTTTCTTTTGATAAAATTTTCTCAAATACACCATATGAAGCAAGCTTATGGAGAATATGAAGAGAAATTTTATATAAATCCAAAATTAAAATTGTAAAAAAATATATCAAAAAACTTACAGAAATTCATGTTTTTTTTTTAATATAAAATTTTCTACAATATAATCTCGTAGAATAGAATCTTGTTGATAATCAACTTTGATTTAGCTTTCCATACAGGATGCAAATAAAAACCATAGTTGCCCATTAATTTAAACCTCTGAACCAAATTAGCAAAATGGGAAAAGTTGAATGTTCCTTTTGCCATAAGATTATGTCTAAAAACTTGAACAACTAAGCATGTTACAAATTTTTGCAAGTGTCCATATATTGTACTGTATGAAAAAGTCTAGATAAATAAATCAAATAATTAGAAAAAAATGGAGAACGAAAAATAAGTTAAGAATAATAAATGAATCAAAAGGTGGTTAGGGAAACTCAGTAATAATAATAAAAATTTTTAAATTTTTTTAAAAATTAAGTTCATTATAGGGCTTTTTCTTATAAGGGCCTACTAGCGATATATATTTTTTTGACAAATATAACAAACAAACAATGTAAGACTAAATTACTACACAATATATAAATGCTCAAAGAGGTAAATAATCTTGATAGATTGCTTATTTCTTTGAGCATTTGAAGTCTGATATTAAATTGTCATGGTATTACATACTAATATATTTACATTATCAAACTTAAAGTTACTTTTTTCTGTTCTAAATACTAATTAAAATTAAAAAGCCTACTTACTAAACATCATCAGCGATACTGTGAAGCAGTTCCGTTTTCTCTTCATAAAATTTTAACCTTTTTAGTTGATTTCTGTCTAGTTAATTTAATTTCTAGAGTAACTCAATAATTTAATTAATTAATTTTTTAATCTTACTGAGAAGAATTATTCACGCGAAACATAAAATTGTTATTAAAAATATTAACTTTTTTATTTATAAAAAAATTTAACTTAAATAAAACTATAGCTAGTGTTAGTTTTATTAGAATCTTGTTAGAATTTTCGAGGCCGGGGACTATTTTTATATCGGAGGCCTTTTTATGTGCCACAGCGTAAAAATAACTAAAAAAAAGATCTTCTTGACTATTTCGAGGCCCTTAACATTGTGGGGCCCAGGACTATAGTCCCCTTTAACCCCAACCTTAATCCAGCACTGGAAATAAGACACGAGTATATAAATAAAAAAATATTAAACTCTTTAATAAGTAAAAGAACATTCATTTCCTTATTAAGCAATTGTAAGATGTTACTTTATGTAAAAAATGTCGCCTAGTTTTATAAAAAAATTGTAAAAGAGCGATGTTTTGAAAATATTTGTTCTAAATGTAATTTATTTTGCTTTAAGTTTTTTTCGCGTTAAAAGTTATTTACTTTTTCTAGTTTTTTTTGAATTGTCTCTAATCGGTCCAAATAATCTTTTTTGCGCTTTTTTTTTGTTATTTGAAATGTTCTCAAAACGACTAAACTATCTGGCTAGTTTTTCGCTACTAAATATTATTCCTGTGGTCAGTTAACGAGAGCGATCGCTCCTGCTTCCCGACCAAGTCTGCAATGATTGATAACTTTTTTCATTTTTATCAAATTGTATTAATAGGCAGGGTTGGACTGGCACTGAGGGGTCTGTGGGTGAGACAGATGGGGCCCTTATAGTAGCAAAAAATTTAGCAAAAATAAGTTAAACCCTTAATCACTTAGTTTTTTTGTTATAAGGGTATAGGAAATTTCTAATAATGTGCATGCAAATTTTCATATCTTTGCTGATGAACTCTGTCCAACAATTTATTCAACATGTTAAAAAAATAAATCCATATGCAAGGTTTTAAAAATATAGTAATTCTGAATTGCAGCATCTCACCACTTTGTTTTCTGCACATTATTGTCATGCTAAAATAGATTATGGTTATGACAACCAAATATGATTTGTATTTTATTATTTAAAAAACAAAGCCATTAACACAAAATCAAAAAATTAAAGATTTTAATTTTAGGTTTATAATTTTTTATATATTTTATTTTAATATAAATTTTTTTAAATTACATATAAAAAAATTTCAAATTTTTTTTTTTATCTTGAATAATATAAATTTTTTAAATTAACCCATTTTACCGAATTTAAAGCTGAACTCTAATTGTATTTTACTATATATTTTATAAATACAAAAAACTAAAATATAATTAATAAGAAATAACTTTATTTTAAGTAAAGTTTCCAGCCCCATTCAATATTTCTGAGCCTTTCTGGTTTGGAATCACTTGCTTCTAATAAGTCAATGCTTAATATTATAAATTTTCTGTATGTCTTAATAAAAGAATCGTTGTAAGGAGGGGGGCCCAAAAATAGTTTACTCTAATTTATACTATTATAATACTCTCTTACCACTAATAAATAATAATTTTAGGCTGCTTTACGATATCTTTGTATATTTTATTAAAGATTTCATATTTTAATTGTAGATGTAAGTACCATATTTATTGTATTGTCTTTGCAAAATTGAGCATACAAACAATAAATAGTTATTATTAATTTGTATTTTATGTGTTTTACATGTGCACTTTGATTTATAGTGATGCCCAAGGCCTTCAAACATGGCAGGGACCCTGGGAGGGGGGGGGGGGAGAATCCACCCCAACCTCCCTGGCTAGTCTGACTCTGTAAGCATCCAAATAACATAAGCATGCATAAGTAACACAAGAGTAAGTATCTAAATAATAAGTTTTATGAGTATATAGTTAAATGGTATAGCAGGCTTGTTTAAATTTAAAAATAATATATATTTTTAAATTTAAACAATTTAAAAATATATATTATTTTTAAATTGTTTAAATATTTATTTTTTCCAAAAAATTGAAAAAAAAATTCTTTAAAAAAATACTGTAATCAGTTTAAAATATTAGTTTTTATTCATTTCATGCTCTGACTAGTCAAGTTAAGAAAAAAGTTTTAAACGATTCTTTGTAGAAATAGAAACAAAATAAAGAAATTAAAGTCATTCCACTGCAATGGAAGATTTAATTTAACTTAATCATAATTTAAAGTAACTTAAAAATTATCTTGTAAAAGATTTTTAGAAAGACTTGGAAAATAGTTTCAAACATTTAAATTTATCGTAAAAAATACATGCCTACATGAAAAAAATTTTTAATATAACATCATTTGTTGATTTACACAAAATGCTTTTATTTTGAACAATCATAATAATTAATATTTTATTTTATTTAAAGCCTTCTTGCAAAAAAAAAAAAAAATCAACTATTAAAAGTTATTCATAGTGTATAAACTTTTTATGTAGCATTTAAGTTGTGTAAACATCAAAACAGTTGTGGTCAATTTGTAAAGAAAAAAAATAAAAATAAGCATGGTCAGTTACAGCGTGCAATCAAATACCATTCCTTTCCAAGCCTGGTATAGTGATAAGTTTTTTTTGATAAGTTATAATTTTTCATTAATGTTGAAAATGATGTCATGCACACTCAAATTCTGTTAACCAGCCTTGAACCTCTTCTTTATCTATTAGGTTAGTGTAAATGTAAACCTGTGTTACATTGTTTCCTGCCTAGGTACTACTCATAGATTTTTGCTTGTGCCTCCTTGATAGTGGCTATGCAATACTTCCTATTATCTTCTAATGAGGGTACAGCTCTAAAACTCATTTTAATGGTTTTGAGGCCGGCTGGTAGTAAGATTTCTTGAGCTCTGTGGTAGCTCTCAGAGAGGCTGATTCCATCAACAGCTGAAAAATATCAGACTATTAACAGTGCCATGTTACGTATGGATGGTGTCCTTGTTAATGCTTTTTGTTTGCATTGTTGAGGCCACAAAAGTAGCCCTACGTTATGACTTTAGATTAATCAACAACTGCATAGCTGGTTGCTTAGTAAGTCATGCTCTATCTATGAAATAGTCAATTTCTCTTTAAACTTAAATCATGCCCTAAGTAAACCAAAGAATTGATTTTAGAATAACTCTTTTTATATAACTTTGACAAATATTTGTAGTTTATGAAGTAACCTTCCATCAGTTGATTCTTGCCTCTTGCAAAATTCACCAGACTTGCTTGCTCTTTGTGAGAGTTATTAAAATTTGGCTGTTCCTTCTTTGATCTTACTATTAATAGGTGTATACATACGCATCAGTTCACCTATTTATCAAGAAATCAGGATTGAATACCTTGATCATTCTTTTATGTGCTTCCGCTTAGCACCTCTTCACTCTATCACCTTTCTCTTTGTTATTCATCGTTCTCACATCATCATGTAATATCTGATCAAATTGTTTATGCCATTTCTTTTTTACTCCTCTGCCAATCTTGCTGTTATTGGTTACTTTAATGCTCATCACACTGAATGACTTAACACTGACACCACTGACCCTGCTGGCACTAAAGCCTATAGTTTCTAGATTTGTGACTGGTTTTCCAGACAATCCTTTACTCCTTGATTTGTGTCTTGCGTGTGACCCTTACTTGTGTTCAGTTTCTGCTTGTTCTCCTTTAAGTGGTTATAAAAAGGTGCTGTCCGATGCTAAACTCCATTATTCTCAGTTCACTAAATCTCATACCTTATCTCAGAAGTAAGGCTCTAAAGGCTTTTTGAAAATCTTTAATAGCATCATTAACAAAAGGTAGATCTAGCATTTCATCACTCATTCATGGAACTGATTTTATTACCTTATATAAGGATAAGGCAGAACCATTTGCAAAGAACTTTTCTTCTAATTCGACTCTTGAATCTTATGGCCATACTCTTTCTTCCATTCCAATTAAACGGGTTAACCCATTTTAAGACATTCACTTCAGCTTCCCTTGCTAAAGTCTCACAGACAGCATTCCCAGTGATGAATCCAGACCTGTTTTGGTACCGTTGGAGCAGTATGGGTGCCCAAAAAGTACTTTTTTATTAATTTTTCTATTGCTTTAATTCTAGAAGATATACCAAGTTTGCTTACAGTAAACAGGTTGAGTTGTTTGAAACTAGATACAAGAAAAAAAAAAAAGATTAAAAGGAGAAGAAAAAGTATAAAAAAGATAAAGAAAAACAATAAATTTATAAATGTTTTTGCAATGACATTTGTAGAGTAAAGGGTTTCAAAGCATGCCCAGTCTGCCACAAAATAAAAAAAATCAGTATGCAGCAAAATATCATGTAGAGTTAATGGAGCGAATCAATAATGATTAAACTTGCAACATCAACCAAAACAAATGCTAAATATAAAAGCAATTTGAATGACAAGGAAAACAATAACATCAATTAGGGATATGTTTTATGTTATTTTGTAATGTAACTTACTGTTTCTGAAAAGAAATTTAGACTTGGTGTATTAATGTTTGTGTTAACCTTAGTACCCCTTAAAAACAAGCATCTACCAAACTAAGTAATGATTAAAAATCATTGTTGCAGCACTGGTTTTAACTAGAGGAGGAGGGGGGCTATCATAAGAACAACCTTACCCCTACCTCCTCATTGCTGAAAAAATAACGTTATCCCCAAATAAACTCTGGGTTTGTCACTGTTTCCTGTCATAGTCTTACAAAACTGTTTTTCAGAACTCTCTCCAATTTTTAAATTATTATTCTCTAAACTATTTACTAAGTGCTTGACCGAGTCTTGTTTTTCTACCTGCTGGGAAATGGCATCTGTAGTTCCAATTTTTAAAAACTCTGGAGATCATTCTAACCTCCCTTCAACTTTATACTCCTGTGTTAAAAAATGTCTTATCTTTTCGATGGCTTAGAACAGGCAGCCAAATCTGATCTCATTTCTGCGGCTTGAATCTGATCTCACTTCTGTAACAGATTGGGGGTTGCAGTGGCTTGTGAGTTTTAACTCGAGCAAAACTCAGTTGTTTATTGCAAACAATTATCTTAATAAAGGAATGTTGACATTCCTTTATTGATGAATGACAACTCTCTCACTGAGTCCACTTCTTTACATCTTTTTGAACTATCCTTCACTACTGACCTCTCATGGAAACCATATATACAATTAATTGCTAAGTTAGCATCTGCTAAGGTTGCTTCTCTCTATTGTGCTTGCTATTTTTTTACTCCTGATTCCATTCTACCTCTACAAGTAACTTATTCACCCTCATATGGAATACTGTTGTCATGTTTGGACTTGTTCTTCAAATGATGCTCTTTCTCTTCTAGACAAAATTCAAAAACACATTTTAAACATAGATCTGGTAAGCTTGAGCCTCTCTCCTATCATCGTAAAGTTACATCTAAAACTCATTCCCGCTTGACTCGTCATTCAGCAAAGTTTCATTATTTACTATATCTGTCCCTGTATGCTCTAAAAACTTTTGTTTGTCTGTTTTTTCCCTTTCACTTCAACCCTTTTTTTTCTAGTAAATTCAAACTTAATAGTGGTTGCTTGCAGCCTTATTGGGAGTGAATAAGAATTTAAAAGAGTTAACTAAATAACGATTATAACCAATTTATAGATTTATTTTTAAATTGTAGTTGTAATTGGCCACACTCTTACGAAAATCGGTTTTTCAAAAAACCAAATTTGGTTTTACGGCTTGTCCCAATAAACGAACCAAATTTGAATATCTAAAAAACCAATTTTTTTTGGTTTTTCAGAAAACCAAAATAATTTGGATTTCTGGAAAACCAATTTGAATATCCAGATAATCAAACCAAGCTGGTTTTCTAGAAAACCAACGCTATTTGGTTTTCTTTATCAAAATTGGTTCGTTTATTAAGACAAGCCGTAAAACCAAAAATTGGTTTTTCAGTAATATCCATAAAATGATATTTTATGTCAAAATTCTTAACGCTTAACACGATTTTTTAATGCATTTATGATTATTTTACTAAACTTGGTTTTTTTTTACAGAATATAAGTAATCGGCCAGAGATTACAATTTAATACAAAAACTAAAGTTTATTAATTTATTACCATATATACTTTTGATACGTATTTATATACATTATATAAATATATGGTGTTATATATAAATCGTATTCTAAATAGAAATATTAATGTACTATGAAACATAATAATATATTACTATATCAATTGAAAAAGAAAAAAATTCTCTATAAAGCAAATAAAAAGCGATAGCGAGTTCAAAAAAATAAACTTGATTTAAAAAAAAGGGTTTGAAACAATGACATTTTTATGTTATTTTTATAATTTATATTAAAAGTTAAAAAAACTGACAATGTTTTGAATGTTGCCAGGAAGTTTACTATTTCGTTCAAAAACGTAATGTTCTAAAAAAAAAAGGTTTTTTGAAGTTTCTTTGGATACGCGATATCAAATATATAATAGGAACAGATGACAAGAGCCAAGCCACAAGTTATTTTAAAAATACTACAACAAATATAAAATATAAGTGTTGACTTTGATTGTAAACTGTTTGAGTTTTTAAATAATAAAAGTTGAACTCAATTTTTAATCAAATAAATGAATATTAAAACGATTTAAATGATATAATGCTATACAATCTTTTAAATGAATATAATAATCAACAAAATTTACTAGCGTCATAGTGAACAAAAGTGCTTCTTTATCACAAAAAATGCTTGGAAGAATTAACGCATGAAGGTTTTTCATTGTCGCTAAAAATAAGAAAAATAAAATAAAAATTACAAAATTAGAGTAATAATTCAATAATTTTAATGTTAAATTAACAATTATTACCATCACTAATCTCATCCAGTACCCCATTGCACAATGTTGTCCATCGAGCTAACAAAGGTTTTTTTAAATCTATCAACTTCTTTATTCCCTCCTTCATTCTACCCAATAATAACAAGCAGTTATTATCAATATCTTTATTTAAGAAAAAAAAAAGTTATTATCAATATCTTTATTTGTAATAGGTCTAGCTGCTGCAAAAAGCTAATAATAAAACAAAGAAAATGACATCACAACGCCATTAAATTAAGTAAAAAAAAGGCTGACTCCCACCCTACCATTGCAAGGGCTATTCTAAAAAAATTTGGGAAACAATACCCAGGAGCTGCATGAATATGCGATTTAGCAGAAAAATATATATTTACAGACTTTGAAAAAAACAACACAGACTAATAAAAAATTAAAGTTCAATAATAACAGAAAAAATTAATCTTGATTTTCCCAGGCCAAGGAAGTAAAAATATTTTTAATAATACAACTAATAGTCTAATTTAGTTTTATTATAATTTCAATTTTGTTAGGTATTTTTAATATAGTTTATGTTTATTTAAAGTATATTTCTTTATAAAAGTAACAAGGCAAATGAAATTTGTTATTTCAAGAATTGTGTGAAGTCGCTATTAAGTTCATATAATGGGCAAATTATAGCTCAATTCAGGAACGCTGTGGTTGCAGACAACAGACAACATTATCAGAGCAATATAAATACAAAAGAGTTCTTTCATTTTGACGTATATTTTAATGCCTCGATTGACAAGACAATCTGGTGAGCCAAAAATTCATTATCAGGGCACAGTTTCGGACACTCATCAACCATGCTTTTTATAACATCTTGAGTTATACCATCGTCCACATTCTATAATACAATAATTAAAATATGGTAAGTAGTTTTTTATAGATTTATGCAAACCGGTTAAATGATACAACAAAATTTATGTATTTTCTCATATAAACATATATGCTGTGAAATCATGCTTACCTTATCACTTGAGTGATGACAGTGACGTTTTGCTGAGCAAAGATTAGTAGCCTCATTCAGCAAGTCAGATTTCCGCTTACGGCCAGAATTAACTCTAGAGTACTTTATCTTAAACTGTGCCACTTGCTCATCATTGAGAAGAGGTTGTCTAGGGCGCTTAAATTTTGCTTTCAACAAATGCACAAGAAGTTCCTGACAATAAAATAAAAGAAAAAACTTCTTTAGCTATAAAATTTTGTAACACCATTGATATTATAAGTTTTAATTATACAGTTAACTACTCACAGAGCCATTGCAGTGATGAGGTTTAAGTGAAGGATACCTTAGAAAAAGCTCATTTGCTATTTCATAGAAGTTACTTGTACTTGGAAATCTATAAAGCATTTTATTTGGTGAAAAGCAATAAATTACTTCATTCAATTTTTATTATTATTGAAATATATTATATGTTAAGAAATATAAAATAGCAGCATTTTAACATTTTAATACTGGTGATAAATAATGTTTTCTTTTAAAATTAGAAAATTCAATTATATGAACTTATAATTTAAACAGCAAACAAAATACTTACAACCCATACTGTTGCCTAATGATATCAAATAGAAAATCCATAATATATTCCTTTAGTTTTGATATTTTTGGATGACTAAAATTAATTTCTTTTCTTTCCACAGCAGCAAGGAGAAGAGGTGGCAATGTAAGTTTATCTGACTGAATACTAAAAATAAAGTCAAAGTCCAATTAAATTATGCCCTTTTTATGTTATAGTAGCGTGAAAGTGTGCATGCATATACAAAGTATTGGCTAAATACATTGTATCAATTTAATTATTGTTTGTTTGTTTAATAATATTAAATTTTAAATAAGATAACATTTAAAGAAAAATAAACATAGTTATAAATATTTACAAATAAAAAAACATAACTTACAAAGGCTCAGAAATAGCTGGTGCCTCGTTACGAACAGGTGACACTGTAAAACTTACATCACAGTTTAACGTAGGTGACGAAGATCTTACACATATAACATTCTT
The DNA here is from genome assembly GCF_038396675.1 of Hydra vulgaris. Taxonomy (NCBI): domain Eukaryota; kingdom Metazoa; phylum Cnidaria; class Hydrozoa; order Anthoathecata; family Hydridae; genus Hydra; species Hydra vulgaris. The sequence goes on from NC_088933.1 coordinate 17,800,753, forward strand.
TGATGCTAATTCTTTCTTAAAAAGAATGCTGTCTTTAATTGGAGGAATTTGTTCCTTTAACATAAAATCATTTATTTCGTTAATAACCGAACCATCAATATCTTCATCTGTATAAGTTATATAATGTTATAATAACAATACTATAATATTAAAAAAAAACATAACCTTACTGAATAAATGTTCAAAATGTTTAAATTGGAATGAAAGGTTTGAAAACTATGCATAAATGTTTAATATGTTTAAAATTTAATATGTTTAACATTATTATATATTTGCTGTGCTATTATATTTTTATTATAAAATAGATCAAAGATTGGTACTATGTGTTATATTGAACCAATTCTTGTATAAACCAATTTATATTATATAAAAATTAGATAAAACACTTTTAATTGTCAAAATCAGTCAAAATCAACAAAAAAATTGTTTAGTTTTAATTAGTTAAACTAACAACAGTAATACATATAAATGTAATATTATTTTATTGCCAAACTACGTAAAGTAACTAAAAGTTGTCCATCAGACATTAAATATCCATCCAAGGGTTCATGGGATACTTCTTGTCCAGAAAGAATTACAACCCAAGAAGATATTTCAATCAGATTATAAGCATGGGAATAAAAAATAAAATTTTCACAAGAACACCGTTTTCCACACAAGAGCCATAAACCATTAATATTAAGGATATAAGTGACATAAAAACAGGAGTACCATCATCTAGAATGTTAAGAACAATGAAGTCACCAGTTTGGTAGGAATAATGATTCACTGAAACATTTGTAACTTTCCACATTTGAGTGTTTTGATCAAGTAAAAAGTTAGTTATAAGTTTTATTTGAAGACCATCAGGTAATGAAGTTAATGATATAATAATACCATTTCTTTGATTGTGTTGCTCAATTCTCATAAAATCAACTGAATTTAATTCACAGCACTGGCCCATTTGATGGCGCTTTGAAAATATATAAGTGATATTTTTAAAATTAGAAACAACACGAGAAAGACAATTAAAGTAGTTGTGCTTGGCTTCAAACCGCATGCACCATAAATGTCGCAAAGGTCCATAAAGTTCAATCTGTCTGGGATAATGCACCATGTAGTGCATTTTGGGAATAAAATTTCCTGGCCATATATCCACAAAAGAATTAGCAAATGATGCAATCATATAAGCTAAATGTCCTAGAGAATCTCTTTTAATAATTGGTGAAAATATGATATCAGCTATATTTCTTAGTTCAAGATATACCAACCAGTAAGCAGGGCAATCATCACTAAAACTGGATATGTAACCAAATATTATAATTGGCAGACATCTAAAAAAACACCACAATTCAGATGCTTTTCCAATTATACGACCCTTCTTAGACATAACTGATGCACTTAGAGGCACTGGTTTACTTTTTTTATCATTAAATCCAAATGAAAAATTACATATTTCATAATTAAGTTGCTTAAGAGAAATAATATTATGTGATATTAATTTTTGGATAACTAGTTTCAAAACCATAGAAACTATTCCTTCTAAGAAATCATGGTGGATGTCAGGCGGAAAACTTTCCAAAACATTAAAAAATGGTAATTTATTCAAGTAACATGATTGATTTATTCCATAAACAGATTTGTTAGCAGGAAATTTATTTATTGCATTCAACTGTTGATTGTAGTTATCATCTGTTCTTAAATAACAGTCAGTGTGATATTCTTTTAGCCTCATTGTTTTAAAATGAACTAGACAGGTTCGACACACCCTACCCGAACTAAAACAACAGCGAAAACCTGCTAGTGCATGAGCACCTAAGTTGTCAGCTGAAACTATTGCAAGACTAACTTTAAATGATTGACTAATATTATTAGTTTTTAAAATAATCCCATTGTTGCTTAACTCTATAAGTTCATCAATTAATTGTTTCATAATTTCAGCATAAGATGTTTTCTTTAAAACATTAGAACGGACTAATGCAGCTAAATGAACTTGAGACATTTGAGAGTGATAGCGTGGATGCAAATTTCCAATAGTGTAATAAATACCAATAATTTTATGTTTGCCTCTCTTGGAACCTAGAGGATTAACAGATTCAAACTCATCTATGAACAAATGAATACGAATTACAGTTGGATCAGTAGAAAACAAAGGATGTTTTTTAATAATTTCTCCATCATGGAAATCACTTAAATTGTCTTTATCATTGTCTTGAATTGCAATTTTACTTAAATAATTACCAAATTCATTGAAAACCTCTTCATTTGAAAGTATTTTTTCAAGATTACGTTTCAATTTAATATAATGGAATTTATGAATTTTATTATTTGTATCAACAATTTTAATTTCTATCGGCTCAACCATAGAAAGAGTATTTTTACAAAATTTAACTAGTTGATATTCACTCAAAAAAATGAGAAAAGACATCACACAGAAGGTCACTATAAAAAATACTTTTAAGTGTAGCATCTATTGGCACTGATAAGCACTTTTCAATGACATCGTTGTATGATGTCAAAAAAGTTTGAAACAGTTCTTTAAAATCAGACTCAATGTGAACTTGGCTGGAAACTACATGTTTTTCTCGCAACTTTAGAAACATTAACCCAACACAATATTTTAATTCAGACACAATCTTTAAAAAAAGAGAGTGATTATCAACTACTACATTAGAAGTGTCACAACTTAAAACTAATTCTTCTTTATCAACAACAGATTTGCAATGATTATTACCTTTTTGTTTTAAACCATAAACTTATGAGAACGGTAGACATGTTTACGAAAGCTATTTATATTATAAAATGTTTTTTTGCAATTTGTATAACAGCATTCTACATTAAAGTTAAAATCATGACTGTGAAAAACCGTTAAATGTCTCAACAACTTAGAGAGGGTAATGGTTGTAAGGTGGCAAATAGAGCAAAAAAGTGTATTTTCCATGTTGCAAAATAAGATTTCAAAAAATTATATAATACCTTTAAAAGCACATATATAATTAGTTAGTCCAATTGAATCTAGCCAACTGCAACAATCCAATAAACTCCATAATTTAACGTTTGCCTAAAAAAGAGTTAAATAACTTTGAATTTCAATTTTTTATTAGAGAATATTGGGACAATAATTATAAGATATAATTTATAACTTATAATACATGCAAATTACGGTTTCAAGATATATATATATATATATATATATATATATATATATATATATATATATATATATATATATATATATATATATTATATATATATATATAGCTATATATATATAATATCATATATATATCATAATATGCTTTCATATATTTTCATATGCTAAATATACATGTTTTCATTTTCAAAATTATTGCTCAGCAATATATATATTGCTTTATATAATTTTGAAAATTAAAATGTTTGATAGAGATGTAGTTTATAAAAAAAAGTACATACAGGTAAAAATATATTCGAAGCCATTAGTTTAATAAATTTATCCAACGACTAATCTGACAGTGAAATTAAAGATAGTACACTGAACTTGTCATGAATTCTATAACTAACGAAGAAATGACAGACATTATGTCCTGCGCTTGTTTAAAACTAGTATGGAAGCTATAAGTAAACAACCAATCAAATTTAAAGATGATAGATGAAATTCTGGAAAACCAAAAATTAAAAAAAAATCTGAAAAACCAATAGTTTTTCAAATTTGAATTGTTGGAAAACCAATTTATTTTATTTTCTCTTGCGAAAAACCAAATCATTTTTTGTATATCCCGTAAAACCATTGGGTTTTCTGGGAAACCAATCGATTTTCTAGATAATCAGTGAAAAGCCGATTTTCGTAAGAGTGCAAGATATATGAGCACTGATTGCTTACTAACTTTAATACAGTGGTGAATTTTTTTATAAACAGAGCACTGCCCAAAGCCTTTAATAATAGTGTACTAATAAAAGTCTCTAAAATATTATTTCCTTGGTCATCCATGCTTGATCCAACAATGTTTTCATAAATACTTAATCATAAACACTTAAAATGGTATAAAAATATTGATTTACTGACAGTGAAATTAAAGATAGTACACTGAACTTGTCATGAATTCTATAACTAACGAAGAAATGACAGACATTATGTCCTGCGCTTGTTTAAAACTAGTATGGAAGCTATAAGTAAACAACCAATCAAATTTAAAGATGATAGATGAAATTCTGGAAAACCAAAAATTAAAAAAAAATCTGAAAAACCAATAGTTTTTCAAATTTGAATTGTTGGAAAACCAATTTATTTTATTTTCTCTTGCGAAAAACCAAATCATTTTTTGTATATCCCGTAAAACCATTGGGTTTTCTGGGAAACCAATCGATTTTCTAGATAATCAGTGAAAAGCCGATTTTCGTAAGAGTGCAAGATATATGAGCACTGATTGCTTACTAACTTTAATACAGTGGTGAATTTTTTTATAAACAGAGCACTGCCCAAAGCCTTTAATAATAGTGTACTAATAAAAGTCTCTAAAATATTATTTCCTTGGTCATCCATGCTTGATCCAACAATGTTTTCATAAATACTTAATCATAAACACTTAAAATGGTATAAAAATATTGATTTACTACCCATTATTTTATTTATATATTATTTATTTATATATCATTGAACAGAAACTGTAACTATATAATAAATTGTTTTATTTACATATCTTCTATTGTCTTGTATGTATATCTTTCAATGTCTTATATATATATATATATATATATATATATATATTATAGTATTATTATAAACTTTATTTTTAGTTACTGCAAATCAAATCAAGCGGTTGTATAGCAGATTCTGCAATCTTGATAAGGGAAACAAAGCATTTTTAAGGTTTAGTCTTTATAAAAGTTTACTCCAATAGTTAATTGACATCTAATAAATATCATCATGGTTTTTATTATTTAAAAAGTATAAACCACTAAAAATACTGCTTTACTCAGGATGTTTTGTTGTTGCTGAATCTTTTTTTGTGTGATAAAAACTCTTTTAATTCCGCTATTACTTTAAAACACAAGGAAATAAATTTCTTTTTTAACAACCAATGCATAGCTATAAAAAACAGCAGTTTTTCATGTTTAACATTGTTTTCTCCACAGAGTGGAAAAAGTGAGGCTAATTTTTGTTAAAAAAAAGTCTATAGGAAGGGACTCAAGACACTGTTTATTACTTTTATAACAATATGAACTAGGTTATTCCATACGAAATCACCTAGTTTTTCAAAAGTGCTCTAGGGTGCCACATCAAATTTGCTTCAAATTTTGACCACCTACAGTTTTTATGAAAAAACAAAATCCTGGAAAATTTCAGCTTGATTGAGCAAACCATTCAAAAGTTATAATTCAACCAATATTGTCCAAAATCAGAAAAATTGAGTATTTCGAGCTCACAGTAGATTTTTTTGATTTTTAGTAGTTCTTAACTTTTCAAATAAAAAAGATGATCACCTGAAATTTTTTACAGTAGCAGTTTTCAAATAATTAGAAAAAAAAACTTTTTAAAAAAAGTTTTCAAATTCTTTAAAATAATTTTTTAATAAAAAAACAACCTGAAGCTGACATTTTATGGTAAAAACTTAAAAATGGCCATACAAGAGTAAATATATATATACAAGCCTTCCCGGTAAGCGCGTGCAGTCGTACGCCTTGTTAGTCCACATTTAAAGTAATTTTTTTAGATAACTTGACCACGTTTTTATACAGTAAGCGTTTTGAGAATTTGCCGCAAAATAAACATATAAGCACCTACAAGAATAAAACAGCAATACTCAAAGAAAGGAAACAAGTACTATACAAAGTAGAATATCTAAACAAAAAAACTAAGAAAAAGAGTATAACGAAATAAAAACATTTTTTGATATAGAATTTATTTGCGACTTGTGTCTGTCAGTATATTAAGGAAATACTTTATTATTTGCGCTATAAATAAGGACAATTTTAAAATTTGTTTTTTCAAATGCTTTTGCTAAACTTTACTGTTTTTATCAATGCACAGGAAAGCAAGAAAACTGATTGCTGTTTAGTTGTAAAAAAATTTTTTATTCTTAACAATTTTTCATTTAAAATAATAAAAAATCATAAATACTAATGTTCAAATATAAAATATTTAGTTGTTTTCACTACCCTTATTGAAATAGTCTTCACTTATGTTAGTTTCTCCAAATTGTGCATTTAAACCCAAAAGTTTATTTTCTGATGAACTTTTGTTATCAATGCTTAAAAATCTGCATTATTATATTACTGAACTTTTTTAGCAAAACTTTTAGGAGCTTATTTAAAACATTTTTTTAAGTTTTTAAATACTTTTATTCAAACAGAGCAATCGTTATTTTCATCATCTCTAGTAATTCCTCTTAATGTTGAAAATTGGGCTATGTAAAGGAATCAATTTTAGACAGGCATCAAGTATTGTAAATACATTTAAAAAAGAAACTATGACATTCTTTTATTTAACTTCTTCTTTCATTACAAAATTTATTAATCAAATAATATATTTTATGAATAAATAAAAATTTGTTTTCTGATTATCCTATTATATAAGTATTGAGAAAAAATGTCAAATATAGTAAAAACATTTTTTAAAACTAAAAGATGTGAAAACGAATAAGCGTAAAAAAAAAAATTAACAAAGTTTCTCCTAGTTGTAAAGTACATAACAAATAAGTTTCATAAAAATTGTGAATAAATTGCATATCAAAACTTTTAATTATTGTTATAAAATATAATATGTTTTTTTCCTCGACTTGTATCAAATTCTGTTGCTAAAAATAACAAAAACCCTAAAAAAAAAAATTCAAAAGTTGTATAAAATTTTATAAAAAAAATTATTGCTTTTTTAATTTTTTTATTTTTATTTATTAAATTTTTCTAATTTTATCTAATTAAAATTTGATATTTTGCTACAATTTTGTTTCCTTTTTTTTTATATAGTTTTTTTTTCTCAGTAAAAAAGTTAAGCTTTTTGCTGCAAATTGAAGCGCTTTAAAAGTTACAAAATGAGAACTGCCATGGCCAGTGTGCCTAAATTACTTTAATCGTACAAGGCTTGCAACCGCACACACTTCCCAGTAAAGCTTATATTTTTTATAATATATATATATATATATATATATATATATATATATATATATATATATATATATTATATATATATATATATATATATATATATATATATATATATGTATATATGTATATATATATGTATATATATATATATATATATATATATATATATATATATATATATATATATATATATATATGTATATATATATATATATGTATACATATATATATATATATATACATATTTATATATATATATATATATATATATATATATATATATATATATATATATATATATATATATATATATATATATATAAGACATTATATCTCAATTTTTAATTAAATTTTGGTTTATGAAATATTTAAAATTCATTTAAAACAGGGTAAAAATAGTTAAAATAGTCCTTACATTTCTCAGCACCAGAAATGACTTTTGACTGTAAAAATTGCTTTAACTCTGTATTGTCATATGTAAGAAAATGGTAATAAAAATAATGATTTATGTGATAATTTATTTATAATATATTAAAGATTTATTTTAATTACATTTCTGACTTTACTTGAAAAGTCATAATATCTTTAGTAACAGAATATATATTAAGTAAATGTCACTATTTATTGAAAGTACTGTTTTGTAAAAAATAGTTTGGTGTTTGTCAAAAGATTATGTTAAGTAGTAATTAACACTAAAAACCTGATCTACAAAATAAGAGCCAGGGAGAACCTACAGTTGTAAAATTTGCTACAGCTCTACCATAATTCCATATTTAAATTAAAAGAAAATATCACAAATTTGGAACTTATTTTTTTTACATTTGACTTAATATAGCTTTAAGCTGATTAATTTCTAAATTTTTTTAAGTCTTTTTTTATTTTTGGTATGGGCAATGACTAAAAAAAATTCAAAAACAAATATATTGCAAAAATATATACTCAAATTTGTATTAATTGAAAACTTTTTGAAAATCCAGAAAAACTAAAAGTTGAAAGAAATATCTGGAATTCCGGATATATCTGGAAAAAGTCCCTGAAGATAAGATTTGTCAATTAAAGACTTTAAGTCCTTGCAAACAATAGAGATTATTGATTGGACAATTGTTTAAGAGGTCATTTAAGTGTTCACTAGAGTTTTTAAAAATTGAAACCACAGATGCCATTTTCCAGCAGCAGAAAAACAAGAATCAGTGAAGCGATGAATGTTTTCAGGACCACAAGAATTAAGAATGTTGTCTTGACTACAAGCAGTAGATTTGTTTAGAAGTGAAAAAACTTTAGCGATAGAAGCTAATAGAATCTCTGGAATGAATAGGAAAAGTGTGGCCAAGAGATTTTTTTTTTTTTTTTTGTTATTCACCTCCTCAAGGCCGATAAAGCCACTACAGATGAGGAGACTTCTTAATAGTGGTTATAACCCTCTTTCAACCCTATAACTTCAAAAAAAACACGAACCTTGACGGACAAGGCTGCTGCACGGAATAACAAGTTGAGCGCGGTACTACTAGGGACGTGGTAGTGATCGAACTCGGAATCTCTCGCTTATGAAGTGAGCGCTTTACCACTACACCACTACCACATGATTTTGATTTAAAAGATTTAAGAGATTTTGATTTAAAAGATTTAAGAAAAAAGATTTAAGAGTCCAATAAGTGGCATAGTTCTTTGCAAATAGTTCTGTTTCAAATAGCCCTTAAAATAAGTAATAAGGTCAGACCTATGTTGGACTTACCTTTGTAAACTGCACTGTTCAAGCTGTATACTTTTGTACTTTCATGTTGTTGTATCAGATTCCGTACCCCAAAATATCGTAAGGTACATGTTTTCTGCTTTCACAGAATGGCTAAAATTATCAAAGTTACTAAATGTCCACCTATAATCAAAGTTATAATAATCTAAATAATCTGCCAATAACTGACCTGTTATTGGCAGTTTAAATTGTTATTCTTTTTTTTTCTTTTCTTTCAGTTATCAATAAGACTGCATTAGCAGTCTTACTGATAATTGAAATTCAGGAAGTTAAGTGATATTGTTACTGATTAGCAATGCCAGTGCCGTGCCAGACAGCTGATGCCCCCTCTTCCAAAAAATAAAGTTGGTTTTGGTCTCCACACTATGTATGAAAAGCTGAGATAAAAGACAGAACATGTTAGTATTACTCATTTAACATGCATGATCAGATGATATAGAAAGTTGATTTTTTTTAACTACCTGCTACAAAACTTTATTTATAAAGATGAATCAAAAAGAAGCAGTTTAGTATTACAACAATGCCAATAAGTTAAACTGTTATTAATTGAGATTCAACCAATAGTTTTCAACGAACTTTTGAGTCTGCAAAGACCTCAATAAGGTGGTCACAGTTTATTGTCCAGGCACAGGCACTTTCTGTTGAGAGTATGGCTAGAGAAGACAGCTGGTCTTGCATCATTTAATGAAGCTTTTTTCAGCAGTAATCAACAAAACACGGAGTGCAATTGCAACATTGAGATACTCCTCCTGGAGACATTTGCTGTTGATATAATTCAGAAAATGTATTGCAGTTTTGAGCTTTTCCTCATTTTCCAAAACTAGATAAATAAATCACTTCGACTATCTCCATTTCAAATGGATCTATATATTGTGAAAATTCTGGTACTTCGTCAAAAGGGTGTTGTATGCTTGAAAGAGACTTATCTGATTGAACAGAAATAGAAATACAGCAGCCACATCATGTGTTTGTTGAAAACGCTCCCATACAGACTGTAAAGCTTGGTCCACAAGCACAAAGAAAAATTCAGTTTTGAACTGTGATTGTGGCGTTTGACTACCGCTTTAATTGTCTCCTTCATAATCAAATATTTTATTCATCCTGCTGGTGCAAATTGATGGAAAAATTCTTGGAATGTTTAGTTCTTTACAGGCTGTGGTCTCAGCACTTGAGATTCCATTCTCGATACTTTTCTAAAAATGCCTCAGTTGCTCTGATTTCATTTTCCATGACATCTAGGGAGATACCAAAGGATTGGATCATCTTGCTTGTTTTATTTACTTGGAATATAATGTCATACCAGATGACAATAGACAAAAGAAATGCCCAGTCTGAAATATATGTTATCAACGACCCAGCCTCCTTGGCTGTTTTTCCATCTTTTTTTTCTATTGCATACTCCTCTAGTCTTTCCAGTGCAATCAAAACATTGCCAAAAAAATACCGCAGAGGTTTAAAACAGTTGATCCGACTTTCCCAGCGAGTGTCTGATTGGTTTTTAACAGCAATCTCCACATGTTCTTTCAAAATGCTCCAGCGCTGTGTGGATGATGAAAATATGGTGTACAATCTAGACAGAACACCAATGAATAATAAAGCCCTAGTTGACGACCTGGCACTGTCAACCACAACTAAATTCAAGCAGTGATTAGCACAAGGCACATACAGAGCTTTTGAGTTTGTTTGTAGAACTCGTGACTGGACATTAGAATTCTTCCCTTTCATATTAGAACCATTATCATACAACTGGCTATGACAGTCTGACATATTCAGTTTCAATTTCTTTGATCGCTCTAAAAATGTGTCAAATAGTCCTTTTCATGAGCTGTCACTTACTTGAAGGTATCCAAAAAAAGCTTCCTTTATTGTGACTTCATAACCTGCATCACACTGAGCAAAACGCAAAATGACTGTTAACTGTTCTTGGTTAGAAACATCTGGAGTACAATCCAGATATATTGCATAGTACTAAGATATCATTAGTTTTAGCAGGTTTTCTTTAACTACCTCTTTTGCAATAAGTTGGATTAATTCATTCTGGATTTGTTGCTGAGATAGTGATCATGTGTTTGTTTTTTTGCAATCCTTTTCTGTAGCTCATTCAGTATAAGATCTCTTTTTGCTAATAGCTCAAACAGAATGAAAAAGTTTCCATTGTGTGGTGAGCCAAGTACTTCTTTGGGACCTCTAAATGCGAAATTTCTTTCTGACAGGAACTTTATAATGTCAATAAGTCTTTATAATGTCAATAAGGTGCTTGAGGACATCCCTCCAGAATTGCCTTTCTTTAAGAAAAAGCTGCATTTTTTATTTATCTATGGATGATTTATTATTGATACCCTTTTTAGGCTGTATCCATTGTCTAAAAAAACTTTTGATGGGAAGTACCTGTTTCATGGTTTTTCAACTTCTTTGATAGTCCCTCCCATGTACTAGTTCCACTATGAATCGGACTTTAATTTGTTTCAAAATGTTTACAGTAAAAGCAAAAAAACCTTGTCAGATTTTACCGAATACACAAGCCATGACCGAGGCACAGTTTCTCCATTGTTCATCACACGTTTGTAATGAACTGTTGAAAATCGATGCCTTGTAGCAATGTTGTATGGAAAGTCAATGTCAAACTGTTAAGGGCCACTTTTGACTAGGTCATATCGTTGAGCATCAGAAATTTTTTCAGGCCAGTTGGCTGGGTCACAATCGACAGAAGTAAATGATGGCAATGGTAGAGTGTACACTTTTTCTGCTGTGTTAGATTGATTATTGGCAATATCTAACAGTTCATGAATGACCACATTATTAGAGCAAGTTTTTCCATTGCTGGTGCAACCACTTTGAATAGGTGTGAAGAATGATGTAAGTTTGGAAAGTTTGTTAATTGCATTTTTTGTTGCTTATGCCTCTTTTCGTTTAGTTGCATCTGACTTTAAAGGCTTCGTTATCCAAAATGAAAAGAAAGTTTACATGATTTGCATTCATGATATTAGGCTGTAATAAAATATGTTAAATGTATACAATCTATAAAAACTTTATAGTATTATAGATAAGGTTTGGGTTGGAAACAAAAAAAAATTTTTTTATTGTATACATATTTGTATGCACAAGTATTTTCATATGCACATTATGCACGTATTACAAGTATTTTCAAATACTTCACACAATGTTAACAACAGATTATTTTAATTAATTTTGTTATTTACCACAGTTTTTTGCAATAATAAATGATTTTGTACATTAAAAAATCTAATTTTAGATAAACTCTTATATTATTGGAAAAAAAATGTGTGGTACATAATGAAATTCATTTAAATAATATGTAGAATACATTGAATACAAAAACACCTATATCATAATTTTAGTTTTATCATCATCTCAAAATTTTTTATTGGATACTGCATAGAAGGGCCGCTTCAAATTCATGGACCTCCCCCAATGGGGGGTTTGGGGGGCTTTAAGCATGGCACTGAGCAACGCATAAAAAACACAATATAAACTTGATAGTGTTATAATGGCACTTAGATTAGTGTTTCCAACTCTACACCTACCCATCGCCACCCCTCAGTCTGGAATATTTGAGTTTTTAAATGAGGAATAAAAGTTGGTAAATTTATTGTAAATATTTGTAAAAAGTATATACAATAATTTTAGATTATTTATTTAATAGAGCACATATAAAGCTGTTTCTAAAAAATCTTGGTTCTGAATAAAGATTTTTTGTTTTATTTAGGTGCCCCAAGAAGTCCTTACAGTCTTATCACAGAGCACAGCGGATAAGCATTTAATTGGAAATGCATGCCTTCTTTCTAACTGATGTTGCAAAACTTGCCCAGAGGTGGGTTTGAACCAGGGATCCTTTGTTTCTGAGGCAAGAGCGTCAGAAAAAAAATCATCACTGCGCCATGGCTGCTCATTTTAGGAGTATGAACTCCTAAAATCTTTGTTTTTAATTTCCTAATTTTATTGAAAAGATTTTTAAAAAAAGTTAATGATTAAGCTACATTTTGATCATAGTTTTAAGAACTTTAGGTGTTATGTTTATTTTTTAACATTAAAATATTTATATCTTTAAAACCAGTTGGAATTATATAATGAATTTTTGTGGATGTCTATATTGCATTTATAAAAATACGTGTAATATATGAAATATTAGGTATCTAATAAATATATATCATCGGTTATTACATATAATTTTATAATAACATTAATAAAATAGGATTTAAATGGTCTTAGCGTACTTAACTTGATTGTTTTAACGTTGTCCTTAAAAAAAAACATATTTTCTTATTGATTTTGTTGAATTCTACGCATAACCTTGGTTTATTTTTCAAAATGTGGTTTTATTGTCATAGCACTTGCTACTTACAGTTTTGTTAATAACTGGCCTTAACATAAGGCAAAAATTGAAGTCTTTGGTCTTGAAAATGTTTGCGTAGGCCTTGACCTTGAAACTCTTAAGCCTTGACCCTAAAAGTCTTGGCCTTGTCCTTGACCCTAAAAGTCTTGTCCTTGTCCTTGGCTTTGTAACTTTTGGCCTTGGCCTTGACCTTGTAACCTGTGGCCTTAACATTGGCCTTGGTACTTTTGGCCTTGTTAACAACTCTGGTAATTGTTAGATAATTTTTTATCTTTATGAAATATATAAAAAAATTATAAGTATATATTTATTTTATTAGAGAGTCAAATTTGTAACAATAGATTGCTTTTTGAAAATAATTAAATGTGTTAGTAAATCTGTAACAAATGACTTCTATGTTTGATAAAAATGTTTTTAATGGTTTAAACAACTGGAACAATGTCTTTTAAATCGTATTTTTTTTAAATGAAACAATTAACATGTATTTAAATTATTAAAAAAAAAAAAAAACTTATGATAATACTAATAATAATTTCTTAATACTAATGTGAGAAATATTAATAATGTTACAGTTGTTTATTTAAATAATGTTACAGTTGTTAACTAAATAATTTTACAGTTGTTTATTTAAATAATGTAACAGTTGTTTATTTAAATAATTTGAATATGTCTATGTAATGCATGCGTATACTTATAAATAACTTTTTATTATATATTTACATTTATTTGTTTACAAGTATGCGCACATTTAGCTTATTTGATAAGGTGTTTACTTTGTAAACGGAATGTCTTTCGTTCGAATCCCACACCTTCCCAAATTTTTTTTGTTTTTTTACCTGCCCCCTTCCTTCTTTATTAAATAATTGTAAATAATAATTATTTTACAATTATTAATAAACAATTATTAATAATTGTAAAATAATTATTATTAACAATTGTTTACCAATAACATAGTAGACCAAAAGAAAGGGGATAGGTAGAACTAAGTTCACAGAGCCGAATGTTAGTAAGCAACAGTATCTAAAATTACAAAGTTCTAAAAGATTGCTGATAAAAAACATAGAGGAATAGAAAGGTAACTGTAACATGATCAATGAATAAACTTTTTAAAAACCCAACTTATATTTATTTTATTTTAAAAACAAAACTAATACTAGTGTTATAAATATAAGATACATAATTTCAAAAATATACTAAATGGGTAAATTGTAATTAAACAAAGATTACTGCTTTTCGGTAATCTTTGTTTAATTACAATTTTTATTTTGTCAAAATAATGTATTTTCACTATTTCTTACTTAATCCAAAAAGCAAAATAATATTTTCGGTTTTAAGATGTTATTAGCAGAACTTGTTTTTAACAAATATCAGTATAGTTTTGAAATATATTATCTAAATTATTTTGAAATATATTAAATAAATTATTACGTATCTTATATTTATAACACTAGTTTTAGTTTTGTTTTTAAAATAAAATAAATATAAGTTGGTTTTTAAAAAAGTTTATTAATTGATCGCGTTATTTTTAATCGGTTATAAAAGTTTGGTTCGTTTTATATGAACAAAATTTGCAATAAACTGGTGGCCAGTTTTATTCAATGTTAAAAAAGCAAGAAATTAACAAGTTCACTTAAAGAGTTTAATTGATGAAAAGTTTTTTTCAAAGGAAATCTTTGTACTTACACTATATTGTATAAGATAGAAACGTACCAACTGTTTTTATAATTGATATAAAATTTAAAAAATGCCAAAGAAATGTTGTGTGATCAGTTGTAATGACAACTATAATAAAAAAAAAGTAAAGAAAAGGTGTTTTAGTTACCAATTGATAAAGAAGAACGTGCTCGATGGATTTCTATAATACCACTGTATAATATACTTGATAGTGACAATACTGTTGTATGTGAGCGTCATTTTCCAACCAATTATATAACAATAATTAAGCATGGTAAAATGAGACGTCATGACCCACCTTCACTGTTTACTTTTGTGAAAAAAAGTCTTTTTCCTACAAAACCTGGTCCATCTCGAACAAATAAAACTTTGTCTGAAGGAGAGTATAATTCCGGATGAACTCCATCTTTTCAATCAACAAGATAAAGTAGTCAATTTTGAGCATCTTAAAAATAAGGTTTAAACTGACAGTCTTGATTTTTTGAAAAGCTCTATTTGGTACTTCACCAACAATACATTATGCATAAAGTCTACTGATTTTGAAAAAAATACATCAATACCCAGAGTTTTGATAAAGATTAAGAATGATTTGACCTTTTAAGGATTTCATTGTGGTATAAAAAATACCATCCAAAGTTTATCAAAAAACAGAATAATCAAATTTAAATCAGAATCACAACTTAAAGAATGTTGGAGATATCATACTTTAATGAAATTAAATTTTATTATTGGAGATATAATACTTTAATGAAAAGCAACATAGTTTATGTACTTCAGGAATATTTTGATGCAATGAGTCCTGTTATCATTGGAACAAAAAAGTATAGTCCTGAAATGATTATTCGTGGTTTTGAGTATTATTTGTTATCAAGATCCCTATATGATAGACTGAGACAAGACTACCAGCTTCCAAGTATTTCACTTCTTCAAAAACTTACATCAAAAATTAATTCTTCTCTTGATGATTTTAAGTTTATCAGTGAGATATTTAAAAAAGCGAAGAACATTTATGAAATAAAAATGTATGTTATTAATAGATGTAAAGCCTTCTCTTACATTTTGCTCTGGGTCTTTATAAGGAAAGGCGGTAAACAAACCTGACTCATTAGCATTAACCGTTTTAAATTTTATGTTGGTTTCAATTTATGGTGGTCCAAAATACTTATGTCGTATGTTGCCAGTATTCGAACTCAATGCTAATTTTTTATTTAAGCAGGTGAATCATTTGATTGGTTGTATTCATAAATCTGATGGAGAGTTAATTGCTATCATTTGTGATAACAATCGTATCAACCAGTCTTTTTACTCTAAGTTTAGTTGTAGGGAGCCATGGCAAACAGAAAGTAACATTTTTACTTTGTGACTTTAATAAAGTCAGTGTGAAACAATTGGCTATCTGAGAAAACTCAAACTCTATAGTTCAAAGATGGTGGTGAATTTAAATCAGCATTATGGGCTGATTTAAAACATTTACATGAAACTGAAAAAGGAAATTTAGTTAAACTTTCAAAACTTAATGATGTATCGATAGCACCAAAACCCATCGAAAAACAAAAGGTATCTACTTGTCTCCGTAAATTTTGTGACAAAACATTAGCTGCACTGAAGACATGTTCTAACATAAGTAATTCAGATGGTACCACACGATTTATTGAAATTATATTAGGGTTTTGGAAGATTGTTAATGTTAAAGGACGATATGCAGACGTACATTTTCATGATGATGATAGAGCTGTTATATCTACAGAAAATGATGAAAGAATAACTTTTTTGAACAAAATTGCATGTTCATCGCAGAAAATGACTGGTATTCAAGGTCAATGTCAGTGTCAGCTCACACATGATACAGGGACAGCACCTTGGCATACATGTTCAGGTATGTTTGCTCTTGTCAAATACCTTCTTAACTCTGGATTTCGATACGTGGTACTTGGTAAATTTACAACAGACTCTTTAGAGAAAATGTTTGGGAAGCTTTGACAAGGGTCAGGTGGGACTTATTTTATAAACAGTTAGCAAATTTTAGAAAAAGTCAGAATATTTAAAATCAAATTAATTTTGCAAGTGGGTTCAAATATAGATAAAGTTACAGAAAATAATGCAGGTCATGATTGTGAAAAGTGCAAGTTTTTATTAGATGATGATTCATCAAGTGTTTTTCATAAATTACCTGATCTGGAAGAAAAGCTGGATGTAAATGTTAAAAAAACCCTAATTTACATTTCTGAAACAAGCAAAGGAACAAAATTTTATTATGAAAAATATGGCGACTACATTAAAGAAATTCATCGTGGAGGTCTTAACATACCATTTGACAATGCCTGTCAATGGACCATGTTTTGTTATGCCATGTTTTATCCACTTACTGATAAAGTAAGTGGATGTCAAAAGTCACAAGTCTTTATGTAATACATTTATGTCAATTTCTGATTTTTATGGTTTCAGAATGAAAAAGAAATCTGGAGTAATTTTATATAATATTTTGTTTAAAAACCATAGTATTTTGTATAATCCCAGATCATCAAAAGAACCAAAGCAAAAACTTATAAAACTGTCAAAGTAAATAGAGCTTTTATATTTTTTCATATTTGTATTTGTACTTAATCTAGTGATTTTTGTGAACATATTGTCTACTAAAATCATCTTATTTTTGTCTGCCTTGTACATTCCTTCTAGACACCTATTGTTTCTCAATGAATGTATTATAAACCAATTCTTTTAAATTTAAAATAACTTTTTTTAATTACGGATTTTATCTATTTTGTATCAAAATTATCTAATCTAGTTTCGCTAATAAAACATTTACTTCACAGATTTAACTTATTTATCGCTAAGTAAAGATTATTAAACTTGGTTTATACTTGAAATAATGTTAAAATATGTGTTTTCTCATTCAAAAGAATTTATTAAAAACGTTTATTTAATATGAGACATAAATTAGCTGTATTCTTCAATAAGCCCCAGTTTATCGCACATTTTGTTCGTTTACACGGCCTGTTAATATAAAGATAACCATGAAAATAATGAAATTCTTCTACATAATATTTAACGACAGAGGGAAAACCCAAATAACATTTATAACTCAAGTTTGAAAGAACTTTTTTGTATTGACGTCATTTATTAACTACAAAAGCGCATTAATCAGACCTTTTTTTTTCAAGTCATCGAGCCGGAACTTACCTTCAAGAAAGAAAAAAATGACGTTAAGAATTATAAAGTTTTTCGCTAATATCTCGATAAATAATTTGTTCTGGAAAGTTTGATTAGCATAAAACTTATTTTTCAAGGATTTTTTATGACATGAACACAACTTATCTTGGCATTTAGAGATCACATAACGGTCAAAAAGTAAATAAAAACTTATCCTTTTTTTTTTTAATTTTTAATTTATACAAATAAACTAAACCTACACATACTTATTGCCAAATAAATGTAAATATATATATATTTTTTCAAATTCACCTCCCCAAGGCCCAGAAGGCCACTACAAATGAGGAGGTTACTTAATTGTGGTTATAACCCTCTCTCTACTCTATATCTCCGAAACACGAACAAGGCCGCTGCGCAGAGAAACAAGTTGATATAATAAAAAAAATTATGCATACAAGTATAGGCGTGCATTACAAAGACATATTCATATAGGGACAAAATATACTTGTTACCTTAAAGTTATACAAATATATTTTACAAACAGATAGCACTTTATATTTTTGTCTTCCTCTTTAAAAAAAAAACAATTAAAATATTGGAAAATCATTCTTTTTAAAGTTGACTAAAAACTGTTTTTTTTTTGCTTCGCCTTATCTAATTTTGTTGCTGGAAACAGCAACCAACCTAAAAAAAAACATAAATACAAACAGTACACAAAGTTATTAATTTTTTTTTCTATTGAAATTTATTATAATTTCCTATTTTTTAGTTTTGTATTTGTTGTTTTTGAAACTTAGTTTTTTCCGCAATGTTGCAAAACTTGCAAATGGTCATGACCAAGTTGTCTAAATAAAATACTCATGCATGGACATATAAGACAAAAAGCTGCATATTGACAAGGCTTGTCAAGCAAATTATATATTAAAATATATTTCTATTAACTTTAGTTTTATATTAAATACACTCAAAAAAAAGTTAGAAATAACCTTAAGTTATATCATATATCCTACCTTTAAAGGTTTATCTCATATCCTACCCTATAAGGCAGAAAATTACACCCTTTAAGGTAGAACATTATACCCTTAAAAAAAATTAAGGGTATAATGTTCAAAATTAGTAAAAATGTGATAGCAAGTTTTCAAAATATTATAAAATGTGATATTAGAAGCAAATTTGCAAAATATTTTTAAAATTCATAGTAGAAGCAAATTATCAAAATATAACAATTTATAACAAATTAAAAACAATTTAAAAAAAAGTTGTTTAACAATTTTCATTGCGGTAAATTTATTTTAATTGAAAACTGTCCTAATTAACTATCTTTTTGTAGATACATAAAAAATTTGGAAATTATTTTCTTCTGAAAGTTGACTTTTTTAGAAGCACAAGGTATTGTGGAATTGATATTGGACAAACGTTGCTCAGAAACAGTAGATTTTTTTAAAACACAAGTGATTATGGGATTGATATTCCAACAAAAAATAATTGACAGAATGATATGTTATTCGTGCTTTAGTTGTTTACTTTAATAGTGAGTTTTCTTTTTAAAATGGCAAAGGATTCTTTAAAAATTATTATATCAAAATAAGTATATACTTTTTTCATTTTTTAATTTTCATAATTGAAGCGCATTTTTCTAAATGGAGCCAAGTCACATTTTTGTTGTTTTGAAAAAAATAAAAATAAAAAGTTATTGGGCAAATTATTTTTTGAATGCTTTTAGAAATGCGCTCCTCAATTTTTTAACTTTTTTTCAAAACTTTTTATCTTCACATACAAAAGTGTGATTTTAATGTAATGAAAATTTAATGTTAATCTTTTTTTTTAATTTTACCTTTAGGTGTCATGGATAATCAAAAAATTTTAAAACCTGTCAGACAGCAGTTGACACCTGATGTTGAAGAAACAACTTTAATATCTGCAGGAAACCAAAAATGGATGATGCTGCTTGTTTATCATCATCAGTAACACTCAAACCATAACCTAAAAATATTGAAAGTAAAGACTCTAGATTAGAATATGACATTAAATATGTAAAATATACTATGAAAATACCTATTGATTCAAGTATCGCTTACTAACTGATCCATACCAGCCTCATTAGTCTTACTATTTTAAAGGCAACATTTCTGGAATTGGAGTTATTTCAGGCGTTCTTGGCTATTTCAGTTTACTCCATGGTTATCATATTCAACTAAATTAAAAGGTGCTTTTTACGTATTTTGTGTTTTATTTCCACTACCAGTTCAAAGAGGAATTCAAGAAATTCAAAGTGCATCACTTATCATTTCACAAAGTATAAACATTTTAATGAATGTGCCAAAAACCACATCAGCTCAACATGTCATCGTGGAGCTAAACAAGATGCTGCTCACTTTACATCAGCAATACGAAATCCAAATCAAAATATTTTTTGTCAGATAGATAATTCACTAAAATGAGTTATTGAAGAAAACAGATTTTCACCACTAAAAGATATTGACCCTGCCACGATATCTGATTGTATTATTCGAAATTGAAAAACATTTGGCCTTCTCCTTAATAATCTGCTGGGTAAAGGTTATGATGGGTGCTTCACATTGACTGGAAAAGAAACCGGTGTTCAGGCAAAAATTCAAAGGATTTCCCCTAAAGCCGCCTTTGTTCACTGTGCCTCACATAGACTCAATCTTATAGTTAACTATCTATTTCATGTCTGCAATAGTATTTTTACAAAATACTATTAGAACTATTAAAGCAATTATTTCATTTTTTTGTGAAAGTCCAAATAGATGATCTTTCGTTCCAGATATTCCCCTTCTGTGTAAGACTAGATGACAAGCAAGTGTAAAAACTTTAGAATTTTTTTTCGTAAATTTTTGAAGATATTTTTTTTCAACTGCAAGAATTTTCAATGCACATAAATGGAAGTACGCAACAAGTTACACATCAGCTTGATTGTTCATCAAAGTCCAGGACATTCATATTTTGTCATATTATTTTGCAATACTCAGCCATACTTGGACCAGTTATTCAGGCTCTTCAAGCTGTTCAAGTTGAACTTCTAAAAGTCCAACTGCAAGTTCAAATATTACTCAGTGTTGTAAAACTTCACAAAGGTGAATCCAATATTTATTTCAGGGATATTTTTGAGAAAGCAGTTCAACTGGCACAGAAGATGAATATTGAACTGATAATTCCAAGACAGTGCAAAAGGCAAAGAGTCAATAAGATTCTCTAATCGGCTCTTTAAAGATTTGATTTTGTGAAGCCAAGAGTGCGCAACTTTTTTCTTCCACTCCACTTTAAAGGAAAAATGTTTATGATCAATAAAGTATGCAACTTAGATAATATTGAAACTGAAACTTTGAGTTGGTTTGACTTTTGTTTGTTAACAAAAGTAGTCTAGATTTTATCAATTTACTACCTTTAGTTTTGTTAACTTAACCAGCAACAACATGTACGGTGGAGCAATCATTTTGCACATTGCGTTGTGTCAAAACTTAGGTTAACAATCTCATGCAACAAAAAAGACTAAAATTATAGGTATGTTTGGTATTGATAACAGATGACTCCAGTTCCTGTTTAAAGAATAAATTTGACTTTAAATAAATATTGTATTTTGTATGTACTACGTTTACTATATACATACATTATCAATAAAAAAATTGCTACCGTTATTTATTACAGTGTCCTAGGCATTTGTTTACTATAACAATATGCTCAGTACATTACAGCTAAATTAGAATTTTTTTGCCTTTATTTGATATGCTTATCAGTGCAGTACTCTTTTTGTTTTTAGAGTTTTTAATTATTTCTATATTTTGTCAAACTTTTGTATGGAAGCTCTGTGTAAAGATTATGATGATGCATTGCCATCATAATCTTTTTGTCATGATTCTTTACATTTAATACATTTTTGTTATGTCTAACAAAAAAGTTTTCCACTTTTTTTTCTCAAGTATATATTTCAAAATAATTTTTTTTAAAAGTTAGGGTTAGCTAAAGCAATTTATTATGTTTCACTTGTAAATAGTTAAGTATAAATATGAACTTCAGTCCACAGAATTAAGGTTGGCATTCAACATTCAATTAGTAATTTTTTGCACATCTTAGAATTCAAAAACCTAATTTTATTTGCTATTTCAAATGAATTAAAAATGGAAAAACAATTTATTTAAATTTAAATAAAATAACTAAAATAATAAAACAGTTTTTTTATTGAAATTCTAAATACAGTTGTTAAAATAAAAATAAAAAAAATGTTTTATTTAAATTTTAAATAAAACTGTTAAAATAAAAATGCTATAACAAACGTTTTATTTAATTTCTAATTAAGTAAAGTTATTACTGAAAAAATAATGTTTTATTTCTAAATAAAAAATTATAATAAAAACGGCAAAACAAACTTTGTGTTTAAATTCTGAACAAATTAATCTAAATGCAAACATTTAATTAAATAAAACATTTGTTTTAATGCTGAGTTTTTTAGATTAATTTGTTTATATTAGAATTTAGTTAAGTTCTAAATACAATAACTAAAATAAAGTTTAATTAAGTTCTAAATAAAAATATTAAAACAGTTGTGGCGCTGTGGTTAGAGTTCTGCCTCAGAACCAAGAGATCCGCAGTTCAATGCCAGCTCTAGCCCAATAAGCAACATTGGTAAGGAAGGTGGCATGAACTTTCTCGTTAAATGCTCTTCCGTGGTGCTCTTCTGTGGTGCTCTGTGATAATACTGTAAGGACTTCTAAAAGCACCTTATTAATGTTTTTTTTTAATTCTAAACAAAATAATAGAAAAGAAAGAGGAAAAAACTTTTTGGGAAAGGTTTTATTTAAGTTGTAATCAAAACAATTAAAATAAAAACAAAAAAGTAATCTTTTGTTGAAACTTCTAATAAAATAACATGCATTAATTTAAATTTAGTTTTTTATTTAGCCTACTTAGCTGTAGTGGTTCCCATTAGGGATGTGAAGATATTTCTTTCCTTTTTTTTTATCATTTACATGTATTGAGTAATTTAATATGGTTCTATGCTTTTTTTGCCTTAACCTGTTTTGTAGATTAGGACAAATTATTTTTATTGTGATACCACCTCCAAGGTTTATAAGCTTCTCCTATCTTTATTCACAATTAAATTAGCCTTGTTTATTTTAGAGTGTTCCTTCTTTTAGGTAAGTGTTTTTTTTTTTATTTTTTCTTCAGAAGGATATAGATTCAGCATACATTAAACATTATTAATTTTAGTCGAGATGATTTTAAGCGTATTCCTGAGTTAGCAATTAATCCATTGGGTGAACGAATTATAGAGCTTTTTTTTGGGTAAGATATATATTCCTTTTTTTTACATAAGGTAAACTTTTAATAACTTTTGTAACAAACAAAACGAATTTTGTACCTAGAATTTATTGTTTCCTATTCTGATGCGTGCTTATTTCCTATGCCTTTGCACTTGTAGATGAATTTAAAATTTTATTTATAATTTTACTTTTTTTTTGAAAGAATGAAATAATCTATATGTGAAGAAAGAAGAAAGCAGTTTTTTTTTGCTGAATACTGGTCAACAATAGAAAAAAAATTATATCTGATCTATTTGCTTTATTTACATGTATATCCAGAGCTCGAAGTGAGGCGGGATGGCATCCCGTCACCTTTTTATAAAATATAAACCATCTTGCCACCTTTTTGTAAATCTCTATATATATAACTATGATTAGGCAGAATGGTATTTTTAATTTACCCAAAACCATCTCGTTACCTTTTTTCTCCACTTCGAGCGCTGCGTATATCAATGCTGTGACTACAGAAATGTATATCAATGCCAGGGTGCGACAAATCGACGAATGTGCAAATGTTTGTTAAAAAAGGACAGAAAAACGTCACGTTTCCTTACTTTTACTGAAGCAAACGTTGGTGTTCGCCTAAAATTTTAAAAAATGAACGCATATCTTCAGTAATTTTTTTTCCAAATGTTTATGCAATTGATAGTTTTTTATTTATTATAAAAGAAACATATTTATTGTAGAAAAAAAAGTTACTAAAATTTAAAATGCATTTTCAACGACTTTAAAAGAAATAATGCTAATACTTTCTTCAGTAGCGTTACTTTTAAGTTTAATAATTAAGTAAGCAACTGAATAAAGTAATTATGTTTTCACATTGCTTTCACATACGTTTATAAAAGCATGGGAAATTTTAGTAAATAAATGCATTTGCAATTTCTTTTAAAGAAACCATGCTAAAAAATTACTTTCTTTATAAGTGCGCGTTTTTTTTTAATTTTATTTTTATCATTAAATTAAAGTAATGTTTGCTTGCCCTTTTAAAGTTGTGAAATTTTTTTTAAGATATGCTATTTTATTATTAAATACTCAATATTATAAATGTAATAATATCATATTAAGTATTTAATAATAACTTGATATAATAACTTATTTAAAATATGCTGTGACTACAGAAATGTCTTAATATGTATATCAATGCTGTGCTACAGTAAGGTCTTTATATGTATGTCAATGCTATGACTCCATTAATGTCTTTTTAAACAGAACTTTACTATAAATATTATAAAGAATATTTATTAATAATGTTCTGTAAAGATAAATGCTATTTCTGTAAAAAAAAAAAAATATTTATTTGGCTGAAACATAAGTCCTCTGCATTACATCATTTTTCTTTGCCTGTCGTCACTCTATTTCTGGAGCATCTCCAGAAGACCATAGACCATAGTCTAGTAATAGTCTGCTAAGATACATCTGC
Source organism: Hydra vulgaris (assembly GCF_038396675.1). Lineage (NCBI taxonomy): Eukaryota > Metazoa > Cnidaria > Hydrozoa > Anthoathecata > Hydridae > Hydra > Hydra vulgaris. The sequence goes on from NC_088933.1 coordinate 17,825,484, forward strand.
TAGTAATAGTTTGTTGTTTCTATTTTAAATATGTTTCTAAAATTACACCATCAAACTTTCAGATTCTTTAAGTTCAGCATTGTTTAAAGATTTAATTTTGGATTGTTATAGCCATAACACATAATAACAGATTTTTCAGTATTAAAATTTATAGGCCATTTTAATATTTTTAACTGATAGACTATTTCCATATTTTTAACTGATAAGCCGTTTTTTTTACATCTGAAAGTATATTTGTATCACCTATGTAAAACTCTGATATTTTCTCAAAAATATTTGGCAAGTTATTTAGAAAAACCACAAATAATAAGGGGCCAAAACAGACTTTTGGTAAGGTATTGAAATTACCATTTTTGAATAATGGTTTAGTATTAACCAATCTCCATTAAATCATTTCACATATTTATTTTTATGACTACTTCATAAAAATAAAATAATTACCATTTTTGAATAATGGTTTAGTATTAACCAATCTCCATTAAATCATTTCACATATTTATTTTTATGACTACTTCATTTACATAGTTCAAAATCTATCCATTCATCTAAAAGAAGAAAAATGTCCTTGAAGCCTACTTTAACAACAGTAATAGCAACAGCAACAACATCAACTTCTGAATCCAAGTCTAAGACAGAATATCGAAAGTCTGAAGATTCAGAAGAACAATCCACCAGCAAGAACTACAGTAAAACCAAAACTGCAACCAAATTAGTAACATCTTCAAAGTTATCAACCAGCAAAACAAAAACAATTTGTTGACAGTTATATCAAGATGGTAACAACATTAAGACCCCTTCGCAGTCTGATATATTCAAATCAACTATTAAAAAAGCTATTAAACTTAAAGAAGAAAAAAAGAAATCACTACATTTGAAGAAGGAAAGAAGAAATCACTACAGAAAACTGGTCACTGTACTTTGATGGTAAACATCTTAGTCACTATTTAAGAATAAACAAAGAGATGTTAAGTTACAAGCACTATATCTACCAGATAGAAAACAAAATACTGTTGTTAAAGGTATAAGCTATTGTCTAATTTATGAAAGAGTATAAAAATGATTGTAGCAGACAATAAAAATGTAAACAGTGGAAGTAGGAATGGGATTATCAGTCAGTTACAAAGGCGTTTTGATAAAAAGAAACTGGAAGAACCACAATTCATTGGTTGTCAACATCATATTTTTGACCAAGTCTTTCATGTAATAATGTTTGAAGAACTTGGAGGAAACAACATGTTGCCCATTATTAAATATCTGTTTATCCCAGAAAATGTAAACAACTAAAAGTACTAAAACAGCACTGTGGCGTGATGATATGAAATTTCTATTTCATTAAACTCATGTATTCTACTTATTTTGAGTAATCTGGATTATTTTCTAAAGTGAAGTTTAAGAAAATATCTAAATTAAATAATGATGGAATCCCCAAGCAGTCCTTTTGCTATTTATTCTTCTACCAGAGAGATGAGACTCACAACTCTACATTTGTAGATTTATCATTTGAGTGTAAAATTCCTTAATTGCTTCAAGAGTTTGTATTAAAATCTAAATCTGCACAGTATTTTCTGGACTTTATTATTTTAGTTTTTAATACTACAAGAACCAAAAACTAAAAAGTTTTGTGCAGAAATGGTTATATGTAGAGATAATTTATTGGTTGCGTTTAGATTTAATTACATTTGTATTTGAGATTTCATTTTTACTGATTTTATTACTGGAAAAATATTGAAAAGTTTTTTTTTAGATTTTAATGTTACATGTTTAATCCTCGATTTTAATATTTTTAGTAAAAAAGTCAGAAAGTTGTTGTTTGAGTTTTAAATGAAGATTGTGATAGAAAGATCAAGACTAAAAGAGATTGAAGTTTTAATTTAAAGGATAGGATACACTTTTCGAACCAAATGAGGAGACATATTTTCACCATGAACAAGCTTATATATCTAGATATGAAGCACTTCAAAAATACTGTTGTGACCCATTTAAAGTCTACAAGACAAAAATTATCAAAGGATTGTGTAAAGTCAACATATCAATAGCAAATCAACTTAAGATCAAATCTGGTCAAAAAGTTTGCACTAACTGTATGAATGAATTCAAACTTGAAAAAATTACAGAAGTTAGTCAAGATGAAGCTGCTGAAGAAGATTTTAGTTGTTTAGACCTTGATAAGACAGTACTTAATAAGAGTGTGTCTTTATTGGAAATATCTCCATTCAAAAATGTAAGTAGGCGCGATAATTTAGAATATGGAAAGCAAAAAGATAAAAAATTGCAACAAGTATAACAAACCTAGTAGCATCAGCATTGGAAATAGACCCAAGAGATACAGAGTCGAAAAAAAAGCAAAAATTTATTAACTGTAATGATTTAGACAAACTGTTAGATACAATAAAAAATAAAATGAAAATAAGTTTGAAGGAAAAAAAAGTTCGGCTACTAACACTAATTCCTGATAGTTGGTCAATTGGAAAAATCTGCTAAACATTTTCAGTTTCAGAATATCTCGTTAAGAAAGCTTGAAAGTTGAAAAATGAAAAAGGAATACTTGCTAAACCTAAGGCTAAAATAGGACAGCCTTTGGAAGATATTGTTAAACAAAAAGTTACTAAAATTTTTATCTAAAGAGTTTATCAGAGAATGTACAGGAAAATAGAATTTGTTTCTGTGCGTTTAAATAATGTAAAAGTTCATAAACAAAAATGTTTAATATTAGTTCGATTAAAGGAACTTTATCTTGAGTTGAAAAAGTTATATCCTACACACAATGTTGGATTCAACAAGTTCTGTAAACTAAGGCCAAAGTGGTGCATCACAAATGACAGCAGTGAAAGTCACTTAGTTTGTGTATGTCTTATCATCTAAGTTGATGATAAGAACATACACAAACTGACTTGAAAAATGTGTTTGAAAATAATGATTTCAACAATCATATCACATACAAACAATGGGTGTCAACTGACCAAACTGCACTTGTCACAGTCCAAACAAACATTATTGAGTTTATTAAAACTCTTAGTGAAACTTGGTATGACCTTTGAAACCACCACTTTATCAAAGAAGCACAATCCTCCTACTTATCAGAGGCAAAAAGAACATTAGATCAGCACACTTGTCTTATTCTTATGGGTTTTGCAGAGTACTATAGTTTTGTGCAAGATACTGTACAAAGATTTTAATGGCAAGCCAATCAAGCTACCTTACATTCATTTGCTGTTTATTACAAAGATGAAAAAAATCAACTCAAATGTCAATGCTATTGTACAATTTCTGATCATCTTTGCCATGACTAAACAACATTTCATTGTTTTCTCACAAAGTTACTCCCTGTGATCAAAATCAAACTACCCACAATCAATAAAGTACTTCAGTGATGGTGCTGGGTCACAGTACAAAAATTACAAATGTCTGTTAAACTTGTTAAATGTACCATCTTGAAGATCACAATATAAATGCTGAGCATCACTTCTTTGCTACATCCCATGGCAAAAGTCCATGCGATGGAATAAGAGTAACTATAAAAAGAGAAGCAGCAAAAGCTAGTCTATGACCAGCAAATGCAAACCAGATTCTTACACCAAATGAACTATTTAGATAGACTGAAAAAAACATTAAAGGTATTAACATATTTTACATTTCAAGTGATGATATCAATAACCATGAAACTTATTTTAACCTAAACAATATAAAGAGATAAGCACAGTCCCAGGCACAAGAAGCTATCACAGTTTTATACCAGGTAGAGAGAAATTATTTTTATTGAAAATCACCAGCAATACTGTCTATGATACCCATTTGCTGAATAATATTAATTTGGCAAAAAAAGATTCTTTAAACTTTGAACCTGGTAAATATATTACATGTTTTTCCGATGATGAATGGTACATAGGGCTTGTGCTTGAGATTTATTATGAAAATCTAAAATGTTAAGCTATTAGGTATCCTTATAAACTAAAAAAGCATTGCACTCAAAATGCTAAAATTATGTCATAAGATAGAGTATTGGTCTTAAAATCTTTTTTGGTTAGGCCTTAAAATCTTTTTTTTATGCTCTGTCAAAAATCCAAAAAAATCTGCTGTAAGCTCCAGGTATTTAAATTTTTCTGATTTTTGTCAATATATTAAATCAATTATAACTTTTGAGTGGTTAGGCCAATCTAGCTGAAATTTTGAGGTTTGTATTTTTTTCATAAATACTGTGGGTGATCAAAATTTGAAGCAAATTTGAGGAGGTACCCTGGGGACCATTAGGTGATATGATATGGATTGACCCTCATCTATTTATGACCCAGGGGCATGGGGTCACAAAAAAGTCATAAATCTATATATATATATATATATATATATATATATATATATATATATATATATATATACATATATATATATATATATATATATATACAACGACTTTTAATTTGAACCTCTTTTCCCCAAAAAAACCTTTGGGGGTACAAGTATGATAGTACAAGCATGTAGGAGTACATTAGCGTTGGTTTTGAAATCTTCCATAATTGTCTGTGAAAGAAAAATCGATTTGAAAATTTAGATTTTTTGGGCTACTGAGAAAACATAATAAAACTGACAAATAAAATAAAACATTTTTTACATTAAAATTGTATATTTTTGTCACATAAGTTACTAATAAAGATAAGCAACTTGGGAAAAGCCAAGTTTGGAAGCTATCAACCGATTGTAACAATAAACGTAACCAGTCAACTGAAAGAATAGCCGGTTGTTGAGAAATGTTGTTTAGCATTCTTTTCACTGATTGGAAGAAAGATTCCACATAATTGTACAAAAGGAATGCTTCGATTGAACTTGCTTCAAGTTGCAGCAAAAGACACAAAAGCAGCAGAAAGAGTAGCTGCTTCTGTGATAGCTAACATGGTTCCAAAGAATAGGAAGGCATCTTCCTGTTACTCCAAGTGAAAAGTATTTTCTTTTTGTGATATATGCTTAATATGCTTTTGTTTAAGTGGTTCTTTTATTACAACATGAAAACTTTATGATATGAGAAACTGTATTATATTGATGTAAACTTTTTTCCAGGGCCATCAAGACAAAAATAACTTTTTCCAGCAACGTAATCCACATTGACTGCTTAACAATTTCCACAAGTTCAAAAACTAAGCTTTCAAACAGAGGGATGAACAAGCTTGTTTAACACTTAACAAAGTAGCTCCCCATCAAGTAGTTGAAAACTTTCAGACACATCCAAAAGTCTTAGCTAAGAATCCTAATGTCTATTTGCGTACTCCAAAGATGTTAAAGCTCTAAGTTCAGATTGTTTTAGTTCAAATCAGAGGTCCTCAATCAAAGAGCTTATCAAGGTGAGAATTGATGGAGGAGGAGGGTTCCTGAAAGTGTCTCAAAGGTTCTTGAATCAAATGCTTCTCCTTGACAAAGAAACCTCTCTTCAAGGACTCAAAAGTCAAGCATCAACTACTGGTGGCTATCGCAGCAAACCTCTCTGAAAATTATGACAATGTAAAGCAGATCATGGACAAATTGAGATTGCCCTTTGTGTTGTCATTTCACATAAAGCTTGCAAAGATTGTTTGTGGTTTGCAGTCCTAATTAAGTACTCACTCTTGTACCTGGTGTGACATTGAGTCAAAGAATCTTCATCAGAGTGGTGAGCTCCAAACATTTGACTCCATTCAAACTGGTTATACAGGCTTACAAGCAGCAGGTGTCTGAACAAAAAAAGCCAGGGACCTTCAGAATGTTGTACATGTGCAAGTTACCTGAAGGAACACTTATCATGGACTCCATTCCACCCATGGAAGTTTACTTGCTTCTTGGTGTTGTTAAACACCTCTTAAAGAGTCTGTATCTGCAATAGAAAAATGCAAGAAATGATGAGCATTCAACAAAAATCTTTTCACAGGGGGGGGGGGGGGCAATTTGCAGGCAATAAGTACAAAAAACTTTTACAAAACATTGGCTTGCTTCGACAATTTGAGGAAAAGCATGCTTGCTTGTTAGCATTTCCATTCATTGACATATTCAGAAAGCTTGATACAGTTGTTTGTGCTTCCTTTGGAAATGTTCTTTAAGACAACTATCGCATCCTCATTAAAGAGTTCACAGATTCCTACCTCAAGCTTCCAAACACTTGTGTCACTCCCAAAGCACATTCTGTCTTTTTTCACTGGGCATCTATTAAGAGCAAGCAACAGAATCACTTTATCATGGCTTCAACCAATACTGGCAACGGTTCAAAAGGCCCAATAATGATACAGACTATCCTAAGAATCTTCTAAACTGTTTGATTGATTAAAACAGCAAGCATTCTTTTTAACTTCTTTGTAGACAGTACTGTTTTATAACATATGATATGTAAGAAATTACCCTTCAACATCAATTTTTAAGAACTATATTTAATAAGAGTAATCCTTTTTTTTAAGTTGCTTGATCTGTTAGGCTAGAATCTGATTTTTTTAAATTTTATGAAGAAAATGAATACTGTTTTGTTTGTTGTTATTTCTAAGTTGTGAGTACGCTGCTTATTTATAGAATAAATATGTTAGAACAAGTTTCAAATGTTCTCAATAGAAAATGTAACTCATTTGTTCAGAGCAATAAAATTGAAAGTTTCAAATCAATTTTTCTTTCACAGACTATTGTAAAAGATTTCAAAACCAACTCTAATAAGTATACTCCTACATACTTGTACTATCATACCCCCAAAAATTTTTCTCAGGAAAAAAGGTTCAAATTAAAAGTCATTTTGTGACACAGTGATATATATATATATATATATATATATATATATATATATATATATATATACACTTATATAAATATATATATATATATATATATATATATATATATATATATATATATGTATGTATTTTTAACATCCTGCTGTCGTCCAACTGTTTTTGCTTTTCTAATATACATACATGCATACATTTTGGTTTGGCAAAATGGCAGGGTGCACCCCAATTTTTTAAGGGTTTGACAGATGGTAAATCAAGATTTTAATTTAATACATGACTTATAGTTGATCTGGAAACATTGTGCAATTTAAGAATATTTTGTCGCAATGCCTGTGAAACATAAAAAATTTGCTTTTATTACTTTTCCATTTCTCATTTATGAATGGAGTGCTCTTTTAGCATTCTTCCGAACCATGGTTTAGGCTTAATGTTACTAGTTGAGTTTCCTTATGTCAAGATACAGCTGGTTCTGATTATTTCCAACAAAGTAGCAAAGATTTTATTAGGTAGGTGAATCTGCTTAAAATGATTGGTTTTTTATTCAGCCTTGAAATTACTGTTTTACTTTTTTACTTTAATTTTTTTAATTATATATGTCTAAATCATAATACATCACTATAATTTTTACATTTTTAAAAGTTGCTTTATAAATATGTATTATGGTGTCCTAACCATTACAATTAGAATTTCAATATTAAAAAAAAAAAAGGGTAAAAAAATTACAAAGTTTTGAATAACAATGGTCTTGTTTATTGTTACTTTTGATGCAAGACTGAAAAAGAATGAACGCGATGGAAATGTTGTTGCGATTTTAAGAATTCCCCTTAATTGCTGGAAATGTTCATTTCTGAAAATGTCAAAAATATTACAAAAAAAAATCATAAATGTTGTGGTTTAAAAGCTCCATAACTTTTAATCAAATAATTATATGACAATAGATTTGGTATTTTTTGAAAGTAAATATTTAGTTCTAACTTATGGTATTTGTATCATATTTTATATCTTTGTAAAGTATGTTAAATGTGGAGATTTAACTATTACCTAAACATCTCTATTATGACATTTGAGCAAAAAATTTAACTGCTGTTTTGATGTTTATTGAAATTTTATATATATATATATGCTTTCCTATATATGTTATGTATATAACATCCATAGAACTTTAATAATATTTTATTTTGTATTTTAAAAAGTTTGAAAATATTTAAAACAAAACAAAACAATAAATGTGCAAGTAAGAGCATTTGAACTATTGTGTTGTACTTCGGAAGCACAATGAGCAACCCCTTTGATCGCTAAGGCACACTAATCTGCCAAATATTAACACTATTTAATATAGACGGCAAATAAATGCTATAAATTAAAATTAAGAGAGATATTGCCACAATTTTAAAATAAAAACAAAACTTTATAAAAGTAAAAATATGTATAAAACTTCAAAAATGTTTTAATTTATATTTTGAAAAATTGAAAAAGATTAAAAAAAAAAGTATGCCAACGTAATGATTTGAACAAGGGTGAATCAATTCAGAAAAGCTGCAACCTAACCACTCTCACCACTAAGTGCTACGACTCTTTCTCACCATTAAGTTAAATGTAATGGGTGTCGTGAGTTAAGTGTAAAACACTCACAAATGGGTAAACGCAGTTAACCGCTTTATTAAAAAACTAATATGTTTTAGTGAAGTTCTTATACTGGTTATTTAGACTTATAGAGTTTATTTTAAAGTAATTGTCAAAATATTTGAAAAAATCTTTAATTACTTTTTTATCTTAAAGACACTCTCAAAAACTTGACGGTGAATAAATGTTATTGCGTATTTATGTAATACTTATTTAAGCGTTCTTTTATTTTAAATGTTTTTTACTAATTTTGTTGTTTATGTAAGTAAAATATGGCATAACACAAAAAATATCAAATTTTACTGTTAAAAAAAAAAATTAATTGTATTTTTGCTCAAGCTTTATTTTTTAAATGCACTAAATGTTTTTTACTAATTTTGTTGTTTATGTAAGTAAAATATGGCATAACATAAAAAATATCAAATTTTACTGTTAAAAAAAAAAATTAATTGTATTTTTGCTCAAGCTTTATTTTTTAAATGCACTAAATGTTTTTTACTAATTTTGTTGTTTATGTAAGTAAAATATGGCATAACATAAAAAATATCAAATTTTACTGTTAAAAAAAAAAATTAATTGTATTTTTGCTCAAGCTTTATTTTTTAAATGCACTAAATGTTTTTTACTAATTTTGTTGTTTATGTAAGTAAAATATGGCATAACATAAAAAATATCAAATTTTACTGTTAAAAAAAAAAATTAATTGTATTTTTGCTCAAGCTTTATTTTTTAAATGCACTAAATGTTTTTTACTAATTTTGTTGTTTATGTAAGTAAAATATGGCATAACATAAAAAATATCAAATTTTACTGTTAAAAAAAAAAATTAATTGTATTTTTGCTCAAGCTTTATTTTTTAAATGCACTAAATGTTTTTTACTAATTTTGTTGTTTATGTAAGTAAAATATGGCATAACATAAAAAATATCAAATTTTACTGTTAAAAAAAAAAATTAATTGTATTTTTGCTCAAGCTTTATTTTTTAAATGCACTAAATGTTTTTTACTAATTTTGTTGTTTATGTAAGTAAAATATGGCATAACATAAAAAATATCAAATTTTACTGTTAAAAAAAAAAATTAATTGTATTTTTGCTCAAGCTTTATTTTTTAAATGCACTAAATGTTTTTTACTAATTTTGTTGTTTATGTAAGTAAAATATGGCATAACATAAAAAATATCAAATTTTACTGTTAAAAAAAAAAATTAATTGTATTTTTGCTCAAGCTTTATTTTTTAAATGCACTAAATGTTTTTTACTAATTTTGTTGTTTATGTAAGTAAAATATGGCATAACATAAAAAATATCAAATTTTACTGTTAAAAAAAAAAATTAATTGTATTTTTGCTCAAGCTTTATTTTTTAAATGCACTAAATGTTTTTTACTAATTTTGTTGTTTATGTAAGTAAAATATGGCATAACATAAAAAATATCAAATTTTACTGTTAAAAAAAAAAATTAATTGTATTTTTGCTCAAGCTTTATTTTTTAAATGCACTAAATGTTTTTTACTAATTTTGTTGTTTATGTAAGTAAAATATGGCATAACATAAAAAATATCAAATTTTACTGTTAAAAAAAAAATTAATTGTATTTTTGCTCAAGCTTTATTTTTTAATTGCACTAAATGTTTTTTACTAATTTTGTTGTTTATGTAAGTAAAATATGGCATAACATAAAAAATATCAAATTTTACTGTTAAAAAAAAAAATTAATTGTATTTTTGCTCAAGCTTTATTTCTCCTGTGTAAACTGACTTACACACGTGAGGGAGTGGGCAAGGGCAATTGTTTATATGTATATATATATGTATATATATATATATATATATATATATATATATATATATATATATATATATATATATATATATATATATATATATATATATATATATGTACATATATCTATCTATATATATATATATATATATATATATATATATATATATATATATATATATATATATATATATATATATATATATATATATATATATATATATATATATATATATATATACATATATATATATATGTATATGTACATATATATATATATATATATATTGATATTTAAGGCTGTTTTGTATTATAATAATAAAACAAAACTCATAGTCGTAAAAGAGTGCTCAATATTAAGAAGATACTTCAAATAGAGCGATATACATATATATTAACGAAGAAAAAACAACTATTCAATGGCTTATATTCAATGGTATTCAATGGCTGATGATTGCCGTATAGGCATGAAACTTAAAGTACCATAGAAAAAGTTGTTTTTTCTTCGTTAATATATATGTATATATATATATGTATATGTATATGTATATGTATATATATATATATATATATATATATATATATATATATATATATATATATATATATATATATATATATATATATATATATATATATATATATATATATATATATGTATATATATGAAGGGTCCAGGGGAAAAACGATGAGATAACTAAAAATCTCATTTTGAGATATGAGCAAAAGAAACTCTCTCAACTGATAAAAACGTGTGCGTATATTTTTCTGCGTAACGCATGTGTATATATATGTATATATTTATATTTATATATATATATATGTATATATATATATATATATATATATATATATATATAATATATATATATATATATATATATATATATATATATGTATGTATGCATGTATGTATGTTTATATATTTAAAGAAATATATACATATGCACATATATATACTTATGCATATATATATATACATATAATTTTAATTTTAATTTATTTTTTAAAAGTGAAAATCATGCAACTGAAATTGGTGGTGAGGATGGTATCAACTTCAAAGCTTTTATGAGAGCTCTTGCTCGTTTTCGATCAATCTCGTCACACAATCATAATCCGCTAAACACAAGAGAACATAAGTTAGAATGTAAATTTTCTATAAGAATTTGTTTTATAATTGTTTATATTTAAAGTATAACAACAAATAAGGCTTACATTTGATTAAAGTTCCATGTTCTTTAATTTATTATTTAAAAAAAATAGGAGGTAAACTTTTTTACTATTTAGATATGAAACAAAAAAGCAATTATTTACAATTAAATGTCTATTCTGGCATTAATTTGTTTTGCAGATCAGGACAAATCATGACTATTTTTATTGTGATACTACCATTAGAAAGATTACTATCCTATTTTTACTAAGTATATCAATTCTTACCCATAGATTTAACCCATAAATTAGGGGTTTTACCTCAGATTTTTTCTTCTCCAAGGTAAGTTGTCTAGGCTTGTTACCTTGACTAAAGATCCAGGTGCTTGCACTGAAGCTTGGTTTAACATTATGACTAAAACTATGTAATTTAAAAATTATTTTAATTAAAGAATTGCATTAATATTGTTGGTATTATTGCAATTCTTGGTTTTAATAAAGATGTTGCACAACATAAGTATGTATTGCACAACAAAAAAGTGTTGCACAGCAAAGTAAATTGCAAAGGAAAAAATTTCAAAATACAATAAATATAATAGGATTTAATATGTACTAATTTGAAATTGAATTTTCAAAGTTCTTTTAGCATTTTTAAAGGTTTAGAGTTTTTTTTAGTTAATTTTTTAGTATCATGGCTGTAGACAAGTGGGGGCTTGAGGGGGTCATTTATTGTTTTTGTTGCATCCCTAATTAAATATATTTGTAAACAATCAAAAATATTTATAATAATAAATTAATTTTAAAATATTTATTAAAAATATTTTTTTTTTTAATATCAAAAGAAAAATAATTTGCAATTAAGCTAATAATAAAAGTAAAAATGCCACAAAAAAATTTTAACCACCGATTCTACGCTATCGATTCCATATATATATATATATATATATATATATATATATATATATATATATATATATATATATATATATATATATATATATATATATATATATATATATATATATATATATATATATATATATATATATATAAAATAGAACTCGTTGACTAGAAGTCATTAAAACATTGTGTTGAACTCGTGTTTTAAAAAATTTAAAAAAAAGTAAGACACTTTTTTTTAAGTTTATTTGTATTTCATTTTTTGTTTCTTTGTTTTGTAGTTATTTGTAGTCGCTTTTAAGCTTGAGAAAATCTTTCAAGAATTTATTATTTATAATTATATATTATTAGATATATAATTATATATTATAAATATATAATTTTTATTATAATTATTAGATAAGATTTTTTTATATCAGTTTGCATAAAAAAGTGATGGCAATCTTGTTCTAAAATCATTTGTATTATTAAAAGCAATTTTAATGTTAAATATGCATTTTTTAGTTTCAAACTAGATAAAAAAAGTTTCTTATAATTGCATAACATTAAATAACAATGTTTTCTATGATTTACTTCAGTGATATGACTTTAAAATGGAAATTATCTGGAGCAGAAGGCAAGCATTTTAAACGACTAAAGGAATTAAAATTGACTAAAATGATTGGAAGGGGCAGAAATTTAACCGTTACTTCTTTTTATGCAAGAACTGTCTCTTCTCTTACCACTGCCTCTACTGTTAAGACTACATCTTTTGCTAGCCCTGCAATCCCGCAAATATTGCATTTTTTTATTAAATGCTATTTAACTACTGATGGTTTCAAGAGTCATTTTACTAAGAATTAGTAGCAGTAGTGACAGCATCTATTGCTGATCCTGTAACTACTGCTATTAATTTTTCTATTGACTCTGCAAAATATCTACTTTTACTTTAGCATCATCTATTAGCTTTGTGTTAATATTAATTCTTCGTTTACTAACTTTGTCAACAAAAACATTAACTCCACTCCTTCAAAGTCTACCAAAAAATAAGTAATAGTCTGCATCAATCTGTGTTACTTTTTCCAAAATGTACATGTGGTAGTCAGAAGCGATCATTTTATGAGCAATGGTTAAATGTATTTCTGTGGTTGCATTACAACAAATTTAATGATACAGTTTTATGCTACTGTTGTTTGGTAGTGGAAATGCATAATTTATCATCTTCAAAATGCAGCTTTAAAATGCAGCAAATGTATTTACAAAAACTGGATTTTCTAATTGGTTTACAAAAAAATTACAAAATTTTCTAGAGGGTGTACAAAAATTCCAAAAGCATCAAAATATTCTCTCCCATCAAAACCCATTGGGAAGATAATAGTTCTTTCAACATATTCTTTCAACAAAGATATTGGTGAACTTCTCAGCAAAACTCATGCAGAGAAAAAAAAGGAAAACAGAGCAATCTTACTTCAATGCAATGTTAGAAAAAAAATAGAGAAAATAAAAGGAAATAATCAGCAATATTCAATTTCTTGCCAGGCAAAGTATTGCTCTTTGTGGTGATTACAATACAAATAAAGATTTTAAAAAACTTAATTCAAACTTTTCTTAGTTACTTAATCTCAGAAGTAAAGATAATCCTACTTTAACAAAGCAGATGAGAAAGTCACAAGATAAATTCACAAGTGCAACAATCCAAAATGAAATTCTGCAGATAAGGGGTCTAACTATACTCAGAAGCATTACATCCAATGTTTCTGGAAAATGGTTTACTATTATGGTACATGAAACTACAAATCAGTCCAATACTGAACAAATGATGATTTGATTTCAATATGTAAATGAAGATGACTTATAAGTGTACGAAGAGTTAATTGGACTTTACAGTATGGAAAATATATCTGCTGAAAGTATAACTGCAACTATCAAAGATGTTATTATGCAAATGAATCTTTCAATAAATAATTGTTGCGGTTAATGTTATGATAGTGTCAGCTTCATGACAGGTAGTATGTCTGGAGTTGCAAAGAGAGTAAGTCACTTTGAGCCCAAAGCACTATATTCCCATTGTTATGGTCACACTCTGAACTTAACAGTACAAGATACTCTCAATGCCATCGTCATTATGAAAAATGCTCTTAACACTGTTCATGAAATTACAAAATTGATAAGAAAAGTGTCCCAAACATGAATGTCTTTTCAAAAAGATAAAAAAAAAAATTCTCCCTAGGACACCTGATATTCCTGCTTACTCTGCCTGACATGCTAGACAGTAAGAGCAGAATTATTTTATTTCATATCTGAAAACTATAAAGATTTACTAGTAGCATGGAAAGAAGCTAAATTTGAGACAAAGGACAGCGAGATCATCACTTAATTAGGCAAGACTTCTTTGCATGATTTTTGCAAAACAATTTATCAAAAAGTTTGAAAAAGTCAACACTTTCAGCTAGTGAAGGTCAGAAAGTTGTTAAATAAACTTTGATTACATTGAGATCTATCCGGTCTGAAAATTCATTTGAGCTATTCTGGAATCATATTGAAATCAAAAGAAAATAGCTTCCAATGGAATAACCTACTTTGCCTCATCATAACAAAATACCTTGTTGTTTTAAAATTGAAGAATTTGCATTAATAGTACCTGAATTTTCTAGTTTTGATTTTTTCAAGAGGATATATTTTTATATAGAAATAGCAATTGGCAGTATTGAATATAGATTTGAACAACAAGGATATTTAATCCTTTAAAAGATAGAATTAGTACTTATAAATGTTTCATCGGAAGATAGTTTAATAAATATAGAAGTCATTGCTTCTGCTACAGATTTGAATGCTTCAAGACTCCGTGCCCAATCGCAAGTTATGCATGAATCTACTACTCAGCCATTGGGCGCTCTACAAAAACTCCTTAATTATGTTAGGTGCGATATGAATGCTGTTGCTAAAAATGTTATTGCTATTTATTTTAATAATTCTGACTGCTGTGAATTGCAAATTGAATAACACATGCACTGGATTGAGTATATTTAAGGTGAAACAGCACATGATTTTTTATTCTTATGCTTTGTTGCATTTTACAGAGGAGTAAATAACGGTTATTTACTCCTCTGTAAAATAAACACATAAGCAATTACACATAAAACCGTACAAACACATTAACAACAATTATCCACTTTAATTACAAACCACTAGATGTCATGTAAAATTTAACATAATATAATCACATCTTGTTAACAACATCAGTATTCAAAATCCAAGAAATACGGATAAAACAACCCCACAATTAATTGTATGTATAAAATAGTAGAAAATCACTAAACAAAATGTTTTTTTCATTTTACACAGTTTTTTATTAATAAAGACTCATCAGAAATGAATGATCAAATTAATAAAACTTCAATCTATACCAAAAATTAAATTGCAGGTAGTCGCAAATGTCTTAACTACTGTAAATTTTCACACATTTGTGGAATTGGCTGACAGTATTATAAAAAGAATTCTTTACAAATGATTACTTATGCTTTTTTTTTTAAATGTTTTTCAAGAAGGGAATTTAATGTAAATATTATTTGAGCTCATTTATTTTTATAGTTTTTTAGAAGAAACTTATTTTCATGCCTACATTTATAAATTAATTCCGATTTTTTGTTTAATAAGCATTCTTGGTTAACAGGTGTAATTATTTCAAAAATTTCTTGTAAGCATAGTATGCATTTTTTGGAAATATTGTTATATGCAGGCGCTGTTTTAAGGGTAAACCAATTTAGTATAAAATCATCAATATTTTTACCTTTTAATTGCCATATATATTTTGACATGGTGTCTTTTGAATATTTTTTATTTTTAAAAGATTGCTTATGATTGGCAAAATGCCTTTTCCATTCACCCTCTGTTATGCCAATATATTGTTTATCAGGCACATTCTTAGAGGAAACAACCCATTTATATACCACATTTTTTGATAAACAACTTCCACTCATTGGACAATTATGTTTTTGTTTACAATTACAATTTTCTGTAGTTTTTTCATTTAGGGTTTCTTTTTTGTTTAACAAAGCATTATTGTGACCTTTTATAATTGTTTCCATATTTTTTTTGCAACTGTAGCTAATTTTAATTGTATTTCGATTAAAACTTTTATGTAATTTATTAGAGGGCAGGAAATGCTTATCGACCAATTTTAAAAACACTTTTCCTATGTTAGTGGAAACATTTATGCTATATGTAGGTAGAACCAAATTACATTTCTAGTTCTATTTGGCTTTTTTGTATTCTTTTTTTCAGGGTCAAATTTTGGTTCAAAATTTTTAAAATCACGTTTTTTAGTATAAGTAGTAATAGTATAAAATTAGTATATAATATAAAATATATTTATATTCATTTATAAATATATGTATATATATACATATATATATATATATATATATATATATATATATATATATATATATATATATATATATATATATATATATATATATATATATTACATATATGCATATATACATAAATATGTTGTTAATCAGAAACAAAAATAAACTAATAATAATAATAACAACAATAACAACAATAAAATAATAATAAGAAGAATAATAACAATAATTATAACAATATCAACAACAACAACAACAACAACAGCAACAACAACAACAACAACAACAACAGCAACAACAACAACACAAATAAAAATAGTAATAACTAGTAAAACAAAATTAAAATATTTTTTTATCACCTTTTTTATTGCAGCAGTTTAGTAATTGTGAATGTCTAATTTTTTCAACTTTTGGCTAGTACAAGCAGAACATTTATTATAATGAGCCATATGTCTGGGAAAAGATTATACAAATAGTATTTTAATACTTTTGTCATTCCAAAAGAAAGACAATGTGTCTAAAAGAAAAGACAATGTGTCTGAAAGAAAAGACAATGTGTCTGAAAGAAAGACAATGTGTCTGAAAGAAAGACAATGTGTCTGAAAGAAAAGACAATGTGTCTGAAAGAAAGACAATGTGTCTGAAAGAAAGACAATGTGTCTGAAAGAAAAGACAATGTGTCTGAAAGAAAGACAATGTGTCTGAAAGAAAGACAATGTGTCTGAAAGAAAGACAATGTGTTTGAAAGAAAGACAATGTGTCTGAAAGAAAAGACAATGTGTCTGAAAGAAAGACAATGTGTCTGAAAGAAAGACAATGTGTCTGAAAGAAAGACAATGTGTCTGAAAGAAAAGATAATGCATCTGACTCCCTTATTTTTGACTGGCATAAAAAGAGTATTTTTTTATCAGTTAAATTCATTATGCTACTAGTAAAGTTTTATTCATTAAAGCCATCTGAAACAAAGCCATCTGAACAAAGTTATTTTAAGGTTTGTTAAATTTTTTGCTCTTTTTTTTTTCATTTAATGTTTTTGTTATTTTTATTATTTTGAAATATATATAATAATTTTCATCACTGTTTTTACTGTTTAATAAAAAAATTATAATAATAATGACAATTAATAAGAAAATTATAATAATAATGACAATATTAATAATTATAATAACTATAATAATAACAATATTAATAATATAAAATAATAACAATAATAGTAATAAAAATGATATTATTATATAATTATGTAAAAGTAACAAAGAAATTAAGACAAAATTTAAAATAGCGATAGTTTTATATAGGCTGTTCTTTTTTATACTAGAATAATAATTTTTATTTTAAATAAATAACTTTTGATTTTAAATTCATTATAAAATGTTATGTTTTTTATTTCTAAAATTTTATATTAATTTTTATTTTAATTATTTTACATTTAAAATAAAATATCAGTAAAACAGATTGTTTCTTATATCATAGTTAGACAAAATTTATTATTTGTAATGATTATCATCTATTTACATTCAATTTTGTTAAAGATAATGGCTAACAGGGATGTTTCAGCAGTCTGGGATTATTTCACTGTTGCTCATGGGCGGCCAGAAGTTGCTGAATATAATATGTGCAATATTCAAATTAAAACAGGTGCAACTGGTGCACCATCTAAAAATTTTTCAACAAAGTCATAAATAAAAACATTAGAAACTGAAAAAAGAAAAAGAAAGAAAGAGAAGAAGAAAAGACTAAAGTTTATGTTTTAAACAAACAAACTTTTTGTTTAAAACATAAAGTTTGCACCAAACAGTTAACTCTAAAAGATTTCTTAGGAGTGCATTTAAAATGGTCTTTTGATAATCCTGATCAAATTAAAGGAGAATTATTGTTAGTCTATTGGCTTTGTGATGCTTTTATTCCATATAGAACAGTTGCAAATGATCAGTTTTTAAAATTTATTACCCATCTTTCAAAAAAATTTAAAGTTGCATCAGAAAAATATATTTGGACAAAGCTGATTCCAAACATCAACGAAAGAGTTCAATATGCAGTAAAGTCAATTCTGAATGCCACATACGCTATCACTACTGATATTTGGACTTCACCAAGTAATGACTCTTTTATGTTATATACTGCTCATTGGATAACTAAGAACTTTAAAAAAAAATTGCTGTTCTGAGATGTATTCCATTTAAAATATCTTATACAGGGTGGAATATTTTAGAAGCTTTAAAAAACATCTATAAAGATTTTAAGAGTTTAAGCAACATTCACAATGTTATTAAAGACAATGCAAGTACAACAAAACTGCTGGTTTTGAAAGCATTGGCTCAATATACTAGCAGAGTGGCGTAAAAACTCAATATACTAGCAGAGTGGCGTTAAAATAATGTTGACAAGGTAAATATAATGCTTGAAATTAAAAACCTGTAATATTGCTTATGTTATATTGTGATATCTTTATCTAACTTTAAAAAACAGGCTATTAAACTTGCTGAAGATGATATTGAATTAGAAATTTGCTCCGAATCAAAGGTAGAATATAAAAAAATATAATAATAATAATTTTATAAGTTCATACTTTTACTTTTTTAAAACCTCATTCATTTAGTTGATGCCAAGTGACTGGGATCTTATTCCAAAAGTTGTATCAATGCTCGGGCCGATAGGTAATGCCCGCAAAGTATTAGAGAGTGATTTTGCTCTAATTTCGGATATCATTTCTTTGACCAAAAAACTCAAGATAGAGCTTAATAGTATTACTCAAATAGGAATTGGAACCTTGAAAGAAGTTTTACTTGAACAAATAGCACAGTAAGTGTAGTACTTTTTTGTATAAATAAAATAATAAATATGAAATAAATAAGTTATTAGATATAAAATTAAAAATGCATAAAAATATTTTTTTACAAAAAACACCAAGGTATATATTAATATTTTTTTATTACATTATTTTGAGTTGGTTGTTTGATAGCGCTATGATTTTTTTTTTAAGGTATGTGGAGGGAAAAAATGATTGTTCAAGTTTTCTAAATATTGAAGAAAATAATGTATTGTCAATAGCTACATTACTTGTTCCGAGGTACAAAACTGCAGGTTTTCAAAATAAATTTTTTTCCAAAAGAGCGTTTTTTGAAGACGATGTATTAGATGATGATGAAAGTGATAGACTCCATCTAAATGCAACTGAATCTGCTAAAATTAAGCTTAAAAGGTATATAAATACGAAGCAAATAGATGTTGCGGAAGATCCATTGTCATATTGGAACTCTATGAAAAGTGAGTTACCAATGCTAGAAAACCTTGCAAGTATATTTATGTTCACCTTCAAGCTCAACTACAAGTAAACGTGAGTTAAAAGTTTCAAAATCAATACAAAAAGAACATATATGACTTAAAACAAAAAATCTTGAAGCACTTCTTTTTTTAAAATACAATTTAAGAGCACTTTCATATACTACATCTTTAAGTGGGGCTCCTGGAGACTTTGTACCACCTAATTCAAACTATTGTGATGTATAGGATCCTGAATCTTCAGACTCCGACAAAGAAACATAAATTGTCAATAAAATGGCTAATTTTTTACTTAATATTGTAAATTTTAATTGTAAATTATTGCATTATAAGTATAATATTTAAAAATGTATTTTAAAATATATTTAAATGTAATTATAAAATATTTGTGATTTTCCTATAGTTTTTATCTTTCATAATAAATATATATATATATATATATATATATATATATATATATATATATATATATATATATATATATATATATTTTATTTAACTTTTATAGCTTGGAAAAAAGAAACAACAACAGTAAAAAAATTGTAGTTAAAAAAAAAAAAAAAATCCTAGCCCCGGCTCATAACCCCTGCTAGAACTATTGTTTAACCAAGGCCGGGTTTGTAAAAAGACCCAAATTTGGCCGGGGCCCTGGTTGTTAACTACCTTTCGATACCAATATCGCGTGGTCTCGATATCGATACTGTTAAGTATTGCATTGAGACCAAACGATACCAACATTAATGATTTTTGCGATACCAGTATTACATGGTTTCGATACCGATACTGTATGGTATTGCACTGATACTGTATGATATCATACCAATACCAGACAATAAATCAAGACTCGAGACCAATTATCTAGTGTCTACTGATGGCAGCTCTACCCAGAAATATTTTAGCTTTGGCTCAGCTCCATGTAAAGTCACTAGCTCCTGATAGCTCCAGAGCAGCTCCAAAGCCCTTGGCAGCTTTGGTTTTGATGTATTCTAATTGAAACCACTATTGGTAAGACGTAGTGGTTTTTGAAAAAAATATTTGGAAAAAATAAATGCTTTATATTTCTGGCAATTTTTTAAAAAGAATTCACTGCATCATAAGGCTTCAGTCACTGCATCATAAGGTACATAGCAACCTTATGAGGATAACCTCATAAGATTGCTAAATTTATTCAAAAACATACAATCAGGAAAAAGGTTTTTCTTCCTTTGTTGATGTCATTGTAAAGCTGATGATTTCAAACAAAGCTGTTTAAAAAACAAAGCAAGTATCTCTGTCCAAATCTACAATTAAAAATTGAGGCTAAACTTAATAAACTGCTATTTTTTGCAGTTGTGCACCAGCTATCAAAAAGAAAAAAATTGTTTTCCTATGCTTTTGCACTATGAGAGGAAATGAAAAAGTTTTTATCACAATAGAAAAGTGATTTAGTTGATTTTTTTTTTTTTTTTTTTTCAATAGGTGCCCCAAGAAAACCTAAGTGCATTTAACCAGGAAGTTAACGCCTCCTTCCTTACCGTTACGCAAAAATCTGATGACTTTGTTGCACAGCTGGCCTACATTTGTGATATATTCACTATATATTGTGAATAAGTTACTTTAAGGACCTGTTACCACTCTGTTTTAAGCTAAAGCAAAATTAAAATCATTTCAAGAGAAGCTGATGTTTTGGCACAGGCTGCTTAATCAGAAGAAAGTGCTCCATTATTTTTATAAAAAAAGTGAAAAGGAGGAAAATAAGGTTAAATGTCATAATATATTATTGTCATAATAAGAATCTTAATATATTACTGATTAAGTATAAGTATTATATTAAGTGTTATAATATAATGCATAATTTATTATTTTTATTGCATTTGATTTTATTACTTTTTTTTTTTTTTACACATAATTTTTTTGTGTATATTTAATATATAAAATATTAAGTTTAATGAGACAAAACCAAACAGTTATGTTGTATGATATTCTACAGGTTACTTTTTGTTAATTTAGATAAAAAAAGACTTGAACATTTGAAATTTTAATGTTTTACTGTTTTCCTATCATTATTCTTTAAAAAAAGTTTTTTTTAATGAAAACAACTTTAAGCACTTTTATGGAAGCATTTTATAATTTTTTAGAATTTGAATTAAAAAAATTTTTTAAGCTACCTGATTTTGTCTTTTTTCAAAGTCTCTTTTTTTTGCTTTGTATCGCATTTGTAATTTTCCTTTTTTTTAATATATTTTAGATGCATTTCAAATGTATGATATTCATAGAACTGGAGGAATTACAAAAGACAATATTACTCATGTATGAATTAAATACTTTATGAACTTACTAAATTTTGTTTTTATATAAACTTCATTGACTTTAAATTGCAAACTCGTGTTTTAGGATTACCATTTTTTTACATTTATTTAAATAAAGTTTTTTTGCTTTAAGAGTTTTTTTTTGGACTACTCATCCCTAATGGCTTTCAAGTTGAGACAATGTTTAAAGAAATGTCTCTTTTTCAATATTCTTCAAAAAACTAAATAGATTTGATTAGAGCATCACATTCTTTATTGTAAAAAGTTTTTTTAATCTTCTATTAAGCTATGTTGTTGAACAGAATCAACAAGAGCTGGAACCTGTTGTTCAAAATGTTGTACACTGACCGTGTTGACTTCTTCGAAGCATTTCTCTTTGCGAAGATGATCTAAACTTTTTGCCTGTCAATTCTTTGCATAAACCTTGCCTTTCAGAATGCCTCAGAAATTTTTGATTTGGGCAATTCTGGGACATTTGAAGGATTGTCTTCCTTTTAGATAAAATTGATCTTGTTAGGCCTCCAGTTAGGAAATGACTGATTTTGCGTTATGCGCTGATGCTAGGTCTAAAATATTATCTGAATTATCTAAATAGTGCTCTACAATATTTGAATTATCTGAATAGTCTCTACAATAAACGGCATTATCTGAATAGTCAATATCTCTTTCGAATACCTCGCTTAAATAGATCGTTTTATTGCAAAGATCGTATTAAAAATGGCATAAAAATTCGCAATTTAATGTAGAAATGACATTAAGGTAGAACAAGTACAGATTAAGCAAATAGATACTGTTATTGATATTATCTGTGTTGATATTATCTGTGTTGATATTATCTGTGTTGATATGATTTTTGTATCTCAGAAACTCAGTCTAATAACTTGCTATCGTCCACCTTTTTATACAATAACAGATGTTGCTTATCTTGAATTTAGGATTTCAATTATTTATAATTTGTGCTACTCTATGTCTCAGGATTGGCTAATCTATGTTTCACCAAATGAAAAGTGTGGTAGTATATTCTAGTATAAATTTGTTAAACGAACTTGGTTTTCACCAATTTGTTAAAGAATCCATGCACAAAATGAATCTTTTTGATGTTGCATTTTTTAATAACATTTCTCTTGTAAGTGATTTATCTGTCAAGTGTCCTTTTAGCACTAGCGACCATAACACAGTCCAATTTTCTATAAATACAAATGATTTCACCAGTGTGAAAATAAATAAGAATCTTTATACAACTTTCTTAATGCTGATGTTAAGGGTCTTGAGTTATATTTATCAAAAATAAATTGGAATTTTGAGTTTTCTTTTGCTTGTACAATTGAGGACTAATGGAGCATTTTTCTAAGGCTTTTTGGTACTGATATTAATGAATTTGTAACTATCAGGAAAAAGTATTATAACAAAATGAGTAATCACTATCCATAATACATAAAAAATCTTATGCCGCAAAGCGGCATAAGATTTTTAATGTATTTTGGATAGTGATTACTCATATAGAATTTTAAGTTGGATAGTGATTACTCATATAGAATTTTTAGTTGTTTAAGCAGTTATAGCTGTTTACAACTGCTTGGTTTGGATTCTCTAGAGGATTGGAAACATGATTTAGTTACATGTTTCAAAACTATGCATAATTTGGTTTGTATAGATAAAAGTTCATTTCTTGAGATTACCAATAATAAATATACCCGTGGTCATATTTATAAGATTCCCAAGCAATGATGTCAACTCGACATTCACAAATATTGTTTATCTCAATAAGTTTTGAACATCTGGAATAATCTGAATAAGCTGTAAATGCAGATAATATTTGTATGTTTAAAAATAAAATAAAATCGTGCAATTTTGAAAAACACTGCTTCTATAAAGTAAATAAATGAATGAAATCTTGAATGTTTGTATTATAAATTATATTTGTTCAATATGTACATTGTTTATATATGTATACTTATTATTTATATTGTTTATATATGTATTGTTTATATATGTATACTTATTTAAGAACATCTGTGTCCATTTATTGGATCTATATGTCCTTTAGAACATGTATTTTTTTAACTTGTTCTAATAAATCTTTTTCTATCTACCTACTGGTTGATTGCCATGCCGCTTGGGAGGAAGAAAGGTTTTGAAATGCCGTGCTCTGAAAAGCAAAGCCAAACAAGCAGTTTTTTCTTGTATTTAGCTGTTGGGTTATACTTGACACTTGTCATGACCAGTAATCTGGTAGCCGGTACTTTTCTGAATTTTCTCAGCCAAGATGGTTTACGCTCCAATATAATGGCCGGATAAAACTCCTCATTTTCAACTTGCCAGCTGTTAAATAAAATTCTTATATAATTTTCTATGATACTCTTTCATAGTTATACTAAATATCTAAGTTGATATTAAAAATCTTGTTCAAAAGCCTAAAATTATGTATTAGTTTTATAATGAACAAGTATATCAACTGTGTTACATGAACTGGGTTATTTCAACTGAGTTATTTCAACTGGGTTTGTTAGCTTGAGAATGACGTCAATAAACTTATTAAGTGAATAATATAATAATACATTATATTACACATGAACATTAACTGATCACATCACCATCATGTGATGATGCTTGTGTTGATGAGATATAAAGTATACATTACATCAATTAAATATAAGTTTAAAATATAAATAAACTTTTTTTTTTCCTGATTCATATTAAAAGCATTTAAATTTATATTTTTAAATTTACAGATTTAAAAACTTTTTTGTCTTTAAAACTTTCTTATGTTAAGTTTTTAATGTCTTTAAACATAACTTGTGTCCAAGTGCTTATCTTAGTACATACTCTCAGGTATTTAAATACAAACTGGGATTGGATTAAAAATAGGTGGGGTGGAAATTTTTGTCCAGAAGATTTTGTCTGCAAACGTAATAAGCAGGGGCTTATTTAAAAAAGAGTCTCCAGAATTTAAATAAATAAGAGGGCAGATGAATTCCCCAATGCATAAAAATATCCCAGATGTAAACGAAAGACTTTTAAAACTGGTTTCATTATTAATTTGTATTGAGTAATATTAAAACTAGCAGTCTGGACCAATATAAGACGGATCTTGGTAAGTCTATTCTACACCAAACATTTTCCTATATTAATTCCTTTCTCCAATATTTTTTAGTAACTGTTAGAAAAACTATACATATGTCTATCTTTTAAAGTCATGAATAAAAAAATAATTTATAACATAATTAACTTTAAAATTTTTAAGCGCTTCAGTAGTTGTTGTGCAAACTGTTATTTATCAGTGGATCGGATATTAGTACCCGAAACAGGTATTCTAAATAAAATTTAAAATTTTAACTATGTTGATTAACTATAATATTAATTAATCAACATATTAAACACATATTCTTTTGAAATAACATATTCTTTTGAAATATGTGGATTAATTATAATCGGTATAAAAAGATTAAAAAACCTTTGGCATTAGACTTAAAAATATGTGAAATAATGAACTTACCATGATGCGTATAATATGGTCGTTTTATTTCAATAATTTTTAGTAAGTTGTACAAAATTTAAGTCTGTCAAATCTTTGTTTTGAGTCAAGGCCTTCTTAAACAGGCTGCCACAGCTCATTTTCCATAAAATTAGTGAAGGCCGACTTTTTATGGAGAAGTATAGTTTCGATGAGGATTTTGGTTGTTTGATTTAAACTATTATAGTTAAACTTGTGAAATGTCTAATAAAGGCTGCGTTTATGATTGCTCCTCAAATTACAAATAAAAAATAATGTTTATGTTACAATGTATAGATTTCCCTTTAAATCTGAGGATCGCGAGTTATGGATTAAAAAACTTCAAAATGGAAACTTTGTATTTACAGATTATAAATGAATTTGTGCTCAGCACAAAGATGCATAATTAAAATAAGTCAAAGGTTTTAGTTTTGTTCCAGTGCATCCTCCATCAGTCTTTAAAGCTATACCAGTCTCTTGTATTCCAATAGTGTCTAGAAAATGAGGTGTCACATTCATGAGATGAAAAAGAAATAGTTTACTTGATAAGTTCGAAAACTTCAAAAAAATTGACGCTATTTAATTTAATTCAATCGTAAAAAAATTTAAAGTCAATGATAAATAACTGCAAAGAAAAAATTTATTTTGTTGAAAAAGAAAAAAATATATCTTTCATATCATATGAACATTGTGAACCAGTACCTAACTTTTCAATATATATAACTTTAGAAGATTCTGGAGATTTATTTTACTAGATATAGCCAACTTTTACAAATTAAACTGTCTTTTTAAACAAAGGAATTATTAAATATTACTCTCAACTGGAGAATGCTGTTAGTTATATTATTTATAATGAAACAGATTGTAAGCAAGCAAGTTATATTAGGCATCAAGTAGCTTTATTAAATAAAACAAACAGTACACCATTTTCTTTAGAAACATTTCTGATGCATTGCATCTTTATATAAAATCTTGTTTGGTATATTTTGATCTCGTAGAGAAGCTTGTTTTGCCAAGTGTATGAGAGTTACGATGAATGACAAACAAAATAAATAAACTTGAAGATACTGAATATATAAAGATGATATTAAAAAGTTTCAGGAATTTCAAAATACTGCTTTAACCGTTAACAAAAAAAGCTGTGTCACTAAACCAATTGAACGACAAAATGTTGGATTAGTTCTCAAAGTTTTTTTTGATGAAACGGGTGCAGTATGTGTAAAATTTCCTGAAGCTGAAGATACTGCACTTTTTATTAAAACAGTTGTCAAGTTGTGCCTTATTGTCAACAGTAAAGCAAAAGGTCTAGATATTAGATTAAATGATATTCGAAGAAAGCCTATTACTTCAGTCAATGATTGGCAAATTAGATTTCTTAGAGAACTATATTTCTTATTTTGCTGAAAATTTAAAGTGCGTAAATTCAAAATTGAGAGAAAAAAAAGTTAACAATGGATACTGCGAGTGGTTTGTAAAAAACTTCTGAAAAATTAGCAGGCTGTGCCAAGTATATGTTGAATCTTATGTATTGTTAGGACATATGCAATCAGATGCACTAAAAAAACAGTTTGGGAAATATCGGCAAGGGTCAGGTGGCACATATCTGATAGCTGTGCAAAATGTTATTCAAAATTTTAAAATTGACAAAACTAGAAATTTGCTAGACGAGCAAACAGATTTTACAATATTTCCTCCTGCTCACCACCACTGTGATAAGTGTGAGCTTGATGTGGAGTTTGATATGTCAATATGTGAAAATTGTGAAGATCAGTTGCCAAATGAATGTAAACAAGGGCTTTTATATATTGCAGGTTTATTTGCTTACAAACTTCCAAAATTACATTCAATTTTAGAAGAAACAGAGACCTTTGATATGTTTCAAAAATATGGAACTTTGATCAGTTCTTTGAACAGGGAAAGACTAAGAGAACCTTCTGATAATTTAGTCCACTTTGTTATTCATTGTTTTTTTTATATTTGAAGTGACACTTGTGAATCTTTATTCACACGTGTCACTTCAAATATAAAAAAAACAATGAATAACAAATTTCACCATTGCTGTGTAAGAGAGGATTAATTGACATTTTTATTAACTGCAATAGTAAATTTCAATTGCTTGTTCGAACTGTTAAAAAAGTTTGCTGCATTTTAACAAACATTTTTTTAAACAATTATTGTAAAAAACACTCTAAAGATTTTGGGAAGGAATGTTTAATAAAACAAGCAAAACTTTCAACTTCAAAATAAAATACTTTGAGTCAAAAAAGTCAAAATAATTTTAATAAAGTAAAGTTATTATATTTGTTTATTTTTATCAAAAAATTTATTATTTGTATTACAAGTGTTAAACAGCTAAAACCAACATAGTAATAAAAAAGAGATTTTTATCTAAACTAAAATTTTTATTGTAATTAATTTATTTATAAACGTATAGAAATAAGTTAATTACAATAAAAATATAAAGCTCTTTATTTGTTTCTGAAATTTGTTTACAAAAGCAAGGATAAAAAATAGTTTCAACCTTAAAAAAGGCAGCCTTCGCTTTTTTCGGAAAATGAGCTGTCACAGCCTGTTTAAGAAGGCCTTGTTTTGAGTTAATGATTAATGGTAATACTTTATAACTTCTTATTGTGAAATTGTAAACTTCTATGTAAAAAAAAAGGGTGCAGACTTTTAAATTTTTTTCTTTATTGAGTTTCTATTATTTTTTTATTAAATTTTTTTTCAGACATCCATACAATTTTTATTTGAAAATCTTTAAAATCAGGGAAAACTCAGGGAATATTTTTTTATTTTTTATTTAGCTTAAAGTTACTTTTGAGTCTTTATCATTGTTGCAATGGTTTTATAACTTATAATATATAGTAACTATATATACATCTTATAGTATCTTTCTGTCATTAGCAAGAACTTTGAGACTTTGGTCAACAAATTTCTAACATACCGTCTTGAGTCAAATAACTTGCTATCAGACAATCAATATGGTTTTAGATATTCTTGTTCTACAAAGGCTATTGCTCTTGACATATCTAAAACTTTCGATAACCTATGGGATGCTGATCTTCTCCATAAGCTTCATATGGTGTGTTTGACAAGGTTTTTGAGGATAACAAATTATTTCATTCTAACCACTTTATCAAAGTCATCTTTGAGGGCCAACACCCTTCTTCATTTCCAGTAATTTCTTAGGTACCCTAAAGTTCTATTCTTGGATCTTTTTTGTTTCTTATCTACATCAATGATCTTCATAACAACCTTACATCTAGAGTGGCTTTATTTGCTTACAACTCAACTTTATACTTCTGTCTTAAAAAAAAGTCTTCTCTTTTTAATTGCTTAGAACAGAAATCAAATCCTCAATTAGAGCTTGCAATACTGATTATATTATATTGATTATAGTCTACTTAGATTGTCGTTCACTACTGACCTCTCATGGAAATCATATATATGATTGATTGCAAATTTAATATCTGCTAAATTTTTGCTTCTTTTTGCTGTACTCGTCATTTTCTTACTCCTAATCCAACCGTCGGAATTAGAAAAAATGAGGTGACCTCATATATATCATATACATATCATTTGATCTCAAACTGTTAAAGGTCGGTATCAGGTCGGCAAAAAAAATTTAATGCAAAGAGGTTACCATACAACATAAAAACAAGGTCGGCGATTTTTACCAGTTAGGTATTATTTGGAATTGCCGAATGCCGGCTGTAATACCAATTCTGTACCTTTACAAATCTCTTACACGCCCCTGTATGGAATAATATTTGGGCTGGTTCCTTCTAATGATGTTCTTTTTCTTCTAGCAACGCCCAAAGCATGGTAACGTAGTTGCATCTGCTTTATCTGCCAAGGTTGAACCTTTCTCCCATCCTTGTAAGGTTGGTTCTCTTTCTCTTTTCAACAAATACTATCATCGTCGCTGCTCAAAGGAGCTATCATCTCTAGTTCCATCAAACAATGCTTATTCTTGCTTGATGCATACAATCTATAGTTTTTTAAGTCTTCTGTCAATTATTTCCTGGCTTTTTAACTTCTTTGTTTTCTAATAACTCCCAACTTAATAGTGGTTGCTTGCTGTCTTGTTGGAAGTGTATCAGAATAAAAAAAAAAGAAAATATGTTTAGTTAAATGTTTAATTAAATATAACAATATAAGACATGATTTCAGAAAAAAGCTATTATTAAGAAGACTGGTTATAACACCATATTTATAAGATTGGTTAGGAAGTGCTAAAATTAAATTGAAATCTCAATAACTGCTAGACGTTTAGTCAAAGACGATATGTTATCAAATAACTTTTAGTAACGAAATTTCGAAATTTAATGTAAAATCAACCCATAATAGATATAGAAGCTGCTTAAGTTCAACCAAATAATAAAAAAGAAGCAAGTCAATTGGCAAAAAAAGTTGTTAGCGATGAAATAAAAAAAGTTGCAACAAGACGAGGTCAACTGAAAAAAACTAGTGAAATGTTGCAGTTTGATTTTGTAAAATTTATTGAAAAAGCCGAGGAGAAGCAAGATTTATGGTTAATATCTATAGCTAACGATATGAAACAAAAATTAAATGAGAAAAACGTAGAAATTAAGAAATTAGAGCTAGCACTTGGTATCTTAGAGCTAATGAGAAAATTGCTAAAATAACTTTATCCATAATAGTTTTAATGTAAAGTTTATGTTTTGTAAATAAAACACATTACTTTGTTCACAACTGATACAAACTGTTATTTTTGAATATATTTCTTATACTTAATGAATTTTAATTTTTTTCTTTTTTTAAACTACTTTATATTAATAAAAATTTTTCCTTTAATGGATTACTATCAATGAAGTAAAAAGAAAGTTAAATCTAATTTCTTAAAAATTTCTGATAAAAAATATTAAGGGAACATGTATTTAGTTGCGAAAGTATTACATCCTTTAACATTAACAGGCAATATTATATACTTTTCACATCCCAAACTCGGAGAAAAAGTACTTGAAAACAGGGGAAAATCGGGGAATACTCTGGAAAAATAGATTTCTAAAACTGCCATGAACCCTGAAAATATGTGTTAAACGAGCAGACTTAACTAATTAACTAAGCACATAATATCTTAAGAATCTTTATTGTGACATATGCGCAAAATATTTCTACTGCTGTTTTAAAAATTATTTCCCTTTAGTTTGTTATAGTATATAATATCTTTACATATTCATGTTATGTATTTAACATCAATAGAATTTTTAAATGTTTTATTTTGTATTTTAAAAAATTGGTAAAGATTTCACTAAGGGGTCGTCCATAAATTTCGTCTCTTTTTCGTCAATTTTTGACCGTTTATGATAACCCCCTCCCTAACCTCCCCCACCACACGTCACAAAATAGTCGTACGCTCGGTGTAGTTATGGCAATTTTAAAATATTATAGCGTCTGTATAATATTTTGTTGACTATGAAATATTTCCGTTAAATGATCAGGTCTGTGAATTATAAAAAGAGGAAAAAATTTAAAATGAGAAATTTTGTGGAATAATAAAATATAAATATTTGTAGCAAAAAAACCCAGACCAAAGATTCTTTTTTTTTTTTTTAAAAAGTCTTATTAAAATCACAATCCCTCATCCAAATTTGAATAAGATTTTATATAAATACGTTTTTTAGGTAAAATGAACACCATAGTTTAATTATATGATCTGTTCTGATCGTTAATTTGCAATATTCCATAATTATAAGCACTTTTTTGGTCGGAATTCTAGTATTTTTTTTTAAAATTGATAGAAATATTGTATTTTGACAACTATATATAGTTAATATACGTCAGAACTGATTAGAACTAGGATCTATAGTAGGTTAATGCACTTTTTCAAAAGATTTTAACTAAGTTCATGTCAACGCCTATGAACGAAATTGGTCTGAAGACTCCAAAATGGTGTTCTTTAGATTCACTATTAGGGGTAGTAGAAAGATTTTGAAAATTATATGAAAAAATAAAAATTCTTTAAATATAAAAAAACCCTGAAGCGAAAAAAAATTATAACATCTAAAGCTCTTGTTTGGACCTAATATGCTGATAAAATCATGCTAATTTCAAATAAAAGAATTCTAATAATTTGTAAATCGCCTTTACTATATCAAGCGAGTCCTCACAAAATCACTAACCTCCACCCCACCTCCTTACAGTGTGACATAATTTATGGACAACCCCTAAGGCGTATTGTTCTAAAAATGTTCCAACACTATTTAATAAATAAAAGACATTATAAAACTACAAAGAAATGCTATAAATTAAAATTAAGGAGATGTTGCCCCAATGCAATTTTCAAGTAAAAGTAAATATATATTTTAGCATTATATAATTTGAAGTTAACATAGGTTAGATATTTCCATACACTTTTGTTCACATTTTCTTAAACCAAACGTGCTGCGACTCTTTCTCGCCGTTTACTCGGGTGTAATGGCTGCCGTTAGTTCTATGCAAACACACACGAATGAGTAAAGGCAGCATCAGTTTAAAAATTTAAATAAAAATATTATAGGATGTATTGATCATTATTACATTTTTAGGTTTTATAAATAATTATAATTGATTTGTTTTCAGTTTTTCAGATGAATTTTCTTTTTTTCTTGATAACAAGTAAAATTATTAAACAATAATTTGGGAGGAGGGGGAGGAGGGGGTAAATAAAAAAGTTAAAAAATGAAAATTAATAAATTTGTAACGTTTTTTTTTGATAAAGCTTTATTTAATTAGATATTAAAACTGATGGTTGGCGCTAATAAATCATCTGATCAGTTGACAGCAATTGCTGATAGAATATTACAAGAAGCAGGGAATAACGATGGAGTTATTACTTTTGAAGAATTCTCCAAGGTTTATTTGTTTACCTACGCAAACTTATGTTTTTCTCTTTTTTCATAAAAATCATATTAAAAACAGATTCTAAATATATTTTTAAAATCAGGCTGAAAATATTTATTTTTTTTACTTTTTGATTATGTTAAAAACAGATTTTTTTTTCTCATAGGTAAGGGATCGTCCATAAATTACGCAACGCTAATCTTATTTAAAAAATAGAAGTTGGAGATCTCTTTGCGCGGCGGTTTTTATTCAACTGCGTAATTCGTTTTTATTATTTTGCGTAATTCATTTTTTTTAAATTGCGTAATACATGGACGATCCCTTATGTTCAAAACAGATTTATTTTGGCATAGATAATGTTAAAAACAATTTTTTTTCTCATAGATTATGTTGAAAACGGATTTTCATACAAAAATGAGCATCAGATTTTTAGCAAAATAAAATGGAATAATCAATCAGCAATTTTTATGATAACTGTATATTATTTGAGAAAACATTTCTTTGATATTTTGGTGGTTTTGATCAAATTTCATTGCATTTCTTCAACTTTTTTTTAGACCGCATTTTAATTTTAGAAAAGAAAACCAATTAGTTGGAAATAAAGATTTTAAATTAAGTCTATAATGTATTTATAATATATAATATTATTTCTACTATATAAAACATTCTTAATATTAATTCTACTATATAAATCATTTTTATTATTATTTCTACAATATAAAACATTCTTAATATTAATTCTACTACATAAAACATTCTTATAATGGGTTATGCGACAATTTGTCAATATAAAAAAAGCAAAATTCAAATGTTAGTGGGCTCTTTGCATAATATCATGAGTTATTTACGTAACGAACCTTTACATTTATTTATATATGAAACTATATAATGAGTTAATACAATGAGATTTCGAACCAAGCTAATTAAACTTCATCTTTATCTCAAAGTACACTTTGTTGTAATATGCACGTTAATAGCTTTCTTTTATAGTCAAATGATTTTAATAGGGTTAGATGTTGTGATAGCACAAAATGAGGGTATAATTGTTGCAAGTTAACTGGTCAAAAATATACTTAGCTATGTTAAAAATGTCTTGTAATTTTTAATTTTGGTGTTCAAACAATTGCAAAACAAATAACGTGTTTAGAATAGTTATTTAAAAAATAGCAGATTTCATGAAAGATTAAAAAATTAGCATATGTTAGAAGTGTTTTTTCAATGTAGTTTTGTTAACTTGGTAAATTTGGCTTAAGTTAATGTTGCATTCGACTTATTCGTTATTAACAATCATAATTTTTTAGAAATTGTTTCCTTATTTAACGATAATGGTAAATTATTTAAAAATTTTAAATAATTGCTAAACCTTATAACACTATTAGCCATAAATTAGAGTTCCGTATTTCACTAGTTATAATTAATAAGTATCGTGATTACCATTTAATTAACATGTTGTCTCCTTAAAATTTATTTTTTAATCCTAATTATATGTAAAGGCTCGCTGCTTTATTTTTAAAATAATGTAATATATTGATGATCTTCTTAGAAAATTTTGATTTCATTAGCATTTATTAACTCAATTAATAAAACTCGAATATTTTTTTTTTGGAAATGGTATTAATAAAAACACGAATAAATTAAATAGTAAAAAAGTTACAAAACGAATAAAGAGGTACAGCATGAAACTCCAAAATCACGGTCAAGAATCTCTAAAAAAACACGTTAAAAAACTATTTTAGTAAAATGTAAATGATGAGATAGTCATTGGTTACTTCGAAACTAAACAGTATCTCATTGCTAAGTATCTAATAATTTAAACATCGCATTTTTGGTTGTTGCACATAATTTAAAGCGTTAAAATAAAGCATATCTGGTCGGCCAACTATAAAAACACAGAGAGAAACGTTTGTTAATTCGCTTAACGTTTATTAATTGCTTAATAAAACATAACAGAAAATTATCATCAAACGCTCTCTGCCATAAGTTTAACAATGCTTCTAGAATAAATGTGAGTGAAAGAACTGTTCGTAGAATTTTTCTGAGAATTTCCTAGGCCAATCAATAAAAAAATTAGCCTGATTGCAAGTGGCGAAATAAATGTTGAGGTAGATATGCGAAAATGTCCTCAATCACTGCTGCAATCACCTCAGGAAAGATTTGATTCGAATTGTGCATTAAAACGAACCAAGCAAACAGGGCCGCCCTGAGTAGATCTTCCGGAGTAAGGTGGGGTGGGGAGAAGGGTGTATGTATTTTTTTACCAACTAGAGACACCAAAAAAAAATATCAATATTTGTCCTCAATATTTGCATTTTGCCAAACATAGTTCAAAACTTGCTCAAAATGTGCTAACTCAAATGCTTAAATGACAGCTTTGGGGAGGGGAGGGGGGACACCCACCGTTCGGCACAGCTCTTCAAGCAATTGGTATCAAAAATTTTTTTTGTTTTTAATTTCCATACTGCATATATACTAATAAAATTAAAAAACAAATTAAATTTTAGCTTTCAATTTATTTTAGAAATAATGTTTGATGATAGATGAATGTTGGAAAAGTGTTTCCCATAAGAAGCCATCGCCCAATGCATGCGTTTTCTAAAATGTCTTCTTAAACGTTTTCTAACTGCGCCTTTTAAAGGAGGTAAATAAACTCTTCCTCTTCCTCTTTTTCTATGCATTACGACGTTTTTTTAACATATGTAAATTTAGTTTTTTTACAAATGTTTTTACGACAAATTAACTGGGCGGAAGAATTTTATCATAAAAAGAGTCAGGAAAATAAGAAAGCGTTCTTATAAAATCAGCTTTAGCTTTAGGGTTAAATTTTCCACGTCTAATTCTTTTTCGTTTTCTTAAACGTTTTCTACCCGCGCCTTGTAATGGAGGTAATTAAACTCTTCCTTTTCCTCTTCTTTTACATAAAGTCTTTTTTATTTTACATGCGCTGCAACAAAATATTTTAGGCATTGCATTGTTTTGAAGATAATCCTCTATGATGACATGAAGCCTCTATGATGACAATTATGATGACGACGGTGTCCGCTTCTTCTTGTACGCCTGCGAACCATTGACAGAAGAATAAAAAAATAACAAAATTTGATTTTTAAGATTTTTTTAGAAATGAATACTCTTTTGCTTATAAAAAATACAATACAAATAGGGTTCGTTTAATAAAAAGTAAAAATGTTTTATGTTAAATTTAAGATGATTTAAATTTGGTAGGAACATTGGTTATTTGTGATTGGTCTGATACCCCAGTTTCTACAAGTGAAGCTGGATATTGAAGATACATAGTAAGTACACCTCTAAATTGATCTGTAAATTGAACAATGATTTAAAATGAATTATTTCCTGCGATTACGGCGGGAGGTTTATTGTTGACGAAATTGAAATCGCTAGTGGTGTCGAGGACTAAAGGTTCTGTAGTGTTAGTAGAGTTAAAATATCGACTAGGATGTCTCAAAAAACTGTCATCGTCACTATTATAATAATCTGCAAAATTATTAATATTAAAAGTAGAGGGTATATTTCCTTTACACCAAGAAACATAACTTCTCCAAAGTTGCCATTGATTGTGTTGTTTAGTTAAATCGTATTCACTAGTGTCACCCGCTGAATTAACAAATGTTCTTCTAAAATTATAAAGAGTAACTTTTTAAATTATATTACATTACCATTTGTAATTGCTGCATATGATTTTTAATTTGATTAAATTGATCTTTAGGATTTATTTTTGAATCTTCCATCATTTTTTGATCTAAATTGACTAAATTTTTATTATATCTTCCTTTAGCGCAAAAGAGACTCATTTTTTTAAAATAGAGTGAGAGAAAAAAAAAAAAACCTTTTTTTCTTTTTATATTTTTTATCAACAATAAATAAAATTAAAAGATATTATTTTATAGTAATCAATCTAATTAATTGTAAAACGGAACCATTTGGATCTTTAACGTGGGATTAAAAAAAACGCTTACACTGAGATTGCTAAAGGTGAGCGGTTCAGATTTGGAATTGAGAAACGACCATCTTGTTTGTTTCCAATCGTCCACATCATTAATATCAAAGGTGGACAATTGCCCTTGAATGGAAGTATTACGATTTTTTGTAAAATCTATATTGGTGGTAAGTTGAGTAGGATTGGTGTAATCAAATAAATTAAAAAAAGCAACAATTCCAGGAACATAAGATCTGTTCATATACATTCCACATTGGTCAGCTTGATCGCATTTGATAAAAATGTAAGCGTCTGTAGCAGAAGGAAAATTGGAAACACTGATATTAAAATTACTAATTTGAACGAGAGTACATCTTAAGAAAGCTAATTTTTTTTTTGAATTTTAAAATCAAGAGTCATGGCGTTGGTCATATTTTGATCCACTTGCATAGTAAAGGGATTGATTTGTTGAGATAAACTGTTTTGATCTCTTTGTAAAAGTAAAGTATAAGGTATAGGATTGTTTCCAATAGGCTGATACATTTTTAAAACGATATTTTGTAATGGTAAACTGTCTGTCCAAGCTTGTATAATACTACCGTCGCTCTTTTTTTGATAAATAAATTGACCGTTGAGCAAAGTGCAATAAAATACCAACTCTGTTGGTTTATTTCTTTGTAAAATGGCTTTGACACTATTTAACCATGTTTTATAACTCGGTGTACTAGCTCTTTCAAAACTAGTTGTAGTGAGAAGAGATACTTTGATGGTGTTTGAAAAAATGGTTTTACTTTGTTCACAATATAATAAAACTTAAGTAAAGGTTTCTGCGTTATATTTACTGATTAAAGAGTTGCCGCTTGGTAATATTTTCTAAACGTCGTCAGGTAAGTTTGAAGATAAAACTTGAAACGGACTACATTTCGTTTCGGGAGTACCAATAGTTAGATTATTTGTATATTTAATATCATAATCTGAATAGGAATTACTGATCATTGCAGAATAGGCATTCCCTATCATAAGTAATGTGCTAATTTTAATTATAGACGATAGTTTTCTTTGGAAGGATGGTAAAGAAAAAAAAAAAAATAATTCGATGTTCCGTCTATAGGATCAGGAATGCATGAGGGAACACCTTTTGCTTTATTTGTAAGATTTTTTTTTAAAATGTTAAAATTGGGTCCTGCATAAGTATGATCGGCAAAGATTATATTATTTAAATTGAGATTAAGTAAATTGTTTGACATGTTTAAACTTTCGGTAAAAATATCCATTATTTTTAATTTTCTTTCAGGCCATATGACATGATCGACGTTAAAAAAAGGTAAAGGTAATGAAGCTAAAGGTATATTTTTTAAAGTGCAACGATAATATTTTCTTTGCGATGTAAATTTAAAAATTGATAAAAACTTGTTAATAATTCTGTAGCTTCTACGCCTAAGTTATTTGCGTCGACGTAGAGAAATTTTGTTGCTAGAGGACCACTTGCAAAAGCAGCTTTAACGATATCTGCAAATTGTGGTAGCACTATTTTTTCAGTGGTATAAACTCCGGGATAAAAGGGATTTTTAGTGTCGACGTGATCATTCCAAATT
The DNA here is from genome assembly GCF_038396675.1 of Hydra vulgaris. Classification (NCBI taxonomy): domain Eukaryota; kingdom Metazoa; phylum Cnidaria; class Hydrozoa; order Anthoathecata; family Hydridae; genus Hydra; species Hydra vulgaris. Next base: position 17,863,455 of record NC_088933.1, read on the forward strand.
TTCCATAAAGCGTTGATACGAACATTCTCTGTGTAGGGTGTGGCTTCAGGGGGTAAATTTCGGAGATCTGTTTCTACATTATAAATGTTACCTTCTACTGGTATGACGTTAGTGTTGGTTATTATTCTTAATAAAAAAAGCAAATTGCCATGGTACAATGTGTTTCATCTTTGATTTTGTGTTTTCTGCAATAGGTAATAGGTTATTAACATCAACATCTAAATGAGTGTTTCAGTTGAAGCTGGATTTTTAAAGTTTGGTGTAATCATAATATGAATAAAAGGACGAACAAAGGTTTCTTCTATACCGTTTAGAATAACTTGTCTTTTGGGTGAAATAGCAGCTGCATTGTTTAAAAGTGGATGTTTTGCGTAAATTAAAAAACTTTTACTATTGGAAGTACTCGTCGAAAAGTTGATTATGTTGTCGTATATAGATCTAGTAGTAACATAATCATATTGTAATAGTTTTGTAAAATCTTCTACAACGTATGCCCTTGCAGTTATTCTGTTTGAAAAAAAAAAATAATAAGACAAGCCTCTTTCTTGTATGTTCGTGCTTAAACTAGATCGAATAGGTTGTAAAAAAGAAGGATTGTTTATATATTCGTTTCTTTTTTTATAATACCATAACAAATTATAGTTGGTTCTATTATTAAATGCGGAAGCATTGACGCTAAATAAATTTTGTTGAACATTGTTGTTTGTATCTAAAACAAACTTTACCATGGGTAAATCGATTGGAGCTGTTTTGTATCGAAGCACAGTTAGAGGATCAAATAAATATTTGGGATTAAAATATTTCGTTGATGAAGTTTTATTATCTTTATTATAATACTTAAAAAAAAGTTTGAAAAAGTCAAAACTCTATTTAATTTTGAATTATAAAGCTCCAACTTTCTAATAAAAAAATCATCTTGATAGGCGGTAGGCGTCATAACGCCGAAAAGTTTACCTCCACCTGTTGCATAAAAGGTCCACATATAACTCAAATGTGTATCAATCATGTTTTCCATATCTAATATTTCGTAGCAAGGATAGGTGTCACCTGGTAAGGGTATATGATTTGCATACAAAACAACATTTTTAGTAACAAGATAAAAATATTGTATTGGTCTCGTCGGATTAGTAATGATATCGTTTTGAATATCTGATAACATTTTTTTACAGCAGGTTTGGATTCCATTCTTAAACTGTACACATTTTCAGAGAAGGATAGGTTTTCATCTACTCGAGTTAAATTAGTAGGAATATCCATACTCGCTAAATGTAGGATGGTATTATTTTTAAATGTAGGTTTGTTGTTATCGTTAGGAGTCAAGGGTAAACTAAAATCTTTCAACACATTATAATGTACGCTAGCTTTATTTTTATTTTTAATTTCGCTAAAATAATACGTACTATAATCACATTTATTTACATCTAAAACATTATTTTGTTCATATTTTTTTTTCTTTTTTTCTTGCAGTTTTTTCTTCAAAGGTTTTAAAAAAGTATTAACATATTCACTAAAGTTTTTATAGCAAATGCCTTTATCTTCATCGTTAATAGGTGTTAAATCTTCTCGTTTTACTTTGAATGTCGTATTTAAATCGCCTACTACTCCCAATTTATAAATATAAACGGGTAAATAACCTTCTACTGAAGGGTTAGAGCGCTTAGAGACTTTGATAATAATTACTTTTTTGGTAGTGTCCCAATACGAATGATTACGAGTGCTCGATTTGCTAAAGGTGTCTTAAGCGTCTATTTTGTATTTTTTCAAATAATATTCGGTTCCAATAGATAAAGGTTTGTATATTTTTAATTTTTCGTTTTTGTATTCTTTTTCTACACGATGTAACATGTTGAAAAAAAGTCCTCGCCTTTTGCCATCACGGCATTGATCGATTAAACGAAGAGCTTTACCTTTGGCGTCTTCAACGTCCAAATTTTCAGGAGCGATTCCACTCGTTACTCTTTCTTTTTCGTTTAGTTTTTGTTTTATATCTTTGATATAAAAACTCCAATTGTTTTTTTAAAGTTCGCCTTGTTTTCTTAATTTTTGATAAAGTAATTTTAAACGTCCTATTGCTGATTCAGCCAAATATGCTTTTCCATAATTTTTAGAACTAAAATGAAAAATGTTTTGTTCACAACACCGATCTTCCATTTTGTTATTAAAAAATTCACCACCTTGATCGGTTTGTAAGTAGATAAAAGTTTTATCGTCTCTTTTAATATCTTTAAAAATATGACGAAAATTGCTCAGCACTTTATCGGCATTATTTTTTTACTGGTGACTCTCAAATAAACTTTTTTAGACACTCCATCCACCACAACTAAACAAAATTCAGGACGGTGTGGAGCAAAATTTAAATTAAATCTATTCATTTCAGCCAAATCGGCTTGAAAAGATTGTCGAGGTCTGTCGTATGAAAATTGATGAGTTTCGTAAACATAGGGTTTTCTAGGTGCTTGTTTTTTAACATTGACATCGGTTGTTTTCTTAAAAAGTAAGGTAACATGTGACCAAGCTGTTATTAAACCATTTCATTTGGCATAGTTGGCATACTTTCTAAAAGTGTTTTTATTTGTTCATAAAATTTTAAATTGGTTGGATTTTTTTTTAAAGTGTCAAATTGAAGCAAAACTTTTTTAATTTTGGGTACGTCTGTCAAACCAAACGAACGACTTGATATCTTGGTCAGTTGATCTTCTACAAGGTTATCAAAAGCATCTCTCAAGACGTTGTCCATTTTTTAAAAGTCAGGATATTTTGTTACGTCGGTTTTATCTTTTGTTTTTGATCTTGTCTCTATTTTTGATCTTTAAAATTTGTTCACTCATCCATTAACATCGGTTTTATCTTTTGTTTTTGACAAGATCAAAAACAAAAGATAAAACAAAATATCCTGACTTTTAAAAAATGGTAAGTAATTTTAAAGAATTGGCAAAATTTTTAATATTATTATAATCCATTATAAAACATTTTTTTTAAGATATTAAAAGGGAATTTAAACAAACAAGTTGAGAATTATACATTGAACCCATTATCACATTTCAAGTAAACTTTTTTCTTTGATTGTATTTTCCGTGTTGTAAAATTGATTTGATTGGATTTAATACTTTCTAACAAAGCAGTCATTCCTCCTTTAGCAAAAGATTGTTCTACATCTCTTTAAAAAAGGGCTACGTCTGTTACATCTCTAAAAGGTAATGAGGGTACATGATTAAATAAAGTTTTAAAGGTCAAATAAACCATGTTTTCACCAATGGCTCTGTTGGCTAGTGCATTCTCGTCATAGTTATTTTTCATTCGTTCGTAAACATCTTTATTGGATAGTAAATAACTGTTATTTTGAATATATTCTTTAAAAATGTCAAATTTGAAACCTCCAAACATTTTACCATATTGTATACATCTTTGATTAATAATGTCTTTTGTTTCTAATAATATTTCGAAAGCTCTTTTTCCAGCAAAACTTTAATCGCTTATCGATTCACTTTCTATAAAACCAGGAGTCATGACAGTGTAAGGATCTCGAGATAAAGCACCTGCATATATACCTTCAGATGTTAATTTAGTTTCGTTTCAGAAGGGAATGTTGTATCTTTTAATAAAACTCCACAATTTGACAAAAGTAAGTTAATAATTGACTTGATTTTTACACATATCAATGAGTTGTCTAGGTAGATTGGGAATTTTTTCTATAGGTTCGTTTTTATAAAGCTCTTGTAAAATTTCAGCCGAATTGGGTGTTTCGTGAAAAATTAAAAATTTACTAAGAGGAGTCAAATTATAAATTTTTTTATGAGTCGATGGAATAGTGTTTAAAGTAGTAAAACGCGGAAGAGCACTTAATGTAGTTTGAATAGAGCTCAGAGGTGTAGCAACAAGAGAACCATCTTGAATAGGGAATCTTCTTAAATTTCTCATCATTCCTAATGATTCACTTATATTTCTTTGATCTATTTAATTGTTAAATTAGCTTTGTTTATTCAAATTAAAAATGGTTTTAAAAGCGTAAGCATCTCCTCCCACGTTGAAAAAAGTTTTCCATTTTTCTTGATCGCTGATTAAACTTGTAGCCAAATCAATGTAAAGCATAGTATCTAGAGGCAGGAAACTATTAAAATTTTGTTGAAAGCTAATTTCACCAGCGATTTGATTTTTTCGAAATATTTTCAATATTGATGGATCTGCATAATTAAGAGAAGAGGGTAAATCATATCTCTCAATGAGATGAGACAAATCTGTTCTGTTTGTTTCTTCAGATTCAAGATTTACTTCTGCGTTTTGTTGTTCGTCCATTTGCAATAATTTTTAATTAAAAACATCCATGTTATAAGCGTTTTGGGACAACACATTACATAAAGTTAATAAAGGAGAGTCATTTTAAGGTCTATATCTATTCATGTTTCATAAAAATACAAATTATTTTGAAAATACAGTTCTTTTTGACAATAATCAACGTCAAACTGTTGTCTTAATAAATCGATCACAGTTTTTGTAGGTTGTATAGTGTCGAATGATATTAATTTATTAGAATAATAATTTATAATTTCGTGATAAAGTTTAAAACGAGTAGAGTTGAAATATTCTTTTAAAACGTCGTAATTATTATAAACAAAGTCTGATATAGCTTGATTTTTATCTTTCATTTTTTTTTTTCATGATGACTTTTCCGTTTTCGTTAAATTTTGGAAAATGGTACAAATATTCTTTGACAAAGAGTTTATTTTCTATACAAACGTATTCTTGAAAAGCGTTCTTTATGTTGTCTTTCGTGATCTGATAAAAGTTCACATTTTAACATTTTTACAGCATTAAAACGCGTCAAAATTTCTTTCATCCATATTTTAATTTCTTTTTCATCAATGTCTTTTCTTTTATTCATTTTGGGGATAAAAATTTGACCACAACAGCCAACTTTTGTCTCATGGCTTGACGTTTACTCGTTTTGTTTGTATGATTGCGCATTTCGTAATCGTTTTGTAAAATACGTAAAAATTCCTCACTTTCATAATCATTCAGAATCAGAACTGGGTCCACTATCTGATGATTCGTCTGAAGATTCGTCTGAGGATTTGCACCAATTCATATCGTTTTTGTCTTTTAATTTCTTTGAGTAATTGTGTAGCTCTTTCGCTTTAACTCCATTTTCTTTTTTCTAACGGATTTTTTTTCCTTATTTATATCGTTTTATCTTCTTCGTCGGGTTTATTCTCCTTCTCTTGATTATGATTATTATGGTGAGACTTGAGATAGTAATGATTTTTCAATATGTTTTTTTTAAATAAAGTCAAACGTCCGTGTTGATTTGAAGTTTCTTTATTTAACAAATCGCTTATGACGTAGTGATGCATTTTACCGGTAAAAGGAAAATCGCTTTTAAATATTTTTTCAATCTCACTATTGTTGTCAAAAGAAATAATACATTTGTAATGAGAAACTAAATTGTTCCAACATTGACTGGCTTTAGAAGGAACCGAATGATCCGCTATAACAAGCGCTAGTATATTATTGACTTTTTAAACAAAAAGCATTAATATCGTCAAATAAGAGTATCGTATTTAACAAACGATGATCACTATTTTGAATACCATATCTATCTTTTGAAAAACTAATAGCTCTCTGTATCACATAATCTAAATTTTCTAGACTATTTACTGTTAGGATGTCATAAGCTTCTAAATTATTTTTAAAAGAGTTAATAATATTTTTCCATGTTATGTGTTAAGATTCGCTAGGTGCTCTCATTTGTATCACAAACAACATTTTGGCAATAGGAAATTTTCCACAATGTAATAATTCTCTCGCCATGGTCGATTTTCCGCTGTTTGAAGGTCCTGTAATAGTTGTATTTTCAGGATACACATCTTGAGTAGATTTAAAAACATTAAATTTATCTTGCGAGTTGGTTTCTTTGTCTTTGAGTTCGGTTTCGTTTGTTTTTCCTTTTAAATAAAGCTTTTTTCGTTTAATATTTCAGTTATAGATCTGTCATCTTTTTTTTCTAAAGGTTTCTCTGTAGGTTTTTCTGCATACTCTAGTTTTTGTTCAATCGGTTTTTCTTCTTTTTCTTCCATTTTTGTTAATATGAGACAAAAATTTTTTTTTTAAATTTATATTTATTTACAAAAAATAAAATGTACAAAAAACGGTCTAAAATAATTTTTTTATTGTCCATTCTTGGAATGTTATCCAGTGCGTAAAGTAATTGTTTTATTGTTCCGTTACGGTTCCATATTTTTAACATTTAAAAACCTTTGTCTTCGGTATATTTATAATCTGTATCAATAAGATCGAGTTGATATTCGTCCACTTTTAAATATCTTCCACAGGGTTTCCAATCTCGAATTAACCGTCATGCGATTTCTCTTAGTAATATATTGTCAATCATTTTTCCTTATCTAAAAGACAAGTGCAATTATAATGTGTTCTATTGAAATTTTCACAATGTTTACAATCGTCGTCGTAACAACTTTGTTCACATAAAAATAAATATATTTAAGAAAAAAGTCAGTGCAACAAGTTAAAAATTCTTCAGGGATTAATTCGCGTCCTTTGAGAGTAATGAGAATCAAACGCGAAGTATAAAAATCCTTTTTATTTTTAAAATAATGAACTTCCCTATCTGTATTTTCTACTAAATAAAAATTTTTTTAAACCAATTTCTTTTAATTTGTTTTTAAGTTGTTCAGTTGTTAATTTTTGATCGAATAAATTAAACTCTATTTTTTTATTTATTTTATACAAAAAAAAAATTACAAATTTATATTCTTTTTAATATCATATAATAAAGGTATCAAAACTAAATGATTAAATCTCGCCATTGTTTAAAAACGTTCTGATAATTTAATAACATTTTTTTCAATTTCAAGTAATGTTCGGATGTGATCATTACTACAAAAATTTTCCATATTAGGCAAGACTGATAAATTGGCATCTCGAATCGCTTGTAAACGATAATGATCTCGAATTTCAGTCATGACAACGTCGTCAAAAACAAAATTGTTCTGTGTAAACCTAATTGAAAAATCAATAACGTGTGTTTCTATTTTAACTTGTTTGTAATTAACACTCTTTCTATTATGTTCGGTGAGTTGGTTTTCTTTTACCAACGGAAAAAGGAGTTCTCTAAACAATCTTTTAGCTGCAAAATTATCAAAACCGTTGACATAATTTGAAAAAAAGAGTTTATAATAAGGTACTCCTTTAGCTCTATTTTTGTAATAACTTTCTTTTTCGTCGTCTCCGTTGACAATGAACGCTATGAAATATAAGTCCCATTTTTTCTAATAAACCCACAGAATATACAAAAATAATAAAAAACATTCCAAAAAAAATCAGTGAAATCCTGTTTGTTTGTTGCATTTGCATTATTTTCTTATCTTAAGTAAGTTTTTGTACATAAAAAGGGCTTTTGTCGTTAAAATCTTAAGTTCCTTTGCTCACCTTAAGTTTATTTGACCATTTTTTCTATTAAACCCACAGAATCTACAAAAATATTACGAAAGAATCCAAATGAAATAAGTGAAAACCTGTTTTTTTGCTGATTTTGCATTATTTTCTTAATTTTAGTAAGTTTTTGTAGATAAAAAGGGGTTTTGTAGTAATAATCTAAGGTTCCTTTGCTCACCTTAAGTTTGTTTGACCATTTTTTCTAATAAACCCACAGAATCTAAAAAAATATTACAAAAGATTCCAAAAGAAATCAGTGAAAACCTGTTTTTTTGCTGCATTTGCATTATTTTATTATTTTTAGTAAGTTTTGTACATAAAAAGGGGTTTTGTAGTAAAAATCCAAGGTTCCTTTGCTCACCTTAAGTTTGTTTTAACATTTTTTCTAATAAACCCACAGAATCTACAAAAATATTACAAAAGATTCCAAAAAAAATCAGTAAAAACCTGTTTTTTTGCTGCATTTGCATTATTTTCTCATTTTAAGTAAGTTTTTGTACATAAAAAGGGGTTTTGCAGTAAAAATATTAGGTTCCTTTGCTCTCCTTAAGTTTATTTGACAATTTTTTCTAATAAACCAACAGAATCTACAAATATATTACAAAAGGTTCCGAAAAAAGTCAGTAAAAACCTGTTTTTTTGTTGCATTTGAATTATTTTCTTATTTTAAGTAAGTTTTTGTACATAAAAAAGGGTTTTGTCGTAAAAATCTTAGATTCCTTTGCTAACCTTAAGTTTATTTGACCATTTTTTCAAATAAGCCCACAGAATCTACAAAAATATTACAAAAGATTTTAAAAGAAATCAGAGAAAACCTGTTTTTTTGTTGCATTTGCATTATTTTCTTATTTTAAGTAAGTTTTTGTACATAAAAAGGGGTTTTGTCGTAAAAATCTTAGAGTCCTTTGCTCTTCTTAAGTTTATTTGACCAATTTTTCAATTAAACCAACAGAATGTACAAAAATATTACAAAAGATTCCAAAAGAAATCAGTGAAAACCTTTTTTTTTGTTGCATTTGCGTTATTTACTTGTTTTAAGTTTGTTTTTGTAATTAAAAGAGGGTTTTGTCGTATAAATCTTAGGTTCCTTTGCTCACCTTAAGATTATTTGACCATTTTTTCTAATAAACCAACAGAATCTACAAAAATATTACATAAGATATCAAAAGAAATTAGCAAAAACCTGTTTTTTGTTGCATTTGCATAATTTTCCTATTTTAAGAAAGTTTTTATACATAAAAAATGGTTTTGTCGTAAAAATCTTAGGTTCCTTTGCTCACCTTAAGTTTATTTGACCACTTTTTCTAAATAACCCACAAAATCTACAAAAATATTACAAAAGATTCCAAAAGAAATCAGTGAAAACCTGTTTTTTTGTTGCATTTGCATTATTTTCTTGTTTTAAGTATGTTTTTGTACATAAAAGAGGGTTTTGTCGTATAAATCTTATGTTCCTTTGCTCACCTTAAGTTTATTTGACCATTTTTTAAAACAAACTTATAGAATCTATAAAAATATTACATAAGATTCCATAGAAAATCAGTGAAAACCTGTTTTTTTGCTGCATTTGAATTATTTTCTAAATTTAAGTAAGTTTTTGTACATAAAAAGCAGTTTTGTAGTAAAAATCTTAGGATTCTTTGCTCACCTTAAGTTTTATTGACCATTTATTTTAAACAACCCACAAAATCTACAAAAATATTACAAAAGATTTTTGCTGCATTTGCATTATTTTCTAATTTTAAGGAGATTTTTGTACATAAAAAGGGGATTTGTCGTAAAAATCTTAGGTTCCTTTGCTCACCTTAAATTTATTTGACAATTTTTTCTAATAAACCTGCAGAGTCAACAAATATCTTCAAAACGATCCAATAAAATCAGTGAAAATCTGTTTTTTTGTTGCATTTGCATTATATTCTTGTTTTTATTATCTTTTTTTACATAAAAAGTGGTTTTGTAGTAAAAATCATAGGTTCCTATGCTTACCTTAGTTTTCTTTGACCATTTATTTTAACCAACCCAAAGAATCTACAAAAATATTACAAAAGATTTTTGCTGAATTTGCATTATTTTCTTTTTTTATGTAAGTTTTTGTACATATAGAGGGGTTTTTTCGTTAAAATCTTAGGTTCCTTTCCTCTCCTTAAGTTTAATTGACCATTTTTTCAAATAAGCCAACAGAATCTACAAAAATATTACATAAGATTTTAAAAGAAATCAGTGAAAACCTGTTTTTTAGTTGCATTTGCATTATTTTCTTGATTTAAGTAACTTTTTGTATATAAAAGAGGGTTTTGTCGTAAAAATCTTAGGTTCCTTTGCCTTTCTTAAGAATATTTGACCAATTTTTAAAATAAACCCACAGAATGAACAAAAATATTACAAAAGATTACAAAAGAAATCAGTGAAAACCTGTTTTTTTGTTGCATTTGCATTATTTTCTTATTTTAAGTAAGTTTTTGTACATAAAAAGGGGTTTTGTCGTAAAAATCTTAGGTTCCTTTGCTCACCTCAAGTTTATTTGACCAGTTTTTCTAATAAACCCACAGATTCAACAAAAATATTACAAAAGATTCCAAAAGAAATCAGTGAAAACCTGTTTTTTTGTTGCATTTGCATTATTTTCTTATTTTAAGTAAGTTTTTGTACATAAAAAGGGGTTTTGTCGTAAAAATCTTAGGTTCCTTTGCTCACCTCAAGTTTATTTGACCATTTTTTCTAATAAACCCACAGAATCTACAAAAATATTACAAAAGATTCCAAAAGAAATCAGTGAAAACCTGTTTTTTTGTTGCATTTGCATTATTTACATATTTTAAGTAAGTTTTTGTACATAAAAAGGGGTTTTGTCGTATAAATCTTAGGTTCCTTTGCTCACCTCAAGTTTATTTGCCCATTTTTTCTAATAAACCCACAGAATCTACAAAAATATTACAAAAGATTCCAAAAGAAATCAGTGAAAACCTGTTTTTTTGTTGCATTTGCATTATTTTCTTATTTTAAGTAAGTTTTTGTACATAAAAAGGGGTTTTGTCGTAAAAATCTTAAGTTCCTTTGCTCACCTCAAGTTTATTTGACCATTTTTTATAATAAACCCACAGAATCTAAAAAAATATTACAAAAGATTCCAAAAGAAATCAGTGAAAACCTGTTTTTTTGTTGCATTTGCATTATTTTCTTATTTTAAGTAAGTTTTTGTACATAAAAAGGGGTTTTGTCGTAAAAATCTTAGGTTCCTTTGCTCACCTCAAGTTTATTTGACCATTTTTTCTAATAAACCCACAGAATCTACAAAAATATTACAAAAGATTCCATAAGAAATCAGTGAAAACCTGTTTTTTTGGTGCATTTGCATTATTTTCTTATTTTAAGTAAGTTTTTGTACATAAAAAGGGGTTTTGTCGTAAAAATCTTAGGTTCCTTTGCTCACCTCAAGTTTATTTGACCATTTTTTCTAATAAACCCACAGAATCTACAAAAATATTACAAAAAATTCCAAAAGAAATCAGTGAAAACCTGTTTTTTTGTTGCATTTGCATTATTTTCTTATTTTAAGTAAGTTTTTGTACATAAAAAGGGGTTTTGTCGTAAAAATCTTAGGTTCCTTTGCTCACCTCAAGTTTATTTGACCATTTTTTCTAATAAACCTACAGAATCTACAAAAATATTACAAAAGATTCCAAAAGAAATCAGTGAAAACCTGTTTTTTAGTTGCATTTGCATTATTTTCTTATTTTAAGTAAGTTTTTGTACATAAAAAGGGGTTTTGTCGTAAAAATCTTAGGTTCCTTTGCTCACCTCAAGTTTATTTGACCATTTTTTCTAATAAACCCACAGAATCTACAAAAATATTACAAAAGATTCTCAAAGAAATCAGTTAAAACCTGTTTTTTTGTTGCATTTGCATTATTTTCTTATTTTAAGTTAGTTTTTGTACATAAAAAGGGGTTTTGTCGTAAAAATCTTAGGTTCCTTTGCTCACCTCAAGTTTATTTGACCATTTTTTCTAATAAACCCACATAATCTACAAAAATATTACAAAAGATTCCAAAAGAAATCAGTGAAAACCTGTTTTTTTGTTGCATTTGCATTAATTTCTTATTTTAAGTAAGTTTTTGTACATAAAAAGGGGTTTTGTCGTAAAAATCTTAGGTTCCTTTGCTCACCTCAAGTTTATTTGACCATTTTTTCTAATAAACCCACAGAATCTACAAAAATATTACAAAAGATTCCAAAAGAAATCAGTGAAAACCTGTTTTTTTGTTGCATTTGCATTATTTTCTTATTTTAAGTAAGTTTTTGTACATAAAAAGGGGTTTTGTCGTAAAAATCTTAGGTTCCTTTGCTCACCTCAAGTTTATTTGACCATTTTTTCTAATAAACCCACAGAATCTACAAAAATATTACAAAAGATTCTAAAAGAAATCACATAAAACCTGTTTTTTTGTTGCATTTGCATTATTTTCTTATTTTAAGTAAGTTTTTGTACATAAAAAGGGGTTTTGTCGTAAAAATCTTAGGTTCCTTTGCTCACCTCAAGTTTATTTGACCATTTTTTCTAATAAACCCACAGAATCTACAAAAATATTACAAAAGATTCCAAAAGAAATCAGTGAAAACCTGTTTTTTTGTTGCATTTGCATTATTTTCTTATTTTAAGTAAGTTTTTGTACATAAAAAGGGGTTTTGTCGTAAAAATCTTAGGTTCCTTTGCTCACCTCAAGTTTATTTGACCATTTTTTCTAATAAACCCACAGAATCTACAAAAATATTACAAAAGATTCCAAAAGAAATCAGTGAAAACCTGTTTTTTTGTTGCATTTGCATTATTTTCTTATTTTAAGTAAGTTTTTGTACATAAAAAGGGGTTTTGTCGTAAAAATCTTAGGTTCCTTTGCTCACCTCAAGTTTATTTGACCATTTTTTCTAATAAACCCACAGAATCTACAAAAATATTACAAAAGATTCCAAAAGAAATCAGTGAAAACCTGTTTTTTTGTTGCATTTGCATTATTTTCTTATTTTAAGTAAGTTTTTGTACATAAAAAGGGGTTTTGTCGTAAAAATCATAGGTTCCTTTGCTCACCTCAAGTTTATTTGACCATTTTTTCTAATAAACCCACATAATCTACAAAAATATTACAAAAGATTCCTAAAGAAATCAGTGAAAACCTGTTTTTTTGTTGCATTTGCATTATTTTCTTATTTTAAGTAAGTTTTTGTACATAAAAAGGGGTTTTGTCGTAAAAATCTTAGGTTCCTTTGCTCACCTCAAGTTTATTTGACCATTTTTTCTAATAAACCCACAGAATCTACAAAAATATTACAAAAGATTCCAAAAGAAATCAGTGAAAACCTGTTTTTTTGTTGCATTTGCATTATTTTCTTATTTTAAGTAAGTTTTTGTACATAAAAAGGGGTTTTGTCGTAAAAATCTTAGGTTCCTTTGCTCACCTCAAGTTTATTTGACCATTTTTTCTAATAAACCCACAGAATCTTCAAAAATTTTACAAAAGATTCCAAAAGAAATCAGTGAAAACCTGTTTTTTTGTTGCATTTGCATTATTTTCTTATTTTAAGTAAGTTTTTGTACATAAAAAGGGGTTTTGTCGTAAAAATCTTTGGTTCCTTTGCTCACCTCAAGTTTATTTGACCATTTTTTCTAATAAATCCACAGAATCTAAAAAAATATTACAAAAGATTCGAAAACAAATCAGTGAAAACCTGTTTTTTTGTTGCATTTGCATTATTTTCTTATTTTAAGTAAGTTTTTGTACATAAAAAGGGGTTTTGTCGTAAAAATCTTAGGTTCCTTTGCTCACCTCAAGTTTATTTGACCATTTTTTCTAATAAACCCACAGAATCTACAAAAATATTACAAAAGATTCCAAAAGAAATCAGTGAAAACCTGTTTTTTTGTTGCAATTGCATTATTTTCTTATTTTAAGTAAGTTTTTGTACATAAAAAGGGGTTTTGTCGTAAAAATCTTAGGTTCCTTTGCTCACCTCAAGTTTATTTGACCATTTTTTCTAATAAACCCACAAAATCTACAAAAATATTACAAAAGATTCCTAAAGAAATCAGTGAAAACCTGTTTTTTTGTTGCATTTGCATTATTTTCTTATTTTAAGTAAGTTTTTGTACATAAAAAGGGGTTTTGTCGTAAAAATCTTAGGTTCCTTTGCTCACCTCAAGTTTATTTGACCATTTTTTCTAATAAACCCACAGAATCTACAAAAATATTACAAAAGATTCCAAAAGAAATCAGTGAAAACCTGTTTTTTTTGTTGCATTTGCATTATTTTCTTATTTTAAGTAAGTTTTTGTACATAAAAAGGGGTTTTGTCGTAAAAATCTTAGGTTCCTTTGCTCACCTCAAGTTTATTTGACCATTTTTTCTAATAAACCCACAGAATCTTCAAAAATTTTACAAAAGATTCCAAAAGAAATCAGTGAAAACCTGTTTTTTTGTTGCATTTGCATTATTTTCTTATTTTAAGTAAGTTTTTGTTCATAAAAAGGGGTTTTGTCGTAAAAATCTTTGGTTCCTTTGCTCACCTCAAGTTTATTTGACCATTTTTTCTAATAAATCCACAGAATCTAAAAAAATATTACAAAAGATTCGAAAACAAATCAGTGAAAACCTGTTTTTTTGTTGCATTTGCATTATTTTCTTATTTTAAGTAAGTTTTTGTACATAAAAAGGGGTTTTGTCGTAAAAATCTTAGGTTCCTTTGCTCACCTCAAGTTTATTTGACCATTTTTTCTAATAAACCCACAGAATCTACAAAAATATTACAAAAGATTCCAAAAGAAATCAGTGAAAACCTGTTTTTTTGTTGCAATTGCATTATTTTCTTATTTTAAGTAAGTTTTTGTACATAAAAAGGGGTTTTGTCGTAAAAATCTTAGGTTCCTTTGCTCACCTCAAGTTTATTTGACCATTTTTTCTAATAAACCCACAGAATCTACAAAAATATTACAAAAGCTTCCAAAAGAAATTAGTGAAAACCTGTTTTTTTGTTGCATTTGCATTATTTTCTTATTTTAAGTAAGTTTTTGTACATAAAAAGGGTATTTGTCGTAAAAATCTTAGGTTCCTTTGCTCACCTCAAGTTTATTTGACCATTTTTTCTAATAAACCCACAGAATCTACAAAATTATTACAAAAGATTCCAAAAGAAATCAGTGAAAACCTGTTTTTTTGTTGCAATTGCATTATTTTCTTATTTTGAGTAAGTTTTTGTACATTAAAAGGGGTTTTGTCGTAAAAATCTTAGGTTCCTTTGCTCACCTCAAGTTTATTTGACCATTTTTTCTAATAAACCCACAGAATCTACAAAAATATTACAAAAGATTCCAAAAGAAATTAGTGAAAACCTGTTTTTTTGTTGCATTTGCATTATTTTCTTATTTTAAGTAAGTTTTTGTACATAAAAAGGGTATTTGTCGTAAAAATCTTAGGTTCCTTTGATCACCTCAAGTTTATTTGACCATTTTTTCTAATAAACCCACAGAATCTACAAAAATATTACAAAAGATTCCAAAAGAAATCAGTGAAAACCTGTTTTTTTGTTGCAATTGCATTATTTTCTTATTTTAAAAGGGGTTTTGTCGTAAAAATCTTAGGTTCCTTTGCTCACCTTAAGTTTATTTGACCATTTTTTCTAATAAACCCACAGAATCTACAAAAATATTACAAAAGATTCCAAAAGAAATCAGTGAAAACCTGTTTTTTTGTTGCATTTGCATTATTTTCTTATTTTAAGTAAGTTTTTGTACATAAAAAGGGGTTTTGTCGTAAAAATCTTAGGTTCCTTTGCTCACCTCAAGTTTATTTGACCATTTTTTCTAATAAACCCACAGAATCTACAAAAATATTACAAAAGATTCCAAAAGAAATCAGTGAAAACCTGTTTTTTTGTTGCATTTGCATTATTTTCTTATTTTAAGTAAGTTTTTGTACATAAAAAGGGGTTTTGTCGTAAAAATCTTAGGTTCCTTTGCTCACCTCAAGTTTATTTGACCATTTTTTCTAATAAACCCACAGAATCTACAAAAATATTACAAAAGATTCCAAAAGAAATCAGTGAAAACCTGTTTTTTTGTTGCATTTGCATTATTTTCTTATTTTAAGTAAGTTTTTGAACATAAAAAGGGGTTTTGTCGTAAAAATCTTAGGTTCCTTTGCTCACCTCAAGTTTATTTGACCATTTTTTCTAAAAAACCCACAGAATCTACAAAAATATTACAAAAAATTCCAAAAGAAATCAGTGAAAACCTGTTTTTTTGTTGCATTTGCATTATTTTCTTATTTTAAGTAAGTTTTTGTACATAAAAAGGGGTTTTGTCGTAAAAATCTTAGGTTCCTTTGCTCACCTCAAGTTTATTTGACCATTTTTTCTAATAAACCCACAGAATCTACAAAAATATTACAAAAGATTCCAAAAGAAATCAGTGAAAACCTGTTTTTTTGTTGCATTTGCATTATTTTCTTATTTTAAGTAAGTTTTTGTACATAAAAAGGGGTTTTGTCGTAAAAATCTTAGGTTCCTTTGCTCACCTCAAGTTTATTTGACCATTTTTTCTAATAAACCCACAGAATCTACAAAAATATTACAAAAGATTCCAAAAGAAATCAGTGAAAACCTGTTTTTTTGTTGCATTTGCATTATTTTCTTATTTTAAGTAAGTTTTTGTACATAAAAAGGGGTTTTGTCGTAAAAATCTTAGGTTCCTTTGCTCACCTCAAGTTTATTTGACCATTTTTTCTAATAAACCCACAGAATCTACAAAAATATTACAAAAGATTCCAAAAGAAATCAGTGAAAACCTGTGTTTTTTGTAGCATTTGCATTATTTTCTTATTTTAAGTAAGTTTTTGAACATAAAAAGGGATTTTGTCGTAAAAATCATAGGTTCCTTTGCTCACCTCAAGTTTATTTGACCATTTTTTCTAATAAACCCACAGAATCTACAAAATTATTACAAAAGATTCCAAAAGAAATCAGTGAAAACCTGTTTTTTTGTTGCAATTGCATTATTTTCTTATTTTGAGTAAGTTTTTGTACATTAAAAGGGGTTTTGTCGTAAAAATCTTAGGTTCCTTTGCTCACCTTAAGTTTATTTGACCATTTTTTCTAATAAACCCACAGAATCTACAAAAATATTACAAAAGATTCCAAAAGAAATCAGTGAAAACCTGTTTTTTTGTTGCATTTGCATTATTTTCTTATTTTCAGTAAGTTTTTGTACATAAAAAGGGGTTTTGTCGTAAAAATCTTAGGTTCCTTTGCTCACCTCAAGTTTATTTGACCATTTTTTCTAATAAACCCACAGAATCTACAAAAATATTACAAAAGATTCCAAAAGAAATCAGTGAAAACCTGTTTTTTTGTTGCATTTGCATTATTTTCTAATTTTAAGTAAGTTTTTGTACATAAAAAGGGGTTTTGTCGTAAAAATCTTAGGTTCCTTTGCTCACCTCAAGTTTATTTGACCATTTTTTCTAATAAACCCACAGAATCTACAAAAATATTACAAAAGATTCCAAAAGAAATCAGTGAAAACCTGTTTTTTTGTTGCATTTGCATTATTTTCTTATTTTAAGTAAGTTTTTGAACATAAAAAGGGGTTTTGTCGTAAAAATCTTAGGTTCCTTTGCTCACCTCAAGTTTATTTGACCATTTTTTCTAAAAAACCCACAGAATCTACAAAAATATTACAAAAAATTCCAAAAGAAATCAGTGAAAACCTGTTTTTTTGTTGCATTTGCATTATTTTCTTATTTTAAGTAAGTTTTTGTACATAAAAAGGGGTTTTGTCGTAAAAATCTTAGGTTCCTTTGCTCACCTCAAGTTTATTTGACCATTTTTTCTAATAAACCCACAGAATCTACAAAAATATTACAAAAGATTCCAAAAGAAATCAGTGAAAACCTGTGTTTTTTGTAGCATTTGCATTATTTTCTTATTTTAAGTAAGTTTTTGAACATAAAAAGGGATTTTGTCGTAAAAATCTTAGGTTCCTTTGCTCACCTCAAGTTTATTTGACCATTTTTTCTAAAAAACCCACAGAATCTACAAAAATATTACAAAAGATTCCAAAAGAAATCAGTGAAAACCTGTTTTTTTGTTGCAATTGCATTATTTTCTTATTTTAAGTAAGTTTTTGTACATAAAAAGGGGTTTTGTCGTAAAAATCTTAGGTTCTTTTGCTCACCTCAAGTTTATTTGACAGTTTTTTCTAATAAACCCACAGAATCTAGAAAAATATTACAAAAGATTCAAAAAGAAATCAGTGAAAACCTATTTTTTTGTAGCATTTGCATTATTTTCGTATTTTAAGTAAGTTTTTGTACATAAAAAGGGGTTTTGTCGTAAAAATCTTAGGTTCCTTTGCTCACCTCAAGTTTATTTGACCATTTTTTCTAATAAACCCACAGAATCTACAAAAATATTACAAAAGATTCCAAAAGAAATCAGCGAAAACCTGTTTTTTTGTTGCAATTGCATTATTTTCTTAATTTAAGTAAGTTTTTGTACATAAAAAGGGGTTTTGTCGTAAAAATCTTAGGTTCCTTTGCTCACCTCAAGTGTATTTGACCATTTTTTCTAATAAACCCACAGAATCTACAAAAATATTACAAAAGATTCCAAAAGAAATCAGTGAAAACCTGTTTTTTTGTTGCATTTGCATTATTTTCTTATTTTAAGTAAGTTTTTGTACATAAAAAGGGGTTTTGTCGTAAAAATCTTAGGTTCCTTTGCTCACCTCAAGTTTCTTTGACCATTTTTTCTAATAAACCCACAGAATCTACAAAAATATTACAAAAGATTCCAAAAGAAATCAGTGAAAACCTGTTTTCTTGTTGTATTTGCATTATTTTCTTATTTTAAGTAAGTTTTTGTAAATAAAAAGGGGTTTTGTCGTAAAAATCTTAGGTTTCTTTGCTCACCTCAAGTTTATTTGACCATTTTTTCTAATAAACCCACAGAATCTACAAAAATATTACAAAAGATTCCACAAGAAATCAGTGAAAACCTGTTTTCTTGTTGCATTTGCATTATTTTCTTATTTTAAGTAAGTTTTTGTACATAAAAAGGGGTTTTGTCGTAAAAATCTTAGGTTCCTTTGCTCACCTCAAGTTTATTTGACCATTTTTTCTAATAAACCCACAGAATCTACAAAAATATTACAAAAGATTTAAAAGAAATCAGTGAAAACCTGTTTTTTTGTTGCATTTGCATTATTTTCTTATTTTAAGTAAGTTTTTGTACATAAAAAGGGGTTTTGTCGTAAAAATCTTAGGTTCCTTTGCTCACCTCAAGTTTATTTGACCATTTTTTTTAATAAACTTACAGAATCTACAAAAATATTACAAAAGATTCCAAAAGAAATCAGTGAAAACCTGTTTTTTTGTTGCAATTGCATTATTTTCTTATTTTAAGTAAGTTTTTGTACATAAAAAGGGGTTTTGTCGTAAAAATCTTAGGTTTCTTTGCTCACCTCATGTTTATTTGACCATTTTTTCTAATAAACCCACAGAATCTACAAAAATATTACAAAAGATTCCACAAGAAATTAGTGAAAACCTGTTTTCTTGTTGCATTTGCATTATTTTCTTATTTTAAGTAAGTTTTTGTACATAAAAAGGGGTTTTGTCGTAAAAATCTTAGGTTCCTTTGCTCACCTCAAGTTTATTTGACCATTTTTTCTAATAAACCCACAAAATCTACAAAAATATTACAAAAGATTTTAAAAGAAATCAGTGAAAACCTGTTTTTTTGTTGCATTTGCATTATTTTCTTATTTTAAGTAAGTTTTTGTACATAAAAAGGGGTTTTGTCGTAAAAATCTTAGGTTTCTTTGCTCACCTCAAGTTTATTTGACCATTTTTTCTAATAAACCCACAGAATCTACAAAAATATTACAAAAGATTCCACAAGAAATCAGTGAAAACCTGTTTTCTTGTTGCATTTGCATTATTTTCTTATTTTAAGTAAGTTTTTGTACATAAAAAGGGGTTTTGTCGTAAAAATCTTAGGTTCCTTTGCTCACCTCAAGTTTATTTGACCATTTTTTCTAATAAACCCACAAAATCTACAAAAATATTACAAAAGATTTTAAAAGAAATCAGTGAAAACCTGTTTTTTTGTTGCATTTGCATTATTTTCTTATTTTAAGTTAGTTTTTGTACATAAAAAGGGGTTTTGTCGTAAAAATCTTAGGTTCCTTTGCTCACCTCAAGTTTGTTTAACCATTTTTTTTAATAAACTTACAGAATCTACAAAAATATTACAAAAGATTCCAAAAGAAATCAGTGAAAACCTGTTTTTTTGTTGCAATTGCATTATTTTCTTATTTTAAGTAAGTTTTTGTACATAAAAAGGGGTTTTGTCGTAAAAATCTTAGGTTCCTTTGCTCACCTCTAGTTTATTTGACCATTTTTTCTAATAAACCCACAGAATCTACAAAAATATTACAAAAGATTCCAAAAGAAATCAGTGAAAACCTGTTTTTTTGTAGCATTTGCATTATTTTCTTATTTTAAGTAAGTTTTTGTACATAAAAAGGGGTTTTGTCGTAAAAATCTTAGGTTCCTTTGCTCACCTCAAGTTTATTTGACCATTTTTTCTAATAAACCCACAGAATCTACAAAAATATTACAAAAGATTCCAAAAGAAATCAGTGAAAACCTGTTTTTTTGTAGCATTTGCATTATTTTCTTATTTTAAGTAAGTTTTTGTACATAAAAAGGGGTTTTGTCGTAAAAATCTTAGGTTCCTTTGCTCACCTCAAGTTTATTTGACCATTTTTTCTAAAAAACCCACAGAATCTACAAAAATATTACAAAAGATTCCAAAAGAAATCAGTGAAAACCTGTTTTTTTGTTGCAATTGCATTTTTTTCTTATTTTAAGTAAGTTTTTGTACATAAAAAGGGGTTTTGTCGTAAAAATCTTAGGTTCTTTTGCTCACCTCAAGTTTATTTGACAGTTTTTTCTAATAAACCCACAGAATCTAGAAAAATATTACAAAAGATTCAAAAAGAAATCAGTGAAAACCTATTTTTTTTGTAGCATTTGCATTATTTTCTTATTTTAAGTAAGTTTTTGTACATAAAAAGGGATTTTGTCGTAAAAATCTTAGGTTCCTTTGCTCACCTCAAGTTTATTTGACCATTTTTTCTAAAAAACCCACAGAATCTACAAAAATATTACAAAAGATTCCAAAAGAAATCAGTGAAAACCTGTTTTTTTGTTGCAATTGCATTATTTTCTTATTTTAAGTAAGTTTTTGTACATAAAAAGGGGTTTTGTCGTAAAAATCTTAGGTTCCTTTGCTCACCTCAAGTTTATTTGACCATTTTTTCTAATAAACCCACAGAATCTACAAAAATATTACAAAAGATTCCAAAAGAAATCAGTGAAAACCTGTTTTTTTGTTGCATTTGCATTATTTTCTTATTTTAAGTAAGTTTTTGTACATAAAAAGGGGTTTTGGCGTGTAAATTTTAGGTTCCTTTGCTCACCTCAAGTTTATTTGACCATTTTTTGTAATAAACCCACAGAATTTACAAAAATATTACAAAAGATTTCAAAAGAAATCAGTGAAAACCTGTTTTTTTGTTGCATTTGCATTATTTTCTTATTTTAAGTAAGTTTTTGTACATAAAAAGGGGTTTTGTCGTAAAAATCTTAGGTTCCTTTGCTCACCTCAAGTTTATTTGACCATTTTTTCTAATAAACGCACAGAATCTACAAAAATAATACAAAAGATTCTAAAAGAAATCAGTGAAAACCTGTTTTTTTGTTGCATTTGCATTATTTTCTTATTTTAAGTATGTTTTTGTACATAAATAGGGGTTTTGTCGTAAAAATCTTAGGTTCCTTTGCTCACCCCAAGTTTATTTGACCATTTTATCTTATAAACCTACAGAATCTACAAAAATATTACAGAAGATTCCAAAAGAAATTAGTGAAAACCTGTTTTTTTGTTGCATTTGCATTATTTTCTTATTTTAAGTAAGTTTTTGTACATAAAAAGGGGTTTTGTCGTAAAAATCTTAGGTTCCTTTGCTCACCTCAAGTTTATTTGACCATTTTTTCTAATAAACGCACAGAATCTACAAAAATATTACAAAAGATTCCAAAAGAAATCAGTGAAAACCTGTTTTTTTGTTGCATTTGCATTATTTTCTTATTTTAAGTAAGTTTTTGTACATAAAAAGGGGTTTTGTCGTAAAAATCTTAGGTTCCTTTGCTAACCTCAAGTTTATTTGACTATTTTCTCTAATAAACCCACAGAATCTACAAAAATATTACAAAAGATTCCAAAAGAAATCAGCGAAAACCTGTTTTTTTGTTGCAATTGCATTATTTTCTTATTTTAAGTAAGTTTTTGTACATAAATAGGGGTTTTGTCGTAAAAATCTTAGGTTTCTTTGCTCACCTAAAGTTAATTTGACCATTTTTTCTAATAAACCCACAGAATCTACAAAAATATTACATAAAGATTCCAAAAGAAATCAGTGAAAACCAGTTTTTTTGTTGCATTTGCATTATTTTCTTATTTTAAGTAAGTTTTTGTACATAAAAAGGGGTTTTGTCGTAAAAATCTTAGGTTCCTTTGCTCACCTCAAGTTTATTTGACCATTTTTTCTAATAAACCCACAGAATCTACAAAAATATTACAAAAGATTCCAAAAGAAATCAGTGAAAACCTGTTTTCTTGTTGCATTTGCATTATTTTCTTATTTTAAGTAAGTTTTTGTACATAAAAAGGGGTTTTGTCGTAAAAATCTTAGGTTCCTTTGCTCACCTCAAGTTTATTTGACCATTTTTTCTTATAAACCCACAAAATCTACAAAAATATTACAAAAGATTCCAAAAGAAATCAGCGAAAACCTGTTTTTTTGTTGCAATTGCATTATTTTCTTATTTTAAGTAAGTTTTTGTACATAAAAAGGGGTTTTGTCGTAAAAATCATAGGTTCCTTTGCTCACCTCAAGTTTATTTGACCATTTTTTCTAATAAACCCACAGAATCTACAAAAATATTACAAAAGATTCCTAAAGAAATCAGTGAAAACCTGTTTTTCTGTTGCATTTGCATTATTTTCTTATTTTAAGTAAGTTTTTGTACATAAAAAGGGGTTTTGTCGTAAAAATCTTAGGTTCCTTTGCTCACCTCAAGTTTATTTGACCATTTTTTCTAATAAACCCACAGAATCTACAAAAATATTACAAAAGATTCCAAAAGAAATCATTGAAAACCTGTTTTTTTGTTGCATTTGCATTATTTTCTTATTTTTAGTAAGTTTTTGTACATAAAAAGGGGTTTTGTCGTAAAAATCTTAGGTTCCTTTGCTCACCTCAAGTTTATTTGACCATTTTTTCTAATAAACCCACAGAATCTACAAAAATATTACAAAAGATTCCAAAAGAAATCAGTGAAAACCTGTTTTTTTGTTGCATTTGCATTATTTTCTTATTTTAAGTAAGTTTTTGTACATAAAAAGGGGTTTTGTCGTAAAAATCTTAGGTTCCTTTGCTCACCTCAAGTTTATTTGACCATTTTTTTTAATAAACCCACAGAATCTACAAAAATATTACAAAAGATTCCAAAAGAAATCAGTGAAAACCTGTTTTTTCGTTGCATTTGCTTTATTTTTATATTTTAAGTAAGTTTTTGTACATAAAAAAGGGGTTTTGTCGTAAAATTCTTAGGATCACTTGCTCACCTCAAGTTTATTTGACCATTTTTTTAAATAAACCCACACAATCTACAAAAATATCACAAAAGATTCCAAAAGAAATCAGTGAAAACCTGTTTTTTTGTTGCATTTGCATTATTTTCTTATTTTAAGTAAGTTTTTGTACATAAAAAGGGGTTTTGTCGTAAAAATCTTAGGTTCCTTTGCTCACCTCAAGTTTATTTGACCATTTTTTTTAATAAACCCACAAAATCTACAAAAATATTACAAAAGATTCCAAAAGAAATCAGTGAAAACCTGTTTTTTTTGTTGCATTTGCATTATTTTCTTATTTTAAGTAAGTTTTTGTACATAAAAAGGGGTTTTGTCGTAAAAATCTTAGGTTCCTTTGCTCACCTCAAGTTTATTTGACCATTTTTTCTAATAAACCCACAGAATCTACAAAAATATTACAAAAGATTACAAAAGAAATCAGTGAAAACCTGTTTTTTTGTTGCATTTGCATTATTTTCTTAATTTAAGTAAGTTTTTGTACATAAAAAGGGGTTTTGTCGTAAAAATCTTAGGTTCCTTTGCTCACCTCAAGTTTATTTGACCATTTTTTATAATAAACCCACAGAATCTACAAAAATATTACAAAAGATTCCAAAAGAAATCAGTGAAAACCTGTTTTTTTGTTGCAATTGGATTATTTTTTATTTTAAGTAAGTTTTTGTACATAAAAAGGGGTTATGTCGTGAAAATCTTAGGTTCCTTTGCTCACCTCATATTTATTTGACCATTTTTTCTAATAAACCCACAGAATCTACATAAATATTACAAAAGATTCCAAAAGAAATCAGTGAAAACCTGTTTTTTTGTTGCATTTGCATTATTTTCTTATTTTAAGTAAGTTTTTGTACATAAAAAGGGGTTTTGTCGTAAAAATCTTAGGTTCCTTTGCTCACCTCAAGAATAAAAATAAATAATCACGCTTCTCAAGGCTTACCGTGTTACAATTACCTTGTGATGATACAATAATGCTCTGTGGAACACAACGTCTTGGTTGGATGTGGACTGTATTGATGTAATGAAACACTTGTTGTATTTCACTTCTTGTATTGATGTTCTTCGATAAAACACTTTGATAAAACTCACTTTGATAAACTGTCTTGATAATACTGACTGATTGACTTCCATATACTGACTGAATTACATGTTGATTTACATGTCTCTTATATAGTAAAATGAACCTGTGTGAACCTGTTCTGGAAGATTCTAGAAGCTTCTTTTCGATGCTTCTGGATGCTTCTGAATGTTTCTGGATACTTCTGGATGCTTCCAGATGCTTCTTTTGGAAACTTCTAGAAACTTCTGCATGCTTTTGGATACTTCCTTTAATTATTAAAAAACTTACGTGACGTTGACACGGACCAGACTTAAGAAAATGAAACAAACCAAAAAAGTTGCACTTGTTTTGTCCACTGCAAAATGGCACTTGTCAACGAAATTCTGCCTGGGTGCTGTCACCTGTCAGCTGATTGCTCATGTCATGGCATCCTATGACTCCAGACTCCTCAACTGTTTGCTGTGGTAGTATAGTTCGTTTCGTTTTTAAGACATGTAAAAATTAGGAACACTTTTTAGCATTGTTCGATGTTGGTTGCAAATGTTTTATCCAATACTGTATATATATATATATATGCATATATCAGGTTCAGGTTATCCTGCTACTAGTAACATGTAACCCAGTACAATCTGCTTCATGTCCTGCTGCCTTGTAGGATACGCCTTTTTAGGCAAAGGCTAGGAGATGCCAACTCCGATTTAAAACACCCCCTGCCTTGGGGCTCTTGGTTGAGTAAAGGCTAGAGATGGTGTCTCGATAAAAACACTCATCTTAGGCAGATGTTAAATGCACCCAGCTACTGTCTTGTAGAAGGCCCCCTAGGCAAAGACTTAAGGGGTAAACAGATTCTATCAGTTGACCAGCCTCGCACCCCTTCTTCATCTATTAGGCTGGCGCAGATGTATTTTTAATACATTGTTTCCAGTTTAGGATATTAAATGCTGGATCTTCTTGACTCAATGCATGGGTTTGCTTGTGTCACTGTTTTTATGACTAGGCAACTCATTCTATTATCTCCTTATGAGGGTACAGCTCTAAAACTCAGTTTTATGGTTCTGAGGCCGGCTGGTAGTCAGGCTTCCCGAACTCTGTGGTAGCTCTCAGAGAGGCTGATTCCATCAACAGCTGAAAAATATCAAAGTATTAACTGTGCCATGTTGCGCATGGATGATGTCCCTGTTTGTACTTTTAGTGTGCATTGCGGAGGCCACATTTGGAGCCCTTTGTTACGACTTAGGGTTTATTAGTAGTAATGAGGCAATTGCTTGGGCTATTAAACGGTGTTCTGAGTACTATCTATGCTTTGAGTCAAGTTCTTCAATCTAATTTAAAAATGAATAAAGTACCAAAAACTATAAAACACACAAAAAACCATCATCATCACCAAGTTCTCTAAACCTATCATTCACTAATATTCGTGGTCTTCAAAGTAACTTTTCTTCTGTTGAGTCTTATCTCTTGCAAAGTTCACCAGACCTACTTGCTCTTTGTGAGACTAATTTGAGTTCGGCTGTCTAATCTTGTGATCTTAGTGTTGATGGTTATCTTCCTCTAATTCGTAAAGACTCCAATAGTCACATGCTTGGCCTGGGCATTTACATTCGTAAGAATTCACCTGTTTGTCGTGAAACTAGGTTTGAATCCACAGACTATTCTTTCATGTGCTTTCGTTTAGCACCACTTCATTCTGTTGCCTTTCTCTTTGTTCTATATCGCTCTCCTTCATCTCAAGACTGCACTCTTTTTGATGTTATTTCTGATCATATTGACCAAGCCTTCTCTCTTTATCCATCAGCTAATATAGTTGTTGCCGGTGACTTTAATGCTCACCACTCTGAATGGCTTCGCTCTAGTGTCAGTGACTCTGCAGGCATTAAAGCCCACAACTTTTGCCTTTCTCAATCCCTAACTCAAATAGTCAACTTTCCAACTCACTTTCCTGACAACCCTAATCATTTACCTTCTCTACTCGACTTATGTCTTGTTTCTGATCCTAGTCAGTGGTCAGTTTCTCCACATTCACCCTTAGGTGCTTCTGATCACAGTTTGATCTCTTTAAAACTAATATCTCATTCTTCTTCATCACCTGAATACCCCTATTATCGAACCTCTTACAACTACAGTAAAGCTGACTGGGATTCTTTCCGTGATTTTCTTCGTGATAGTCCTTGGGTAGAAATCTTTCAACTTCCTGTCGACAAATGTGCTTCTTACATAACTTCGTGGATTCAGGCTGGCATGGAATCTTTTATTCCCTCTCGACGATTCCAGGTCAAGCCTCACTCTCCTCCATGGTTTTCCTCACACTGTGCTGCTGCAATTGCCAATCGAAACCGTTACTTCCATATTTATCAACAAAACAATTCTCAAGAAAACAGACGTCTGTTTATTACTGCTAGAAACAACTGTAAAAAGGTTTTGTCTAACGCCAAAACCCGCTATTCTCAGGTCATGAAATCTCGTATCTCATCTCAAAAATTAGGCTCTCGTGACTTCTGGAGAATCTTTAATAATATCAATAATAAGGGCAAATCTATAGTTCCACCTCTCTTGTATGGTTTATACTCTGTCACCTCACCTAAAGACAAAGCCGAACTGTTTGCTAAAAACTTTTCATCAATATCATCTCTTGATTCCACTAATTGCATTCTACCTGATATTGCCAACAAACAGGTTGATCCATTGCTTGACATTCATATCACTCCAGCATCTGTATCTAAAGTGATTTCCTGCCTAGACTCTTCTACAGCTTGTGGCCCAGACAACATACCTGTTATTGTCTTGCAGAAGTGTTCTCCAGAGCTGTCGTCTATACTCTCAAAACTATTTAACAAGTGCTTATCAGAGTCTTGTTTTCCAGCCTGCTGGAAAGCCGCATCTGTTATCCCTATCTTCAAAAATTCTGGGGAGCGATCTGATTCGTCTAACTACTGTCCCATAAGTCTTCTTCCTATCATAAGCAAGGTTTTTGAATCTTTAATTAACAAACACTTAATCTCTCATCTTGAATCTAATAACTTACTTTCTGACCATCAATATGGATTTCGATCTTCTCGTTCTACAGCTGATTTGCTAACAGTAATAACTGACAGGTTTTATCGTGCATTAGATGAAGGTGGAGAGGTTAAGGCCATCGCTCTTGACATTTCAAAAGCGTTTGATAAAGTTTGGCATGCTGGTCTTCTCCATAAGCTTTCTTCTTATGGTGTATCCGGCAACATCTTTAAAATTATTGAATCCTTTCTTTCCAATCGTAGAATAAAAGTTGTTCTCGATGGACAACACTCTTCTTCTTATTCTGTAACTTCAGGGGTTCCTCAAGGTTCTATCCTTGGCCCTATACTCTTTTTAATTTACATTAACGATCTTCCAGATATTCTCACATCTAAGGTGGCATTGTTTGCTGATGATACTACCATTTATTCTTGTCGTGATAAGAAACCAACACCCTCTGATTGCTTGGAGGGGGCATTTAAGCTTGAAAAGGATCTCACTTCTGCTACAGCATGGGGCTCACAGTGGCTGGTGAACTTTAATTCAGATAAAACTCAATTTTTTTCAGCCAATCATTATCGCAATAATTTAGATCTTCCTATATTTATGAACGATGATGTACTCGATGAGTCACCTACTCTTCATCTTCTAGGATTAACTCTTACTTCCAATCTTTCTTGGAAACCATATATCAAATCGGTTGCAAAATTAGCATCTGCTAAGGTTGCATCTCTTTATCAAGCTTGCCACTTTCTTACTCTGGATTCTATTCTCTATCTCTATAAATCTCAAATCCGGCCTTGTATAGAATACTGTTGCCATATCTGGGGTGGATCTTCTAATGATGCCCTTTCTCTTTTAGACAAGGTGCAAAAACGCATTGTAAACATAGTTGGACCTGCTCTTGCAGCCAACCTTCAACCGTTATCACATCGTCATAATGTTGCTTCTCTTTCTCTTTTCTACAAATACTATAATGGGCACTGCTCTAAAGAGCTAGCGTCTCTTGTGCCATCTACTAAAATTCATTCTCGTGTTACTCGTCATTCAATTAAGTGTCATCCTTTTTCTGTGACTGTTCCTAAGTGCTCCAAAAACGCTTATTCGTCTAGTTTTTTTCCTCGAACATCAGCTCTTTGGAATTCGCTTCCTTCATCTTGCTTTCCTGATTCATATAATTTGCAATCTTTTAAGTCGTCCGTCAATCGTTATCTTGCTCTACAATCTTCATCTTTTTTCTTACAGTAACTTCCAACTTTAATTAGTGGCTGCTTGCAGCCTTGTTGGAAGCGAAGATGTTTAAAAAAAAAAAATATATATATATATATATGTATACATATATATATAAATATATTATATATATATATATATATATATATATATATATATATATATATATATATATATATATATGTATATATATTTATATATATATATATATGTATATATATTTATATATATATATATATATATATATATATATATATATATATATATATATATATATATATATATATATATATATATATATATATATATATATATATATATATATATATATGTATATATATATATATATATATATATATATATATATATATATATATATATATATATATATATATATATATATATATATATATAATCTTTGAAAGTCATTTTCTTGTTATACGTTAAAATATGGGTAGAATTCAATAAATACGGTTGGGTATAAACTTTTTTTAAAATATATATATTGTTTAATAATATATAATTATTTTGATATTTCAATATTTATCTTTAATGGTTGTTATGGCGGAAGCGTTTTTACAAAATATAGAAAGAAAGGCCCTTAACATAGCAAGTGTTTATACATCCGAACCAAAAACTTACAAGAGATATGTAGATGATTGTCACGCTCGCTTCGCTTCAATAAAACAACAACAAATGTTCCTGAACATCTTTAATGAACAACATCCTGCCATAAAATACACAGTGGAACTTGAAAATGACCTCAAACAACTCAATTTCCTAGATATTAATATTATGAACACAGGCTCTGGAGCTTATGAATTTCAAATACATCGAAAAGAAGCTATTACAAATGTTCAACTTAAACCTAACTCGAACATTAATCCTAACATTATTATTGGCGTTTTCAAAGGATTTTTATGTCGTGCAAAAAGAATTTGCTCTCAAAAACACGTTAAAAAAGAAATTGATTTTTTAATAGAAATATTTGATGAAAATGGCCACAACAAGAACATTCTAAATAATATTACTAAGGACTATTTAAAAAACGGTTCAAAAAACACCACATGTCAACCATTAGATACCCAACCCTTTATAAAACTACCTTGGATACCAATTGTTGGTCCAAAACTTCGTAAATAATTTCGAAAACAAAACATAAAGTTTATTTTCACATCAACTCCCAATTTAAGAAATATTTTTTGCAACAATAAAACTAAACTACCACTAAACACAAACCCTGGTGTATACCAGCTTAAATGTTCATGCGGTTCGATAAACATTGGTGAAACTAAAAAGAAGGTGATATCGAGATGTATTGAACACCAGAAAAACAGCTTAAAAGAAAAATGGTCCAGTTCGGGTGCAACTGAATATTCCAAAACATGCCATGGTAAGTTTGATTGGTTGCACCCCAAAACATTATCTGTAGCCCCAGAATATCGAACTCGGAAAATCAGAGAGTCACTCGAAATAAGCAAAGCTAGGGTTCGACAGAAGTTGAGAAATAGTGATGTGGTTCTCAATCGGGATGACGGTGATAACGTGACGACTAAAACCTGGGGGCCATTTTTTAATAAAATCTGCTGACGCCAGTTATTTGAGAAAATTTTTTGTATTATATTTTGGCTTTTTAGTGTTATCTTTTTAACGGTTTGTTTTTACTATAACGATTTCTTTGTAACTTTTTTATTTATTATACCTGATGACGCTGATCACTATAGATCAGCGAAGTATCGAAATAATTATATATTATTAAAAAATATATATTTAAAAAAAAGTTTATACGCAGCCGTATTTATTAAATTCTACCCATATATATATATATATATATATATATATATATATATATATATATATATATATATATATATATATATATATATATATATATATATGTATATATATATATATGTATATATATGTATATATATATATGTATATATATATATGTATATATACATATATATGTATATATATGTATATATATGTATATATATATATATATATGTATATATATATATATGTATATATATATATATGTATATATATGTATATATATATATATATGTATATATATATATATATATATATATATATATATATGTATATATATATATATATGTATATATATATATATATATATGTATATATATATATATATATGTATATATATGTATATATACAGTAGCGTGAAAAAGTAACCGGACAAGAGCATAGCTTGAGATAACTTTTGAATAAAAAAGTCCAATTTCTTTCATATTTACACTGAAATGTCAAAAAATTGATTACAAATCTAAAAATAATGAATTTTTACTAAGTCTAAGTAATCTAATCTTAAAAGTTCATTTAATTAAAATTTCCGCGTGCAAAAGTATTCGGACAGAAAAAAAAAACTTGAATTAGATTTTTTTTTTTAAATTTTTTAAATTGAAAATTCTTTATTTTAAAGTAAATTGCTTCAGTACTTTGTCGAGAAGCCCTTAGCATTAATTACTGCTTGACAGTGACAAGAAATAGAGTCCACCATTTACTTGCTGATTTTCAACCTGAAATTTGTCAATCTATGTGTTTCCATAGATGTTCAATAGAATTAAGGTCAGGACTTTGCTATGTCAATTCCATTAATTGAATTTTTTTGTTTTTGAAAAAGTCTTTTATAAGGGTTGAAGTGTCTTTTGAGTCATTATCCTGCTGAAATATCCTTCCTCGAGCCCTGAAAAATGTTCCATGCCAAAATGCTGTCTTGGTAAATGCTGAAATTAAAGAACTTTACAATGATGCTTTAAGTACTACGCCTGACCTATGACATTACTTCAGCAAAAAAAATTTAATGCATTTTGAATTTACCTCAAAAGGTTTTTCCAGTAACTTGATTACAAAAACACTATTTAAAAAAAAAGCTTTTATCAGTTTTATCACTCAACTTTATAGTTGGGTAAAATAAAAACAGTTGACAAAAAAAGATTGTTGCTTAACTTGCAGCTTATGGAATATCTGGTCTGACAATACAATGGATTAAAGCATTTTTAAAAGAAAGAAAACAAAGATTTGTGATAGGCGAAAATGTATCCTCTTGGGCAGAAATTACCAGTTTTTTGCCACAGGGGTCAGTAATTGAACCACTCTTCTTTGTACTATTTATAAACAATTTGCCTTAAACTCTAAAAAACTTAACTAAGCTGAATGCAGATGACACCAAAGTTTTGAATGAAATACTTTTCAATGGATCAACTCTTTCCATGCAATCAGATCTTAATTTAGCTTTTAAGTGGACTCAAGAATGGCTTGTGAAATTTAATATTTCGAAATGTATGGTCATGCACTTTGGCCGGAATAACAAAAAATCATCCCTTTATCAATGAACAAAAGTTAAACATAACAGAATATGAAAGTGATCTTGAAATAATCTTCTCAAGCAATCATGAAAAAATCATGTAATAAAATGCATAGGCAACCAAATGTTGGGTCGGATTACAAAATGCTTTGTTTGTTTAGATATTAGACTGCTGAGAATACTTTATGCTTTTATTGTGCGACCACTGTTAGAGTTTGCAGTACCAGTTTGGTCACCTATTTGAAAGGGAGAATTTGAGTTATTAGAGTTCAACATCGTGCAACTCGATTAATACCATTACTTAAAAAAAATTAACTATGAGAATTGTCTAAAAGCTCTTGACTTGACTACCTTGACAAAAATGAGACAATAAGGAGATATGTTCACTTTTTAAATTCTTCAATGGTTTTAATGATTTGGAAACAATCAACAAAATTAGTATTCAACAAACTCAAACGAGAGGTCACAGCTTTAAATGTCTTAGAAATCACTAAGCAAGCCTGTCGTGAAAACTTTTTATTTAATTGATCAGCCAATTTGTGGAATAGCTTGCCAAGTGAGTTAGTTAAAGCACAATCAGTTAACAGTTTTAAAGCAGTTCTTGATTGCTGTTTGAGCAGCAATCAACCGAAATAACAGCAAAAACCTGGGAGCCGAAAGACAATGTGTCAACATGCCATTTTGGAAGACTGTCAAAACTTTAAAGACCACAACAAAAGTAGCATTCAGAACCAGTAAAACAAATCCAAGGCTCAGCAACAGCAAAAATTACCTCAATCAACCAATACTTTTCAAATCAAAATGTAAGCAGAGAACTTTTCTAATCAAAATGCAAGCAGAAAACTTGTCAGAAAAATGTTAGGAAAAAAAGTTATTGGTTATTACATTTCAATAATAAAACCAAAATCAGAAACATATTTAAATCTCTTTCCAATTCCAATAAGAGTTCCCAAAAAATCAGAATTATTGATAGACCATCATATAGTTCACCTAGTAATTAGAAACAGATTTTATGGACCACAGTACAGGTCAGTTATCTCAAAAAAATTAAGATATATACTTTTTTAATAAAATAACTTCAACCTGCAAAACCTTTGCGCTTTCTTTAATTTTTTTTTTAAACTTATTAAGAAAAAAAGAGTAAAGAAAATGCAATTTAAAAAAAAAATACAATCAGATTGCTATCTTCCTCATTCAAAAATACAATCAGATTGCTATCTTGTCTTTCTGATTCAAAAAAGATCAAAATTAAAAAAAGATTTTTTTGTTAACATTGTTATAAGAAGCATATCCAGTAAGCACATTTTTAAGTAAGCATAGAACGTTTTTAAAACATAAATATATAAATACATTTTAATACATTTTAAAAATGTTTAAAAAATATCTTGTGCTTATTAAGTACGCAAAAAGACAATGTTTTCTCAATCTTACGTTGCCATCAGGATGTTTCACCTCTCCATTTGGCATTCATATATATATATATTTTTTGTTATTCACCTCCTCAAGGCTGAGAAGGCCATTACAGATGAGGAGGCTACTTAATAGTGGTTATAACCCTCTCTCAACTCTATAACTCCGAAACACAAACCTTGATGAACAAGGCTGCTGCGCGGAGAAATAACTTTTTAAACAAAAGCACCTTATTATAATTTCATAATTAAAAAATGCTAAAAAGTAACCTCAACTGAATATTCCAGCAAAAGAAAAACATTTAACCTTATTTTTTGCGTACATAATTTACTTAACTGCTGAAATTAAGTTTTAAATAAGATAAAAGTTAATTTAATATCAAAATATTATTGCATTCAAAATATGAGAATGCATATTTCTATAATATGCAATATTATAGAAATATGCTACAATACACCAAATATCTCTATAGTACACAGAATGTCTCTATAATATGCAGAATATCACTATAATACGCAAAATATCTCTATAATACACAGAATATCTCTATAATACACAGAATATCTCTATAATACACACATTATCTCTATAATACACAGAATATCTCTATAACATACAGAATATCTCTATAATATACATAATATCTCTATAATATGTAGAATATCTCTATGATACACACATATCTCTATAACACACATGATATCTCTATAATACATACAATATCTCTATAATACACAGAATATCTGTATAATACGCAGAATATCTCTATAGTACACATGTAGAAAATACTTTTCAAGAGTGCATGAGTGGAGAAAACACTTATCAAGTGTGCATGAGAGTAGAAAATCACATACATGCAAATGGAAAATTGCAATTGCTAATGCTAAACCAAAAATTAATGAAAATTCAAGACTAAACCAAAAAATAGTAAAAATTTCTCATGCAAAAAAAAAAAAAAATGCAAACAACAAATCTATGAACTTGAATTGTTGTATCATTGCAGCTCATTAGACTTTATCAGACTTTTTAGTCCCTGTGTAATAATACGGAAAAAAACACATACTGAAACTTTTTAGTCCCTGTGTAATAAGTTCCTGCGTAATAAGATACATATAACTAATTAATAAAAAAATAATAAAAAAATTAAAAAAGTTTGTTGCTGGGTGGTTTGGTGGTGCTGTGCTCTGTTAAAGATCATTTAAATAAAAATGTCACAGAAAGGTCCTGGAGCACCAAAAAAAGCAAACGAAGATGAATTCTTAATGCTCAAGAAAGTTGAACTATTAACTATAAGAGTTGTTAATCTGGAGAAGGAAAATGAAATATTGAGAAATAAATCAAATGACGATAGCTGCAATAGTAAAACAAACATGAACTGGAGTGCTGTATTTAAAACCAAAACTAAATCCCCGGAACAACTTAGCATTTCCAAAGCAATCACCAATATTGTTAAGGATACAGAAAAAAGAGCAAAAAATTTAATAATATTTGGCCTTCCACAACAAGATACTGAAAACCTTAATAACAGTGATCACCAATTAGTTGAAAGTTTTTTTAATTCAATCCAAATCAGTGGAAATAAAATCAAAAAAGTGCATCATTTTAAACCAAAACAAAAATCTTCCTATGTACCAACAACCTCAACTTCAACTACAATACCGCAACAAAATACAAGTAGCCCAGTCTTAGTTGAGTTAATCAATGCCAGTGATCGAAACTTCATTCTTAGCCCTGCCAAATCCTTAAGAACCTCAACAGAATTTGCTAAGGTGTTTATAAACCCAGATCTTATTGATGCATAGAGATAAATTCTGAAAATGTTGCTTCAAGAAAGAAAAAAGAAAAACAACGAATTGCAAGCGAATGGAAAACTCAATTTGCCCTTTCGATATTGCATTTGAAGCAAGCTATCATTAAAATAGATGTTTCAAAGCTTACCAAACAGAATTAAAAAAAGTAATAATAACACCAATAAATGCAACTACCATATTAATCCTAAACTCAATCTAAACCATGCTAACAATAGCAACAAAACAAAAGTTAAACAATATCCTTTCAAAACCATTAGCTGTGCTTACTTCAATGCTAGATCGATTAACAATAAACTACACCTGATATCATATTTATTACCAAAACTTGGTTAAATAAAAATACACCTGATTCATTAATTTTTTCAAAGCTGATTACAACTCTATAAACACCGACTTACAAAATGTAAACTGGCATTTACTAGCCAAACAAAATCAGGATGTTGAAACTTTCTGGCAAACTATCTGTAATTTTTTATATTCATCTATTTCATTGCATGTACTGTTAACTTTTAATAGAAAAAACAATATACAACCTCTAGCCATCCAAAAATTAGCCTCCAAAAAACGTATTCTCTATAGAGATTACAAAAGAACAGGTAATCCATCTTTTCATGATAAATTCAAGAACTACTCTTGTTTATATGATGCAGAAGTTCAAAAAAATTGCATTTCCATAGAGAAAGATTTAGTTGTCAAATCCAATATCACTAAGTTTTACTCTTTCGTAAACAAAAAATCCAAATGCTGTAACTCTGTTGCACCATTACTTCAAACTGATGGTTCTCTTATTATGGATGATTGTGAAAAATCGCAACTTTTGAACAATTTTTTGGCTCTGTGTTTGTTACTGACAATGGTATTGCACCAGTCTTAGATTTACCAAAACACAAAAATTCTTTAAATAATATTATGTTTCCTTACAATTCTGTTGTTTCTTTTCTACAAAAGCTTCCATCCAAATCTTCCGAATCCCCTGATGGATATCCTGCCACTGATGGATATGCTGCCATATTTTTAAAGTCAACTGCAAATGTTATTGCTATTCCTTTTTCTATTCTGTTTTAAATATCAATGTCCAAAAATGTTATACCTAGGATCTGGAAAACTGCAATAATATGTCCAATATTTAAAAAAGGAAACCCGTCGTTAGCCACAAATTATAGACCTATTTCCGTGACATGTATTGTTTGTAAAATTATGGAATCAATAACTACTGAAAGCGTTACAAGTTATTTACTCCTGAATAATTTCATTTCTGTGCATCAGTGCGGTTTCTTAAAGCGTAGATTCACATGTACACAGATGTTGACAACATTAAATGAGTGGACCACTGTTGTTGATAATAAAAAGATAGTTGATATCACCTATATAGACTTTGAAAAAGTCTTCGATTCTCTATCTCACCCTAAGTTACTATTTAAACTGCGTTGTTACGGTATCAAGTATGAGTTGCTAAATTGGGTTACAAACTTTTTTGACAAATCGTTCTCAACACGTTTTTATCAATGATTCATACTCAAACAACATTCATGTAAAAAGTGGAATACCTCAAGGAACTGTTTTGGGACAGTGAAAACCTGTTTTTTCGTTTCATTTGCATTATTTTCTTATTTTAAGTAAGTTTTTGTACATAAAAAGGGGTTTTGTCGTAAAAATCCTAGGTTCCTTTGCTCACCTCAAGTTTATATGACCATTTTTTCTAATAAACCCACAGAATCTACAAAAATATTACAAAAGATTCCAAAAGAAACCTTCGAAAACCTGTTTTTTAGTTGCAATTGCATTATTTTCTTATTTTAAGTAAGTTTTTGTACATAAAAAGGGGTTTTGTCGTAAAAATCTTAGGTTCCTTTGCTCACCTCAAGTTTATTTGACCATTTTTTGTAATAAACCCACAGAATCTACAAAAATATTACAAAAGATTCCAAAAAAAATCAGTGAAAACCTGTTTTTTTGTTGCAATTGCATTATTTTCTTATTTTAAGTAAGTTTTTGTACATAAAAAGGGGTTTTGTCGTAAAAATCTTAGGTTCCTTTGCTCACCTCAAGTTTATTTGACCATTTTTTCTAATAAACCCACAGAATCTACAAAAATATTACAAAAGATTCCAAAAGAAATCAGTGGAAACCTGTTTTTTTGTTGCATTTGCATTATTTTCTTATTTTAAGTAAGTTTTTGTACATAAAAAGGGGTTTTGTCGTAAAAATCTTAGGTTCCTTTGCTCACCTCAAGTTTATTTGACCATTTTTTCTAATAAACCCACAGAATCTACGAAAATATTACAAAAGATTCCATAAAGAAATCAGTGAAAACCTGTTTTTTTGTTGCATTTGCATAATTTTCTTATTTTAAGTAAGTTTTTGTACATAAAAAGGGGTTTTGTCGTAAAAATATTAGGTTCCTTTGCTCACCTCAAGTTTATTTGACCATTTTTTCTAATAAACCCACAGAATCTACAAAAATATTACAAAAGATTCCAAAAGAAATCAGTGAAAACCTGTTTTTTTGTTGCATTTGCATTATTTTCTTATTTTAAGTAAGTTTTTGTACATAAAAAGGGGTTTTGTCGTAAAAATCTTAGGTTCCTTTGCTCACCTCAAGTTTATTTGACCATTTTTTCTAATAAACCCACAGAATCTACAAAAATATTACAAAAGATTCCAAAAGAAATCAGTGAAAACCTGTTTTTTTGTTGCATTTGCATTATTTTCTTATTTTAAGTAAGTTTTTGTACATAAAAAGGGGTTTTGTCGTAAAAATCTTAGGTTCCTTTGCTCACCTCAAGTTTATTTGACCATTTTTTCTAATAAACCCACAGAATCTACAAAAATATTACAAAAGATTCCAAAAGAAATCAGTGAAAACCTGTTTTTTTGTTGCATTTGCATTATTTTCTTATTTTAAGTAAGTTTTTGTACATAAAAAGGGGTTTTGTCGTAAAAATCTTAGGTTCCTTTGCTCACCTCAAGTTTATTTGACCATTTTTTCTAATAAACCCACAGAATCTACAAAAATATTACAAAAGATTCCATAAAGAAATCAGTGAAAACCTGTTTTTTTGTTGCAATTGCATTATTTTCTTATTTTAAGAAAGTTTTTGTACATAAAAAGGGGTTTTGTCGTAAAAATCTTAGGTTCCTTTGCTCACCTCAAGTTTATTTGACCATTTTTTCTAATAAACCCACAGAATCTACAAAAATATTACAAAAGATTCCAAAAGAAATCAGTGAAAACCTGTTTTTTTGTTGCATTTGCATTATTTTCTTATTTTAAGTAAGTTTTTGTACATAAAAAGGGGTTTTGTCGTAAAAATCTTAGGTTCCTTTGCTCACCTCAAGTTTATTTGTCCATTTTTTTTAATAAACCCACAGAATCTACAGAAATATTACGAAAGAGTCCAAAAGAAATCAGTGAAAACCTGTTTTTTTGTTGCAATTGCATTATTTTCTTATTTTAAGTAAGTTTTTGTACATAAAAAGGGGTTTTGTCGTAAAAATCTTAGGTTCCTTTGCTCACCTCAAGTTTATTTGACCATTTTTTTTAATAAACCCACAGAATCTACAAAAATATTACAAAAGATTCCAAAAGAAATCAGTGAAAACCTGTTTTTTTGTTGCAATTGCATTATTTTCTTATTTTAAGTAAGTTTTTGTACATAAAAAGGGGTTTTGTCGTAAAAATCTTAGGTTCCTTTGCTCACCTCAAGTTTATTTGACCATTTTTTCTAATAAACCCACAGAATCTACAAAAATATTACAAAAGATTCCAAAAGAAATCAGTGAAAACCTGTTTTTTTGTTGCATTTGCATTATTTTCTTATTTTAAGTAAGTTTTTGTACATAAAAAGGGGTTTTGTCGTAAAAATCTTAGGTTCCTTTGCTCACCTCAAGTTTATTTGACCATTTTTTCTAATAAACCCACAGAATCTACAAAAATATTACAAAAGATTCCAAAAGAAATCAGTGAAAACCTGTTTTTTTGTTGCATTTGCATTATTTTCTTATTTTAAGTAAGTTTTTGTACATAAAAAGGGGTTTTGTCGTAAAAATCTTAGGTTCCTTTGCTCACCTCAAGTTTATTTGACCATTTTTTCTAATAAACCCACAGAATCTACAAAAATATTACAAAAGATTCCAAAAGAAATCAGTGAAAACCTGTTTTTTTGTTGCATTTGCATTATTTTCTTATTTTAAGTAAGTTTTTGTACATAAAAAGGGGTTTTGTCGTAAAAATCTTAGGTTCC
Organism: Hydra vulgaris; assembly: GCF_038396675.1. Classification (NCBI taxonomy): domain Eukaryota; kingdom Metazoa; phylum Cnidaria; class Hydrozoa; order Anthoathecata; family Hydridae; genus Hydra; species Hydra vulgaris. The sequence goes on from NC_088933.1 coordinate 17,902,752, forward strand.
TTTGCTCACCTCAAGTTTATTTGACCAATTTTTCTAATAAACCCACAGAATCTACAAAAATATTACAAAAGATTCCAAAAGAAATCAGTGAAAACCTGTTTTTTTGTTGCATTTGCATTATTTTCTTATTTTAAGTAAGTTTTTGTACATAAAAAGGGGTTTTGTCGTAAAAATCTTAGGTTCCTTTGCTCACCTCAAGTTTATTTGACCATTTTTTCTAATAAACCCACAGAATCTACAAAAATATTACAAAAGATTCCAAAAGAAATCAGTGAAAACCTGTTTTTTTGTTGCATTTGCATTATTTTCTTATTTTAAGTAAGTTTTTGTACATAAAAAGGGGTTTTGTCGTAAAAATCTTAGGTTCCTTTGCTCACCTCAAGTTTATTTGACCATTTTTTCTAATAAACCCACAGAATCTACAAAAATATTACAAAAGATTCCAAAAGAAATCAGTGAAAACCTGTTTTTTTGTTGCATTTGCATTATTTTCTTATTTTAAGTAAGTTTTTGTACATAAAAAGGGGTTTTGTCGTAAAAATCTTAGGTTCCTTTGCTCACCTCAAGTTTATTTGACCATTTTTTCTAATAAACCCACAGAATCTACAAAAATATTACAAAAGATTCCAAAAGAAATCAGTGAAAACCTGTTTTTTTTGTTGCATTTGCATTATTTTCTTATTTTAAGTAAGTTTTTGTACATAAAAAGGGGTTTTGTCGTAAAAATCTTAGGTTCCTTTGCTCACCTCAAGTTTATTTGACCATTTTTTCTAATAAACCCACAGAATCTACGAAAATATTACAAAAGATTCCAAAAGAAATCAGTGAAAACCTGTTTTTTTGTTGCATTTGCATTATTTTCTTATTTTAAGTAAGTTTTTGTACATAAAAAGGGGTTTTGTCGTAAAAATCTTAGGTTCCTTTGCTCACCTCAAGTTTATTTGACCATTTTTTCTAATAAACCCACAGAATCTACAAAAATATTACAAAAGATTCCAAAAGAAATCAGTGAAAACCTGTTTTTTTGTTGCATTTGCATTATTTTCTTATTTTAAGTAAGTTTTTGTACATAAAAAGGGGTTTTGTCGTAAAAATCTTAGGTTCCTTTGCTCACCTCAAGTTTATTTGACCATTTTTTCTAATAAACCCACAGAATCTACAAAAATATTACAAAAGATTCCAAAAGAAATCAGTGAAAACCTGTTTTTTTGTTGCATTTGCATTATTTTCTTATTTTAAGTAAGTTTTTGTACATAAAAAGGGGTTTTGTCGTAAAAATCTTAGGTTCCTTTGCTCACCTCAAGTTTATTTGACCATTTTTTCTAATAAACCCACAGAATCTACAAAAATATTACAAAAGATTCCAAAAGAAATCAGTGAAAACCTGTTTTTTTGTTGCGTTTGCATTATTTTCTTATTTTAAGTAAGTTTTTGTACATAAAAAGGGGTTTTGTCGTAAAAATCTTAGGTTCCTTTGCTCACCTCAAGTTTATTTGACCATTTTTTTTAATAAACCCACAGAATCTACAAAAATATTACAAAAGATTCCAAAAGAAATCAGCGAAAACCTGTTTTTTTGTTGCAATTGCATTATTTTGTTATTTTGAGTAAGTTTTTGTACATAAAAAGGGGTTTTGTCGTAAAAATCTTAGGTTCCTTTGCTCACCTCAAGTTTATTTGACCATTTTTTCTAATAAACCCACAGAATCTACAAAAATATTACAAAAGATTCCAAAAGAAATCAGTGAAAACCTGTTTTTTTGTTGCATTTGCATTATTTTCTTATTTTAAGTAAGTTTTTGTACATAAAAAGGGGTTTTGTCGTAAAAATCTTAGGTTCCTTTGCTCACCTCAAGTTTATTTGACCATTTTTTCTAATAAACCCAAAGAATCTACAAAAATATTACAAAAGATTCCAAAAGAAATCAGTGAAAACCTGTTTTTTTGTTGCATTTGCATTATTTTCTTATTTTAAGTAAGTTTTTGTACATAAAAAGGGGTTTTGTCGTAAAAATCTTAGGTTCCTTTGCTCACCTCAAGTTTATTTGACCATTTTTTCTAATAAACCCACAGAATCTACAAAAATATTACAAAAGATTCCAAAAGAAATCAGTGAAAACCTGTTTTTTTGTTGCATTTGCATTATTTTCTTATTTTAAGTAAGTTTTTGTACATAAAAAGGGGTTTTGTCGTAAAAATCTTAGGTTCCTTTGCTCACCTCAAGTTTATTTGACCATTTTTTCTAATAAACCCACAGAATCTACAAAAATATTACAAAAGATTCCAAAAGAAATCAGTGAAAACCTGTTTTTTTGTTGCAATTGCATTATTTTCTTATTTTAAGTAAGTTTTTGTACATAAAAAGGGGTTTTGTCGTAAAAATCTTAGGTTCCTTTGCTCACCTCAAGTTTATTTGACCATTTTTTCTAATAAACCCACAGAACTTACGAAAATATTACAAAAGATTCCATAAAGAAATCAGTGAAAACCTGTTTTTTTGTTGCATTTGCATTATTTTCTTATTTTAAGTAAGTTTTTGTACATAAAAAGGGGTTTTGTCGTAAAAATATTAGGTTCCTTTGCTCACCTCAAGTTTATTTGACCATTTTTTCTAATAAACCCACAGAATCTACAAAAATATTACAAAAGATTCCAAAAGAAATCAGTGAAAACCTGTTTTTTTGTTGCATTTGCATTATTTTCTTGTTTTAAGTAAGTTTTTGTACATAAAAAGGGGTTTTGTCGTAAAAATCTTAGGTTCCTTTGCTCACCTCAAGTTTATTTGACCATTTTTTCTAATAAACCCACAGAATCTACAAAAATATTACAGAAGATTCCAACAGAAATCATTGAAAACCTGTTTTTTTGTTGCATTTGCATTATTTTCTTATTTTAAGTAAGTTTTTGTACATAAAAAGGGGTTTTGTCGTAAAAATCTTAGGTTCCTTTGCTCACCTCAATTTTATTTGACCATTTTTTCTAATAAACCCACAGAATCTACAAAAATATTACAAAAGATTCCAAAAGAAATCAGTGAAAACCTGTTTTTTTGTTGCATTTGCATTATTTTCTTATTTTAAGTAAGTTTTTGTACATAAAAAGGGGTTTTGTCGTAAAAATCTTAGGTTCCTTTGCTCACCTCAAGTTTATTTGACCATTTTTTCTAATAAACCCACAGAATCTACAAAAATATTACAAAAGATTCCAAAAGAAATCAGCGAAAACCTGTTTTTTTGTTGCAATTGCATTATTTTGTTATTTTAAGTAAGTTTTTGTACATAAAAAGGGGTTTTGTCGTAAAAATCTTAGGTTCCTTTGCTCACCTCAAGTTTATTTGACCATTTTTTTTAATAAACCCACAGAATCTACAAAAATATTACAAAAGATTCCAAAAGAAATCAATGAAAACCTGTTTTTTTGTTGCATTTGCATTATTTTCTTATTTTAAGTAAGTTTTTGTACATAAAAAGGGGTTTTGTCGTAAAAATCTTAAATTCCTTTGCTCACCTCAAGTTTATTTGACCATTTTTTCTAATAAACCCACAGAATCTACAAAAATATTACGAAAGAGTCCTAAGAAATCAGTGAAAACCTGTTTTTTTGTTGCAATTGCATTATTTTCTTATTTTAAGTAAGTTTTTGTACATAAAAAGGGGTTTTGTCGTAAAAATCTTAGGTTCCTTTGCTCACCTCAAGTTTATTTGACCATTTTTTCTAATAAACCCACTGAATCTACAAAAATATTACAGAAGATTCCAAAAGAAATCATTGAAAACCTGTTTTTTTGTTGCATTTGCATTATATTCTTATTTTAAGTAAGTTTTTGTACATAAAAAGGGGTTTTGTCGTAAAAATCTTAGGTTCCTTTGCTCACCTCAAGTTTATTTGACCATTTTTTCTAATAAACCCACAAAATCTACAAAAATATTACAAAAGATTCCAAAAGAAATCAGTGAAAACCTGTTTTTTTGTTGCATTTGCATTATTTTCTTATTTAAAGTAAGTTTTTGTACATAAAAAGGGGTTTTGTCGTAAAAATCTTAGGTTCCTTTGCTCACCTCAAGTTTATTTGACCATTTTTTCTAATAAACCCACAGAATCCACAAAAATATTACAAAAGATTCCAAAAGAAATCAGCGAAAACCTGTTTTTTTGTTGCAATTGCATTATTTTGTTATTTTAAGTAAGTTTTTGTAGATAAAAAGGGGTTTTGTCGTAAAAATCTTAAGTTCCCTTGCTCACCTCAAGTTTATTTGACCATTTTTTCTAATAAACCCACAGAATCTACAAAAATATTACAAAAGATTCCAAAAGAAATCAGCGAAAACCTGTTTTTTTGTTGTAATTGCATTAATTTCTTATTTTAAGTAAGTTTTTGTAGATAAAAAGGGGTTTTGTCGTAAAAATCTTAGGTTCCTTTGCTCACCTCAAGTTTATTTGACCATTTTTTCTAATAAACCCACAGAATCCACAAAAATATTACAAAAGATTCCAAAAGAAATCAGCGAAAACCTGTTTTTTTGTTGCAATTGCATTATTTTGTTATTTTAAGTAAGTTTTTGTAGATAAAAAGGGGTTTTGTCGTAAAAATCTTAAGTTCCCTTGCTCACCTCAAGTTTATTTGACCATTTTTTCTAATAAACCCACAGAATCTACAAAAATATTACAAAAGATTCCAAAAGAAATCAGCGAAAACCTGTTTTTTTGTTGTAATTGCATTAATTTCTTATTTTAAGTAAGTTTTTGTAGATAAAAAGGGGTTTTGTCGTAAAAATCTTAGGTTCCTTTGCTCACCTCAAGTTTATTTGACCATTTTTTCTAATAAACCCACAGAATCTACAAAAATATTACAAAAGATTCCAAAAGAAATCAGTGAAAACATGTTTTTTTGTTGGATTTGCATTATTTACTTATTTGAAGTAAGTTTTTGTACATAAAAAGGGGTTTTGTCGTAAAAATCTTAGGTTCCTTTGCTCACCTCAAGTTTATTTTACTATTTTTTCTAATAAACCCACAGAATCTACAAAAATATTACAGAAGATTCCAAAAGAAATCAGTGAAAACCTGTTTTTTTGTTGCATTTGCATTATTTTCTTATTTTAAGTAAGTTTTTGTACATAAAAAGGGGTTTTGTCGTGAAAATCTTAGGTTCCTTTGCTCACTTCAAGTTTATTTGACCATTTTTTCTAATAAACCCACAGAATCTACATAAATATTACAAAAGATTCCAAAAGAAATCAGGGAAAACCTGTTTTTTTGTTGCATTTGCATTATTTTCTTATTTTAAGTAAGTTTTTGTACATAAAAAGGGGTTTTGTCGTAAAAATCTTAGGTTCCTTTGCTCACCTCAAGTTTATTTGACCATTTTTTCTAATAAACCCACAGAATCTACAAAAATATTACAAAAGATTCCAAAAGAAATCAGCGAAAACCTGTTTTTTTGTTGCAATTGCATTATTTTCTTATTTTAAGTAAGTTTTTGTAGATAAAAAGGGGTTTTGTCGTAAAAATCTTAGGTTCCTTTGCTCACCTCAAGTTTATTTGACCATTTTTTCTAATAAACCCACAGAATCTACAAAAATATTACAAAAGATTCCAAAAGAAATCAGTGAAAACCTGTTTTTTTGTTGCATTTGCATTATTTTCTTATTTTAAGTAAGTTTTTGTACATAAAAAGGGGTTTTGTCGTAAAAATCTTAGGTTCCTTTGCTCACCTCAAGTTTATTTGACCATTTTTTCTAATAAACCCACAGAATCTACAAAAATATTACAAAAGATTCCAAAAGAAATCAGTGAAAACCTGTTTTTTTGTTGCATTTGCATTATTTTCTTATTTTAAGTAAGTTTTTGTACATAAAAAGGGGTTTTGTCGTAAAAATCTTAGGTTCCTTTGCTCACCTCAAGTTTATTTGACCATTTTTTCTGATAAACCCACAGAATCTACAAAAATATTACAAAAGATTCCAAAAGAAATCAGTAAAAACCTGTTTTTTTGTTGCATTTGCATTATTTTCTTATTTTAAGTAAGTTTTTGTACATAAAAAGGGGTTTTGTCGTAAAAATCTTAGGTTCCTTTGCTCACCTCAAGTTTATTTGACCATTTTTTCTAATAAACCCACAGCATCTACAAAAATATTACAAAAGATTCCAAAAGAAATCAGTGAAAACCTGTTTTCTTGTTGCATTTGCATTATTTTCTTATTTTAAGTAAGTTTTTGTACATAAAAAGGGGTTTTGTCGTGAAAATCTTAGGTTCCTTTGCTTACTTCAAGTTTATTTGACCATTTTTTCTAATAAACCCACAGAATCTACAAAAATATTATAAAAGATTCCAAAAGAAATCAGTGAAAACCTTTTTTTTTGTTGCATTTGCATTATTTTCTTATTTTAAGTAAGTTTTTGTACATAAAAAGGGGTTTTGTCGTAAAAATCTTAGGTTCCTTTGCTCACCTCAAGTTTATTTGACCATTTTTTCTAATAAACCCACAGAATCTACAAAAATATTACAAAAGATTCCAAAAGAAATCAGTGAAAACCTGTTTTTTTGTTGCATTAGCATTATTTTCTTATTTTAAGTAAGTTTTTGTACATAAAAAGGGGTTTTGTCGTAAAAATCTTAGGTTCCTTTGCTCACCTCAAGTTTATTTGACCATTTTTTCTAATAAACCCACAGCATCTACAAAAATATTACAAAAGATTCCAAAAGAAATCAGTGAAAACCTGTTTTTTTGTTGCATTTGCATTATTTTCTTATTTTAAGTAAGTTTTTGTACATAAACAGGGGTTTTGTCGTGAAAATCTTAGGTTCCTTTGCTCACCTCAAGTTTATTTGACCATTTTTTGTAATAAACCCACAGAATCTACAAAAATATTACAAAAGATTACAAAAGAAATCAGTGAAAACCTGTTTTTTTGTTGCATTTGCATTATTTTCTTATTTTAAGTAAGTTTTTGTACATAAAAAGGGGTTTTGTCGTAAAAATCTTAGGTTCCTTTGCTCACCTCAAGTTTATTTGACCATTTTTTCTAATAAACCCACAGAATCTACAAAAATATTACAAAAGATTCCAAAAGAAATCAGTGAAAACCTGTTTTTTGTTGCATTTGCATTATTTTCTTATTTTAAGTAAGTTTTTGTACATAAAAAGGGGTTTTGTCGTAAAAATCTTAGGTTCCTTTGCTCACCTCAAGTTTATTTGACCATTTTTTCTAATAAACCCACAGAATCTACAAAAATATTACAAAAGATTCCAAAAGAAATCAGTGAAAACCTGTTTTTTTGTTGCATTTGCATTATTTTCTTATTTTAAGTAAGATTTTGTACATAAAAAGGGGTTTTGTCGTAAAAATCTTAGGTTCCTTTGCTCACCTCAAGTTTATTTGACCATTTTTTCTAATAAACCCACAGAATCTACAAAAATATTACAAAAGATTCCAAAAGAAATCAGTGAAAACCTGTTTTTTTGTTGCATTAGCATTATTTTCTTATTTTAAGTAAGTTTTTGTACATAAAAAGGGGTTTTGTCGTAAAAATCTTAGGTTCCTTTGCTCACCTCAAGTTTATTTGACCATTTTTTCTAATAAACCCACAGCATCTACAAAAATATTACAAAAGATTCCAAAAGAAATCAGTGAAAACCTGTTTTTTCGTTGCATTTGCATTATTTTCTTATTTTAAGTAAGTTTTTGTACATAAAAAGGGGTTTTGTTGTGAAAATCCTAGATTCCTTTGCTCACCTCAAGTTTATTTGACCATATTTTGTAATAAACCCATAGAATTTACAAAAATATTACAAAATATTACAAAAATATCAGTGAAAACCTGTTTTTTTGTTGCATTTGCATTATTTTCTTATTTTAAGTAAGATTTTGTACATAAAAAGGGGTTTTGTCGTAAAAATCTTAGGTTCTTTTGCTCACCCCAAGTTTATTTGACCATTTTTTCTAATAAACCCACAGAATCTACAAAAATATTACAAAAGATTCCAAAAGAAATCAGTGAAAACCTGTTTTTTCGTTGCATTTGCATTATTTTCTTATTTTAAGTAAGTTTTTGTACATAAAAAGGGGTTTTGTTGTGAAAATCTTAGATTCCTTTGCTCACCTCAAGTTTATTTGACCATTTTTCGTAATAAACCCATAGAATTTACAAAAATATTACAAAATATTACAAAAAATATCAGTGAAAACCTGTTTTTTTGTTGCATTTGCATTATTTTCTTATTTTAAGTAAGATTTTGTACATAAAAAGGGGTTTTGTCGTAAAAATCTTAGGTTCTTTTGCTCACCCCAAGTTTATTTGACCATTTTTTCTAATAAACCCACAGAATCTACAAAAATATTACAAAAGATTCCAAAAGAAATCAGTGAAAACCTGTTTTTTTGTTGCATTTGCATTATTTTCTTATTTTAAGTAAGTTTTTGTACATGAAAAGGGGTTTTGTCGTAAAAATCTTAGGTTCCTTTGCTCACCTCAAGTTTGTTTGACCATTTTTTCTAATAAACCCACAAAATCTACAAAAATATTACAAAAGATTCTAAAAGAAATCAGTGAAAACCTGTTTTTTTTTGCATTTGCATTATTTTCTTATTTTAAGTAAGTTTTTGTACATAAAAAGGGATTTTGCGTAAAAACCTTAGGTTCCTTTGCTCACCTCAAGTTTATTTGACCATTTTTTCTAATAAACCCACAGAATCTACAAAAATATTACAAAAGAATCCAAAAGAAATCAGTGAAAACCTGTTTTTTTGTTGCAATTGCATTATTTTCTTATTTTAAGTAAGTTTTTGTACATAAAAAGGGGTTTTGTCGTAAAAATCTTAGGTTCCTTTGCTCACCTCAAGTTTATTTGACCATTTTTTCTGATAAACCCACAGAATCTACAAAAATATTACAAAAGATTCCAAAAGAAATCAGTGAAAACCTGTTTTTTTGTTGCATTTGCATTATTTTCTTATTTTAAGTAAGTTTTTGTACATAAAAAGGGGTTTTGTCGTAAAAATCTTAGGTTCCTTTGCTCACCTCAAGTTTATTTGACCATTTTTTCTGATAAACCCACAGAATCTACAAAAATATTACAAAAGATTCGAAAAGAAATCAGTGAAAACCTGTTTTTTTGTTGCATTTGCATTATTTTCTAATTTTAAGTAAGTTTTTGTACAAAAAAAGGGGTTTTGTCGTAAAAATCTTAGGTTCCTTTGCTAACCTCAAGTTTATTTGACCATTTTTTCTGATAAACCCACAGAATCTACAAAAATATTACAAAAGATTCCAAAAGAAATCAGTGAAAACCTGTTTTTTTGTTGCATTTGCATTATTTTCTAATTTTAAGTAAGTTTTTGGTACATAAAAAGGGGTTTTGTCGTAAAATTCTTAGATTCCTTTGCTCACCTCAAGTTTATTTGACCATTTTTTCTAATAAACCCACAGAATCTACAAAAATATTACAAAAGATTCCAAATGAAATCAGAAAAAATTGTTTTTTTGTTGCATTTGCATTATTTTTTTTTTTAAGTAAGTTTTTGAACATAAAAAGGGGTTTTGTCGTAAAAATCTTTGGTTCCTTTGCTCACCTCAAGTTTATTTGACCATTTTTTCTAATAAACCTACAGAATCTACAAAAATATTACAAAAGATTCCAAACGAAATCAGTGAAAACCTGTTTTTTTGTTGCATTTGCATTATTTTCTTATTTTAAGTAAGTTTTTGTACATAAAAAGGGGTTTTGTCGTAAAAATCTTAGGTTCCTTTGCTCACCTCAAGTTTATTTGACCATTTTTTCTAATAAACCCACAGAATCTACATAAATATTACAAAAGATTCCAAAAGAAATCAGTGAAAACCTGTTTTTTTGTTGCATTTGCATTATTTTCTTATTTTAAGTAAGTTTTTGTACATAAAAAGGGGTTTTGTCGTAAAAATCTTAGGTTCCTTTGCTCACCTCAAGTTTATTTGACCATTTTTTCTTATAAACCCACAGAATCTACAAAAATATTACAAAAGATTCCAAAAGAAATTAGTGAAAACCTGTTTTTTTGTTGCAATTGCATTATTTTCTTATTTTTAGTAAGTTTTTGTACAAAAAAAGGGGTTTTGTCGTAAAAATCATAGGTTCCTTTGCTCACCTCAAGTTTATTTGACCATTTTTTCTAATAAACTCACAGAATCTACAAAAATATTACAAAAGATTCCTAAAGAAATCAGTGAAAACTTGTTTTTCTGTTGCATTTGCATTATTTTCTTATTTTAAGTAAGTTTTTGTACATAAAAAGGGGTTTTGTCGTAAAATTCTTAGGTTCTTTTGCTCACCTCAAGTTTATTTGACCATTTTTTCTAATAAACCCACAGAATCTACAAAAATATTACAAAAGATTCCAAAAGAAATCATTGAAAACCTGTTTTTTTGTTGCATTTGTATTATTTTCTTAATTTAAGTAAGTTTTTGTACATAAAAAAGGGGTTTTGTCGTAAAAATCTTAGGTTCCTTTGCTCACCTCAAGTTTATTTGACCATTTTTTATAATAAACCCGCAGAATCTACAAAAATATTACAAATGATTCCAAAAGAAATCAGGGAAAACCTGTTTTTTTGTTGCATTTGCATTATTTTCTTATTTTAAGTAAGTTTTTGTACATAAAAAGGGGTTTTGTCGTAAAAATCTTAGGTTCCTTTGCTCACCTCAAGTTTATTTGACCATTTTTTCTAATAAACCCACAGAATCTACAAAAATATTTCAAAAGATTCCAAAAGAAATCAGTAAAAACCTGTTTTTTTGTTGCATTTGCATTATTTTCTTATTTTAAGTAAGTTTTTGTACATAAAAAGGGGTTTTGTCGTAAAAATCTTAGGTTCTTTTGCTCACCTCAAGTTTATTTGACCATTTTTTCTAATAAACCCACAGAATCTACAAAAATATTACAAAAGATTCCAAAAGAAATCAGTGAAAACCTGTTTTTTTGTTGCATTTGCATTATTTTCTTATTTTAAGTAAGTTTTTGTACTTAAAAAGGGGTTTTGTCGTAATATTCTTAGGTTCCTTTGCTCACCTCAAGTTTATTTGACCATTTTTTTTAATAAACCCACAGAATCTACAAAAATAATACAAAAGATTCCAAAAGAAATCAGTGAAAACCTGTTTTTTTGTTGCAATTGGATTATTTTCTTATTTTAAGTAAGTTTTTGTACATAAAAAGGGGTTTTGTCGTGAAAATCTTAGGTTCCTTTGCTCACCTCAAGTTTATTTGACCATTTTTTCTAATAAACCCACAGAATCTACAAAAATATTACAAAAGATTCCAAAAGTGAAAACCTGTTTTTTTGTTGCATTTGCATTATTTTCTTATTTTAAGTAAGTTTTTGTACATAAAAAGGGGTTTTGTCGTAAAAATCTTAGGTTCCTTTGCTCACCTCAAGTTTATTTGACCATTTTTTCCAATAAACCCACAGAATCTACAAAAATATTAAAAAAGATTCCAAAAGAAATCAGTGAAAACCTGTTTTTTTGTTGCATTTGCATTATTTTCTTATTTTAAGTAAGTTTTTGTACATAAAAAGGGGTTTTGTCGTAAAAATCTTAGGTTCCTTTCCTCACCTTAAGTTTATTTGACCATTTTTTCTAATAAACCCACAGAATCTACAAAAATATTACAAAAGATTTAAAAAGAAATCAGTGAAAACCTGTTTTTTTGTTGCATTTGCATTATTTTCTTATTTTAAGTAAGTTTTTGTACATAAAAAAGGGTTTTGTCGTAAAAATCTTAGGTTCCTTTGCTCACCTCAAGTTTATTTGACCATTTTTTCTAATAAACCCGCAGAATCTACAAAAATATTACAAAAGATTCCAAAAGAAATCAGTGAAAACATGTTTTTTTGTTGCATTTGCATTATTTTCTTATTTTAAGTAAGTTTTTGTACATAAGTAGGGGTTTTGTCGTAAAAATCTTAGGTTCCTTTGCTTACCTCAAGTTTATTTGACCGTTTTTTCTAATAAACCCACAGAATCTACAAAAATATTACAAAAGATTCCAAAAAAAATCAGTGAAAACCTGTTTTTTTGTTGCATTTGCATTATTGTCTTATTTTAAGTATGTTTTTGTACATAAAAAGGGGTTTTGTCGTAAAAATCTTAGGTTCCTTTGCTCACCTCAAGTTTATTTGACCATTTTATCTAATAAACTTACAGAATCTACAAAAATATTATAGAAGATTCCAAAAAAAATCAGTGAAAACCTGTTTTTTTGTTGCATTTGCATTATTTTCTTATTTTAAGTAAGTTTTTGTACATAAAAAGGGGTTTTGTTGTAAAAATCTTAGTTTCCTATTTCACCTCAAGTTTATTTGACCATTTTTTCTAATAAACCCACAGAATCTACAAAAATATTACAAAAGATTCCAAAAGAAATCAGCGAAAACCTGTTTTTTTGTTGCAATTGCATTATTTTCTTATTTTAAGTAAGTTTTTGTACATAAAAAGGGGTTTTGTCGTAAAAATCTTAGGTTCCTTTGCTCACCTCAAGTTTATTTGACCATTTTTTCTAATAAACCCACAGAATCTACAAAAATATTACAAAAGATTCCAAAAGAAATCAGTGAAAACCTGTTTTTTTGTTGCATTTGCATTATTTTCTTATTTTAAGTAAGTTTTTGTACATAAAAAGGGGTTTTGTCGTAAAAATCTTAGGTTCCTTTGCTCACCTCAATTTTATTTAACCATTTTTTCTAATAAACCCACAGAATCTACAAAAATATTACAAAAGATTCCAAAAGAAATCATTAAAAACCTGTTTTTTTGTTGCATTTGTATTATTTTTTTAATTTAAGTAAGTTTTTGTTCATAAAAAGGGGTTTTGTCGTAAAAATCTTAGGTTCCTTTGCTCACCTCAAGTTTATTTGACCATTTTTTCTAATAAACCCGCAGAATCTACAAAAATATTACAAAAGATTCCAAAAGAAATCAGGGAAAACCTGTTTTTTTGTTGCATTTGCATTATTTTCTTATTTTAAGTAAGTTTTTGTACATAAAAAGGGGTTTTGTCGTAAAAATCTTAGGTTCCTTTGCTCACCTCAAGTTTATTTGACCATTTTTTCCAATAAACCCACAGAATCTACAAAAATATTAAAAAAGATTCCAAAAGAAATCAGTGAAAACCTGTTTTTTTGTTGCATTTGCATTATTTTCTTATTTTAAGTAAGTTTTTGTACATAAAAAGGGGTTTTGTCGTAAAAATCTTAGGTTCCTTTCCTCACCTTAAGTTTATTTGACCATTTTTTCTAATAAACCCACAGAATCTACAAAAATATTACAAAAGATTTAAAAAGAAATCAGTGAAAACCTGTTTTTTTGTTGCATTTGCATTATTTTCTTATTTTAAGTAAGTTTTTGTACATAAAAAAGGGTTTTGTCGTAAAAATCTTAGGTTCCTTTGCTCACCTCAAGTTTATTTGACCATTTTTTCTAATAAACCCGCAGAATCTACAAAAATATTACAAAAGATTCCAAAAGAAATCAGTGAAAACATGTTTTTTTGTTGCATTTGCATTATTTTCTTATTTTAAGTAAGTTTTTGTACATAAGTAGGGGTTTTGTCGTAAAAATCTTAGGTTCCTTTGCTTACCTCAAGTTTATTTGACCGTTTTTTCTAATAAACCCACAGAATCTACAAAAATATTACAAAAGATTCCAAAAGAAATCAGTGAAAACCTGTTTTTTTGTTGCATTTGCATTATTGTCTTATTTTAAGTATGTTTTTGTACATAAAAAGGGGTTTTGTCGTGAAAATCTTAGGTTCCTTTGCTCACCTCAAGTTTATTTGACCATTTTATCTAATAAACTTACAGAATCTACAAAAATATTATAGAAGATTCCAAAAAAAATCAGTGAAAACCTGTTTTTTTGTTGCATTTGCATTATTTTCTTATTTTAAGTAAGTTTTTGTACATAAAAAGGGGTTTTGTTGTAAAAATCTTAGTTTCCTATGCTCACCTCAAGTTTATTTGACCATTTTTTCTAATAAACCCACAGAATCTACAAAAATATTACAAAAGATTCCAAAAGAAATCAGCGAAAACCTGTTTTTTTGTTGCAATTGCATTATTTTCTTATTTTAAGTAAGTTTTTGTACATAAAAAGGGGTTTTGTCGTAAAAAACTTAAGTTCCTTTGCTATCCTCAAGTTTATTTGACCATTTTTTCTAATAAACCCACAGAATCTACAAAAATATTACAAAAGATTCCAAAAGAAATCAGTGAAAACCTGTTTTTTTGTTGCATTTGCATTATTTTCTTATTTTAAGTAAGTTTTTGTACATAAAAAGGGGTTTTGTCGTAAAAATCTTAGGTTCCTTTGCTCACCTCAAGTTTATTTGACCATTTTTTCTAATAAACCCACAGAATCTACAAAAATATTACAAAAGATTCCAAAACAAATCATTAAAAACCTGTTTTTTTGTTGCATTTGTATTATTTTTTTAATTTAAGTAAGTTTTTGTTCATAAAAAGGGGTTTTGTCGTAAAAATCTTAGGTTCCTTTGCTCACCTCAAGTTTATTTGACCATTTTTTCTAATAAACCCACAGAATCTACAAAAATATTAAAAAAGATTCCAAAAGAAATCAGTGAAAACCTGTTTTTTTGTTGCATTTGCATTATTTTCTTATTTTAAGTAAGTTTTTGTACATAAAAAGGGGTTTTGTCGTAAAAATCTTAGGTTCCTTTGCTCACCTTAAGTTTATTTGACCATTTTTTCTAATAAACCCACAGAATCTACAAAAATATTACAAAAGATTTAAAAAGAAATCAGTGAAAACCTGTTTTTTTGTTGCATTTGCATTATTTTCTTATTTTAAGTAAGTTTTTGTACATAAAAAGGGGTTTTGTCGTAAAAATCTTAGGTTCCTTTGCTCACCTCAAGTTTATTTGACCATTTTTTCTAATAAACCCGCAGAATCTACAAAAATATTACAAAAGATTCCAAAAGAAATCAGTGAAAACATGTTTTTTTGTTGCATTTGCATTATTTTCTTATTTTAAGTAAGTTTTTGTACATAAGTAGGGGTTTTGTCGTAAAAATCTTAGGTTCCTTTGCTTACCTCAAGTTTATTTGACCGTTTTTTCTAATAAACCCACAGAATCTACAAAAATATTACAAAAGATTCCAAAAAAAATCAGTGAAAACCTGTTTTTTTGTTGCATTTGCATTATTGTCTTATTTTAAGTATGTTTTTGTACATAAAAAGGGGTTTTGTCGTAAAAATCTTAGGTTCCTTTGCTCACCTCAAGTTTATTTGACCATTTTATCTAATAAACTTACAGAATCTACAAAAATATTATAGAAGATTCCAAAAAAAATCAGTGAAAACCTGTTTTTTTGTTGCATTTGCATTATTTTCTTATTTTAAGTAAGTTTTTGTACATAAAAAGGGGTTTTGTTGTAAAAATCTTAGTTTCCTATTTCACCTCAAGTTTATTTGACCATTTTTTCTAATAAACCCACAGAATCTACAAAAATATTACAAAAGATTCCAAAAGAAATCAGCGAAAACCTGTTTTTTTGTTGCAATTGCATTATTTTCTTATTTTAAGTAAGTTTTTGTACATAAAAAGGGGTTTTGTCGTAAAAATCTTAGGTTCCTTTGCTCACCTCAAGTTTATTTGACCATTTTTTCTAATAAACCCACAGAATCTACAAAAATATTACAAAAGATTCCATAAGAAATCAGTGAAAACCTGTTTTTTTGTTGCATTTGCATTATTTTCTTATTTTAAGTAAGTTTTTGTACATAAAAAGGGGTTTTGTCGTAAAAATCTTAGGTTCCTTTGCTCACCTCAATTTTATTTAACCATTTTTTCTAATAAACCCACAGAATCTACAAAAATATTACAAAAGATTGCAAAAGAAATCATTAAAAACCTGTTTTTTTGTTGCATTTGTATTATTTTTTTAATTTAAGTAAGTTTTTGTTCATAAAAAGGGGTTTTGTCGTAAAAATCTTAGGTTCCTTTGCTCACCTCAAGTTTATTTGACCATTTTTTCTAATAAACCCGCAGAATCTACAAAAATATTACAAAAGATTCCAAAAGAAATCAGGGAAAACCTGTTTTTTTGTTGCATTTGCATTATTTTCTTATTTTAAGTAAGTTTTTGTACATAAAAAGGGGTTTTGTCGTAAAAATCTTAGGTTCCTTTGCTCACCTCAAGTTTATTTGACCATTTTTTCCAATAAACCCACAGAATCTACAAAAATATTAAAAAAGATTCCAAAAGAAATCAGTGAAAACCTGTTTTTTTGTTGCATTTGCATTATTTTCTTATTTTAAGTAAGTTTTTGTACATAAAAAGGGGTTTTGTCGTAAAAATCTTAGGTTCCTTTCCTCACCTTAAGTTTATTTGACCATTTTTTCTAATAAACCCACAGAATCTACAAAAATATTACAAAAGATTTAAAAAGAAATCAGTGAAAACCTGTTTTTTTGTTGCATTTGCATTATTTTCTTATTTTAAGTAAGTTTTTGTTCATAAAAAAGGGTTTTGTCGTAAAAATCTTAGGTTCCTTTGCTCACCTCAAGTTTATTTGACCATTTTTTCTAATAAACCCGCAGAATCTACAAAAATATTACAAAAGATTCCAAAAGAAATCAGTGAAAACATGTTTTTTTGTTGCATTTGCATTATTTTCTTATTTTAAGTAAGTTTTTGTACATAAGTAGGGGTTTTGTCGTAAAAATCTTAGGTTCCTTTGCTTACCTCAAGTTTATTTGACCGTTTTTTCTAATAAACCCACAGAATCTACAAAAATATTACAAAAGATTCCAAAAGAAATCAGTGAAAACCTGTTTTTTTGTTGCATTTGCATTATTGTCTTATTTTAAGTATGTTTTTGTACATAAAAAGGGGTTTTGTCGTGAAAATCTTAGGTTCCTTTGCTCACCTCAAGTTTATTTGACCATTTTATCTAATAAACTTACAGAATCTACAAAAATATTATAGAAGATTCCAAAAAAAATCAGTGAAAACCTGTTTTTTTGTTGCATTTGCATTATTTTCTTATTTTAAGTAAGTTTTTGTACATAAAAAGGGGTTTTGTTGTAAAAATCTTAGTTTCCTATGCTCACCTCAAGTTTATTTGACCATTTTTTCTAATAAACCCACAGAATCTACAAAAATATTACAAAAGATTCCAAAAGAAATCAGCGAAAACCTGTTTTTTTGTTGCAATTGCATTATTTTCTTATTTTAAGTAAGTTTTTGTACATAAAAAGGGGTTTTGTCGTAAAAAACTTAAGTTCCTTTGCTATCCTCAAGTTTATTTGACCATTTTTTCTAATAAACCCACAGAATCTACAAAAATATTACAAAAGATTCCAAAAGAAATCAGTGAAAACCTGTTTTTTTGTTGCATTTGCATTATTTTCTTATTTTAAGTAAGTTTTTGTACATAAAAAGGGGTTTTGTCGTAAAAATCTTAGGTTCCTTTGCTCACCTCAAGTTTATTTGACCATTTTTTCTAATAAACCCACAGAATCTACAAAAATATTACAAAAGATTCCAAAAGAAATCATTAAAAACCTGTTTTTTTGTTGCATTTGTATTATTTTTTTAATTTAAGTAAGTTTTTGTTCATAAAAAGGGGTTTTGTCGTAAAAATCTTAGGTTCCTTTGCTCACCTCAAGTTTATTTGACCTTTTTTTCTAATAAACCCGCAGAATCTACAAAAATATTACAAAAGATTCCAAAAGAAATCAGTGAAAACCTGTTTTTTTGTTGCATTTGCATTATTTTCTTATTTTAAGTAAGTTTTTGTACATAAAAAGGGGTTTTGTCGTAAAAATCTTAGGTTCCTTTGCTCACCTCAAGTTTATTTGACCATTTTTTCTAATAAACCCACAGAATCTACAAAAATATTACAAAAGATTCCAAAAGAAATCAGTAAAAACCTGTTTTTTTGTTGCATTTGCATTATTTTCTTATTTTAAGTAAGTTTTTGTACATAAAAAGGGGTTTTGTCGTAAAAATCTTAGGTTCTTTTGCTCACCTCAAGTTTATTTGACCATTTTTTCTAATAAACCCACAGAATCTACAAAAATATTACAAAAGATTCCAAAAGAAATCAGTGAAAACCTGTTTTTTTGTTGCATTTGCATTATTTTCTTATTTTAAGTAAGTTTTTGTACATAAAAAGGGGTTTTGTCGTAAAAATCTTAGGTTCCTTTGCTCACCTCAAGTTTATTTGACCATTTTTTTTAATAAACCCACAGAATCTACAAAAATATTACAAAAGATTCCAAAAGAAATCAGTGAAAACCTGTTTTTTTGTTGCAATTGGATTATTTTCTTATTTTAAGTAAGTTTTTGTACATAAAAAGGGGTTTTGTCGTGAAAATCTTAGGTTCCTTTGCTCACCTCAAGTTTATTTGACCATTTTTTCTAATAAACCCACAGAATCTACAAAAATATTACAAAAGATTCCAAAAGAAATCAGTGAAAACCTGTTTTTTTGTTGCATTTGCATTATTTTCTTATTGTAAGTTAGTTTTTGTACATAAAAAGGGGTTTTGTCGTAAAAATCTTAGGTTCCTTTGCTCACCTCAAGTTTATTTGACCATTTTTTCTAATAAACCCACAGAATCTACAAAAATATTAAAAAAGATTCCAAAAGAAATCAGTGAAAACCTGTTTTTTTGTTGCATTTGCATTATTTTCTTATTTTAAGTAAGTTTTTGTACATAAAAAGGGGTTTTGTCGTAAAAATCTTAGGTTCCTTTGCTCACCTCAAGTTTATTTGAAAATTTTGTCTAATAAACCCACAGAATCTACAAAAATATTACAAAAGATTCAAAAAGAAATCAGTGAAAACCTGTTTTTTTGTTGCATTTGCATTATTTTCTTATTTTAAGTAAGTTTTTGTACATAAAAAGGGGTTTTGTCGTAAAAATCTTAGGTTCCTTTGCTCACCTCAAGTTTATTTGACCATTTTTTCTAATAAACCCGCAGAATCTACAAAAATATTACAAAAGATTCCAAAAGAAATCAGTGAAAACCTGTTTTTTTGTTGCATTTGCATTATTTTCTTATTTTAAGTAAGTTTTTGTACATAAGTAGGGGTTTTGTCGTAAAAATCTATGGTTCCTTTGCTTACCTCAAGTTTATTTGACCATTTTTTCTAATAAACCCACAGAATCTACAAAAATATTACAAAAGATTCCAAAAGAAATCAGTGAAAACCTGTTTTTTTGTTGCATTTGCATTATTTTCTTATTTTAAGTATGTTTTTGTACATAAAAAGGGGTTTTGTCGTAAAAATCTTAGGTTCCTTTGCTCACCTCAAGTTTATTTGACCATTTTATCTAATAAACTTACAGAATCTACAAAAATATTATAGAAGATTCCGAAAAAAATCAGTGAAAACCTGTTTTTTTGTTGCATTTGCATTATTTTCTTATTTTAAGTAAGTTTTTGTACATAAAAAGGGGTTTTGTCGTAAAAATCTTAGTTTCCTATGCTCACCTCAAGTTTATTTGACCATTTTTTCTAATAAACCCACAGAATCTACAAAAATATTACAAAAGATTCCAAAAGAAATCAGTGAAAACCTGTTTTTTTGTTGCAATTGCATTATTTTCTTATTTTAAGTAAGTTTTTGTACATAAAAAGGGGTTTTGTCGTAAAAATCTTAGGTTCCTTTGCTCACCTCAAGTTTATTTGACCATTTTTTCTAATAAACCCACAGAATCTACAAAAATATTACAAAAGATTCCAAAAGAAATCAGTGAAAACCTGTTTTTTTGTTGCATTTGCATTATTTTCTTATTTTAAGTAAGTTTTTGTACATAAAAAGGGGTTTTGTCGTAAAAATCTTAGGTTCCTTTGCTCACCTCAAGTTTATTTGACCATTTTTTCTAATAAACGCACAGAATCTACAAAAATATTACAAAAGATTCCAAAAGAAATCAGGGAAAACCTGTTTTTTTGTTGCATTTGCATTATTTTCTTATTTTAAGTAAGTTTTTGTACATAAAGAGGGGTTTTGTCGTAAAAATCTTAGGTTCCTTTGCTCACCTCAAGTTTATTTGACCATTTTTTCTAATAAACCCACAGAATCCACAAAAATATTACAAAAGATTCCAAAAGAAATCAGAGAAAACCTGTTTTTTTTTTGCAATTGCATTATTTTCTTATTTTAAGTAAGTTTTTGTACATAAAAAGGGGTTTTGTCGTAAAAATCTTAGGTTCCTTTGCTCACCTCAAGTTTATTTGACCATTTTTTCTAATAAACCCACAAAATCTACAAAAATATTACAAAAGATTCCAAAAGAAATCAGTGAAAACCTGTTTTTTTGTTGCATTTGCATTATTTTCGTATTTTAAGTAAGTTTTTGTACATAAAAAGGGGTTTTGTCGTAAAAATCTTAGGTTCCTTTGCTCACCTTAAGTTTATTTGACCATCTTTTCTAATAAACCCACAGAATCTACAAAAATATTACAAAAGATTCCAAAAGAAATCATTGGAAACCTGTTTTTTTGTTGCATTTGTATTATTTTCTTAATTTAAGTAAGTTTTTGTACATAAAAAGGGGTTTTGTCGTAAAAATCTTAGGTTCCTTTGCTCACCTCAAGTTTATTTGACCATTTTTTCTAATAAACCCGCAGAATCTACAAAAATATTACAAAAGATTCCAAAAGAAATCAGGGAAAACCTGTTTTTTTGTTGCATTTGCATTATTTTCTTATTTTAAGTAAGTTTTTGTACATAAAAAGGGGTTTTGTCGTAAAAATCTTAGGTTCCTTTGCTCACCTCAAGTTTATTTGATCATTTTTTCTAATAAACGCACAGAATCTACAAAAATATTACAAAAGATTCCAAAAGAAATCAGGGAAAACCTGTTTTTTTGTTGCATTTGCATTATTTTCTTATTTTAAGTAAGTTTTTGTACATAAAGAGGGGTTTTGTCGTAAAAATCTTAGGTTCCTTTGCTCACCTCAAGTTTATTTGACCATTTTTTCTAATAAACCCACAGAATCCACAAAAATATTACAAAAGATTCCAAAAGAAATCAGCGAAAACCTGTTTTTTTGTTGCAATTGCATTATTTTTTTATTTTAAGTAAGTTTTTGTACATAAAAAGGGGTTTTGTCGTAAAAATCTTAGGTTCCTTTGCTCACCTCAAGTTTATTTGACCATTTTTTCTAATAAACCCACAAAATCTACAAAAATATTACAAAAGATTCCATAAGAAATCAGTGAAAACCTGTTTTTTTGTTGCATTTGCATTATTTTCGTATTTTAAGTAAGTTTTTGTACATAAAAAGGGGTTTTGTCGTAAAAATCTTAGGTTCCTTTGCTCACCTCAAGTTTATTTGACCATTTTTTCTAATAAACCCACAGAATCTACAAAAATATTACAAAAGATTCCAAAAGAAATCATTGAAAACCTAATTTTTGTTGCATTTGTATTATTTTCTTAATTTAAGTAAGTTTTTGTACATAAAAAGGGGTTTTGTCGTAAAAATATTAGGTTCCTTTGCTCACCTCAAGTTTATTTGACCATTTTTTCTAATAAACCCGCAGAATCTACAAAAATATTACAAAAGATTCCAAAAGAAATCAGGGAAAACCTGTTTTTTTGTTGCATTTGCATTATTTTCTTATTTTAAGTAAGTTTTTGTACATAAAAAGGGGTTTTGTCGTAAAAATCTTAGGTTCCTTTGCTCACCTCAAGTTTATTTGACAATTTTTTCTAATAAACCCACAGAATCTACAAAAATAATACAAAAGATTCCAAAAGAAATCAGTAAAAACCTGTTTTTTTGTTGCATTTGCATTATTTTCTTATTTTAAGTAAGTTTTTGTACATTAAAAAGGGTTTTGTCGTAAAATTCTTAGGTTCTTTTGCTCACCTCAAGTTTATTTGACCATTTTTTCTAATAAACCCACAGAATCTACAAAAATAATACAAAAGATTCCAAAAGAAATCAGTGAAAACCTGTTTTTTTGTTGCATTTGCATTATTTTCTTATTTTAAGTAAGTTTTTGTACATAAAAAGGGGTTTTGTCGTTAAAATCTTAGGTTCCTTTGCTCACCTCAAGTTTATTTGACCATTTTTTCCAATAAACCCACAAAATCTACAAAAATATTACAAAAGATTCCAAAAGAAATCAGTGAAAACCTGTTTTTTTGTTGCATTTGCATTATTTTCTTATTTTAAGTAAGTTTTTGTACATAAAAAGGGGTTTTGTCGTAAAAATCTTAGGTTCCTTTGCTCACCTCAAGTTTATTTGACCATTTTTTCTAATAAACCCGCAGAATCTACAAAAATATTACAAAAGATTCCAAAAGAAATCAGTGAAAACCTGTTTTTTTGTTGCATTTGCATTATTTTCTTATTTTAAGTAAGTTTTTGTACATAAGTAGGGGTTTTGTCGTAAAAATCTTAGGTTCCTTTGCTTACCTCAAGTTTATTTGACCATTTTTTCTAATAAACCCACAGAATCTACAAAAATATTACAAAAGATTCCAAAAGAAATCAGTGAAAACCTGTTTTTTTGTTGCATTTGCATTATTGTCTTATTTTAAGTATGTTTTTGAACATAAAAAGGGATTTTGTCGTAAAAATCTTAGGTTCCTTTGCTCACCTCAAGTTTATTCGACCATTTTATCTAATAAACTTACAGAATCTACAAAAATATTATAGAAGATTCCGAAAAAAATCAGTGAAAACCTGTTTTTTTGTTGCATTTGCATTATTTTCTTATTTTAAGTAAGTTTTTGTACATAAAAAGGGGTTTTGTCGTCAAAATCTTAGTTTCCTATGCTCACCTCAAGTTTATTTGACCATTTTTTCTATTAAAGCCACAGAATCTACTAAAATATTACAAAAGATTCCAAATGAAATCAATGAAAACTTGTTTTTTAGTTGCCTTTGCATTATTTTCTTATTTTAAGTAAGTTTTTGAACATAAAAAGGGGTTTTGTCGTAAAAATTTTAGGTTACTTTGCTCACCTCAAGTTTATTTGACCATATTTTTCAATAAACCCAAAGAATCTACAAAAATATTACGAAAGATTCCAAAACAAATCAGTGAAAACCTGTTTTTTTGTTGCATTTGCATTATTTTCTTATTTTAAGTAAGTTTTTGTACATAAAAAGGGGTTTTGTCGTAAAAATCTTAGGTTCCTTTGCTCACCTCAAGTTTATTTGACCATTTTTTCTAATAAACCCACAGAATCTACAAAAATATTACAAAAGATTCCAAAAGAAATCAGGGAAAACCTGTTTTTTTGTTGCATTTGCATTATTTTCTTATTTTAAGTAAGTTTTTGTACATAAAAAGGGGTTTTGTCGTAAAAATCTTAGGTTCCTTTGCTCACCTCAAGTTTATTTGACCATTTTTTCTAATAAACCCACAAAATCTACAAAAATATTACAAAAGATTCCATAAGAAATCAGTGAAAACCTGTTTTTTTGTTGCATTTGCATTATTTTCTTATTTTAAGTAAGTTTTTGTACATAAAAAGGGGTTTTGTCGTAAAAATCTTAGGTTCCTTTGCTCACCTCAAGTTTATTTGACCATTTTTTCTAATAAACCCACAGAATCTACAAAAATATTACAAAAGATTCCAAAAGAAATCAGTGAAAACCTGAATTTTTGTTGCATTTGCATTATTTTCTTAATTTAAGTAAGTTTTTGTACATAAAAAGGGGTTTTGTCGTAAAAATCTTAGGTTCCTTTGCTCACCTCAAGTTTATTTGACCATTTTTTCTAATAAACCCGCAGAATCTACAAAAATATTACAAAAGATTCCAAAAGAAATCAGGGAAAACCTGTTTTTTTGTTGCATTTGCATTATTTTCTTATTTTAAGTAAGTTTTTGTACATAAAAAGGGGTTTTGTCGTAAAAATCTTAGGTTCCTTTGCTCACCTCAAGTTTATTTGACCATTTTTTCTAATAAACCCGCAGAATCTACAAAAATATTACAAAAGATTCCAAAAGAAATCAGTGAAAACCTGTTTTTTTGTTGCATTTGCATTATTTTCTTATTTTAAGTAAGTTTTTGTACATAAAAAGGGGTTTTGTCGTAAAAATCTTAGGTTCCTTTGCTCACCTCAAGTTTATTTGACAATTTTTTCTAATAAACCCACAGAATCTACAAAAATAATACAAAAGATTCCAAAAGAAATCAGTGAAAACCTGTTTTTTTGTTGCATTTGCATTATTTTCTTATTTTAAGTAAGTTTTTGTACATAAAAAGGGGTTTTGTCGTAAAAATCTTAGGTTCCTTTGCTCACCTCAAGTTTATTTGACCATTTTTTCTAATAAACCCACAGAATCTACAAAAATATTACAAAAGATTCCAAAAGAAATCAGTGAAAACCTGTTTTTTTTGTTGCATTTGCATTATTTTCTTATTTTAAGTAAGTTTTTGTACATAAAAAGGGGTTTTGTCGTAAAAATCTTAGGTTCCTTTGCTCACCTCAAGTTTATTTGACCATTTTTTCCAATAAACCCACAGAATCTACAAAAATATTACAAAAGATTCCAAAAGAAATCAGTGAAAACCTGTTTTTTTGTTGCATTTGCAATATTTTCTTATTTTAAGAAAGTTTTTGTACATAAAAAGGGGTTTTGTCGTAAAAATCTTAGGTTCCTTTGCTCACCTCAAGTTTATTTGACCATTTTTTCTAATAAACCCACAGAATCTACAAAAATATTACAAAAGATTCAAAAAGAAATCAGTGAAAACCTGTTTTTTTGTTGCATTTGCATTATTTTCTTATTTTAAGTAAGTTTTTGTACATAAAAAGGGGTTTTGTCGTAAAAATCTTAGGTTCCTTTGCTCACCTCAAGTTTATTTGACCATTTTTCTATTAAACCCGCAGAATCTACAAAAATATTACAAAAGATTCCAAAAGAAATCAGTGAAAACCTGTTTTTTTGTTGCATTTGCATTATTTTCTTATTTTAAGTAAGTTTTTGTACATAAGAAGGGGTTTTGTCGTAAAAATCTTAGGTTCCTTTGCTCACCTCAAGTTTATTTGACCATTTTTTCTAATAAACCCACAGAATCTACAAAAATATTACAAAAGATTCCAAAAGAAATCAGTGAAAACCTGTTTTTTTGTTGCATTTGCATTATTTTCTTATTTTAAGTAAGATTTTGTACATAAAAAGGGGTTTTGTCGTAAAAATCTTAGGTTCCTTTGCTCACCTCAACTTTATTAGACCATTTTATCTAATAAACCCACAGAATCTACAAAAATATTACAGAAGATTCCGAAAAGAAATCAGTGAAAACCTGTTTATTTTGTTGCATTTGCATTATTTACATATTTTAAGTAAGTTTTTGTACATAAAAAGGGGATTTGTCGTAAAAATCTTAGGTTCCTTTGCTCACCTTAAGTTTATTTGACCATTTTTTCTAATAAACTAACAGAATCTACAAAAATATTACAAAAGCTTCCAAAAGAAATCAGTGAAAACCTGTTTTTTTGTTGCATTTGCATTATTTTCTTATTTTAAGTAAGTTTTTCACATAAAAAGGGTTTTGTCGTAAAAATCTTAGGTTCCTTTGCTCACCTCAAGTTTATTTGACCATTTTTTCTAATAAATCCACAGAATCTTCAAATATATTACGAAAGATTCCAAAAGAAGTCAGTGAAAACCTGTTTTTTTTGTTGCATTTGCATTATTATCTTATTTTAAGTAAGTTTTGTACATAAAAAGGGGTTTTGTCAAAAAATCTTAGGTTCCTTTGCTCACCTCAAGTTTATTTGACCATTTTTTCTAATTAACCCACAGAATCTATAAAAATATTACAAAAGATTTCAAAATAAATCAGTGAAAACCTGTTTTTTTGTCGCATTTCTCATTTTAAGTAAGTTTTTGTACATAAAAAGGGGTTTTGTCGTAAAAATCTTAGGTTCCTTTGCTCACCTCAAGTTTATTTGACCATTTTTTCTAATAAACCCACAGAATCCACAAAAATATTACAAAAGATTCCAAAAGAAATCAGTGAAAACCTGTTTTTTTGTTGCAATTGCATTATTTTCTTATTATAGGTAAGTTTTTTTACATAAAAATGGGTTTTGTCGTAAAAATCTTAGGTTCCTTTGCTCACCTCAAGTTTATTTGAACATTTTTTCTAATAAACCCACAGAATCTACAAAAATATCACAAAAGATTCCAAAAGAAATCAGTGAAAACCTGTTTTTTTGTTGCATTTGCATTATTTTCCTATTTTAAGTAAGTTTTTGTACATAAAAAGGGGTTTTGTCGTAAAAATCTTAGGTTCCTTTGCTCACCTCAAGTTTATTTGACCATTTTTTCTAATAAACCCACAGAATCTACAAAAATATTACAAAAGATTCCAAAAGAAATTAGTGTAAACCTGTTTTTTTGTTGCATTTGCATTATTTTCATATTTTAAGTAAGTTTTTGTACATAAAAAGGGGTTTTGTCGTAAAAATCTTAGGTTCCTTTCTCACCTCAAGTTTATTTAACCATTTTTTCTTATAAACCCGCAGAATCTACAAAAATATTAGAAAAGATTCCAAAAGAAATCAGTGAAAACCTGTTTTTTTGTTGCATTTGCATTATTTTCCTATTTTAAGTAAGTTTTTGTACATAAAAAGGGGTTTTGTCGTAAAAATCTTAGGTTCCTTTGCTCACCTCAAGTTTATTTGACCATTTTTTCTAATAAACCCACAGAATCTACAAAAATATTACAAAAGATTCCAAAAGAAATCAGTGAAAACCTGTTTTTTTGTTGCATTTGCATTATTTTCTTATTTTAAGTAAGTTTTTGTACATAAAAAGGGGTTTTGTCGTAAAAATCTTAGGTTTT
Organism: Hydra vulgaris; assembly: GCF_038396675.1. NCBI lineage: Eukaryota > Metazoa > Cnidaria > Hydrozoa > Anthoathecata > Hydridae > Hydra > Hydra vulgaris. The sequence goes on from NC_088933.1 coordinate 17,929,591, forward strand.
TTTGCTTACCTCAAGTTTATTTGACCATTTTTTCTAATAAACCCACAGAATCTTCAAAAATATTACAAAAGATTCCAAAAGAAATCAGTGAAAACCTGTTTTTTTGTTGCATTTGCATTATTGTCTTATTTTAAGTATGTTTTTGTACATAAAAAGGGGTTTTGTCGTAAAAATCTTAGGTTCCTTTGCTCACCTCAAGTTTATTTGACCAATTATTCTAATAAACTTACAGAATCTACAAAAATATTATAGAAGATTCCGAAAAAAATCAGTGAAAACCTGTTTTTTTGTTGCATTTGCATTATTTTCTTATTTTAAGTAAGTTTTTGTACATAAAAAGGGGTTTTGTCGTATAAATCTTAGTTTCCTATGCTTACCTCAAGTTTATTTGACCATTTTTTCTAATAAACCCACAGAATCTACAAAAATATTACAAAAGATTCCAAAAGAAATCAGCGAAAACCTGTTTTTTTGTTGCAATTGCATTATTTTCTTATTTTAAGTAAGTTTTTGTACATAAAAAGGGGTTTTGTCGTAAAAATCTTAGGTTCCTTTGCTCACCTCAAGTTTATTTGACCATTTTTTTTAATAAACCCACAGAATCTACAAAAATATTACAAAAGATTCCAAAAGAAATCAGTGAAAACCTGTTTTTTTGTTGCATTTGCATTATTTTCTTATTTTAAGTAAGTTTTTGTACATAAAAAGGGGTTTTGTCGTAAAAATCTTAGGTTCCTTTACTCACCTCAAGTTTATTTGACCATTTTTTCTAATAAACCCACAAAATCTACAAAAATATTACAAAAGATTCCAAAAGAAATTAGTGAAAACCTGTTTTTTTGTTGCATTTGCATTATTTTCTTATTTTAAGTAAGTTTTTGTACATAAAAAGGGGTTTTGTCGTAAAAATCTTAGGTTCCTTTGCTCACCTCAAGTTTATTTGACCATTTTTTCTAATAAACCCACAGAATCTACAAAAATATTACAAAAGATTCCAAAAGAAATCAGTGAAAACCTGTTTTTTTGTTGCATTTGCATTATTTTCTTATTTTAAGTAAGTTTTTGTACATAAAAAGGGGTTTTGTCGTAAAAATCTCAGGTTCCTTTGCTCACCTCAAGTTTATTTGAACATTTTTTCTAATAAACCCACAGAATCTACAAAAATAATACAAAAGATTCCAAAAGAAATCAGTGAAAACCTGCTTTTTTGTTGCATTTGCATTATTTTCTTATTTTAAGTAAGTTTTTGTACATAAAAAGGGGTTTTGTCGTAAAAATCTTAGGTTCCTTTGCCCACCTCAAGTTTATTTGACCATTTTATCTAATAAACTTACAGAATCTACAAAAATATTATAAGAGATTCCGAATAAAATCAGTGAAAACCTGTTTTTTTGTTGCATTTGCATTATTTTCTTATTTAAGTAAGTTTATGTACATAAAAAGGGGTTTTGTCGTAAAAATCTTAGTTTCCTATGCTTACCTCAAGTTTATTTGACCATTTTTTCTAATAAACCCACAGAATCTACAAAAATATTACAAAAGATTCCAAAAGAAATCAGCGAAAACCTGTTTTTTTGTTGCAATTGCATTATTTTCTTATTTTAAGTAAGTTTTTGTACATAAAAAGGGGTTTTGTCGTAAAAATCTTAGGTTCCTTTGCTCACCTCAAGTTTATTTGACCATTTTTTTTAATAAACCCACAGAATCTACAAAAATATTACAAAAGATTACAAAAGAAATCAGTGAAAACCTGTTTTTTTGTTGCATTTGCATTATTTTCTTATTTTAAGTGAAAACCTGTTTTTTTGTTGCATTTGCATTATTTTCTTATTTTAAGTAAGTTTTTGTACATAAAAAGGGGTTTTGTCGTAAAAATCTTAGGTTCCTTTGCTCACCTCAAGTTTATTTGACCATTTTTTCTAATAAACCCACAGAATCTACAAAAATATTACAAAAGATTCCAAAAGAAATCAGTGAAAACCTGTTTTTTTGTTGCATTTGCATTATTTTCTTATTTTAAGTAAGTTTTTGTACATAAAAAGGGGTTTTGTCGTAAAAATCTTAGGTTCCTTTGCTCACCTCAAGTTTATTTGACCATTTTTTCTAATAAACCCACAGAATCTACAAAAATATTACAAAAGATTCCAAAAGAAATCAGTGAAAACCTGTTTTTTTGTTGCATTTGCATTATTTTCTTATTTTAAGTAAGTTTTTGTACATAAAAAGGGGTTTTGTCGTAAAAATCTTAGGTTCCTTTGCTCACCTCAAGTTTATTTGACCATTTTTTCTAATAAACCCACAGAATCTACAAAAATATTACAAAAGATTCCAAAAGAAATCAGTGAAAACCTGTTTTTTTGTTGCATTTGCATTATTTTCTTATTTTAAGTAAGTTTTTGTACATAAAAAGGGGTTTTGTCGTAAAAATCTTAGGTTCCTTTGCTCACCTCAAGTTTATTTGACCATTTTTTCTAATAAACCCACAGAATCTACAAAAATATTACAAAAGATTCCAAAAGAAATCAGTGAAAACCTGTTTTTTTGTTGCATTTGCATTATTTTCTTATTTTAAGTAAGTTTTTGTACATAAAAAGGGGTTTTGTCGTAAAAATCTTAGGTTCCTTTGCTCACCTCAAGTTTATTTGACCATTTTTTCTAATAAACCCACAGAATCTACAAAAATATTACAAAAGATTCCAAAAGAAATCAGTGAAAACCTGTTTTTTTGTTGCATTTGCATTATTTTCTTATTTTAAGTAAGTTTTTGTACATAAAAAGGGGTTTTGTCGTAAAAATCTTAGGTTCCTTTGCTCACCTCAAGTTTATTTGACCATTTTTTCTAATAAACCCACAGAATCTACAAAAATATTACAAAAGATTCCAAAAGAAATCAGTGAAAACCTGTTTTTTTGTTGCATTTGCATTATTTTCTTATTTTAAGTAAGTTTTTGTACATAAAAAGGGGTTTTGTCGTAAAAATCTTAGGTTCCTTTGCTCACCTCAAGTTTATTTGACCATTTTTTCTAATAAACCCACAGAATCTACAAAAATATTACAAAAGATTCCAAAAGAAATCAGTGAAAACCTGTTTTTTTGTTGCATTTGCATTATTTTCTTATTTTAAGTAAGTTTTTGTACATAAAAAGGGGTTTTGTCGTAAAAATCTTAGGTTCCTTTGCTCACCTCAAGTTTATTTGACCATTTTTTCTAATAAACCCACAGAATCTACAAAAATATTACAAAAGATTCCAAAAGAAATCAGTGAAAACCTGTTTTTTTGTTGCATTTGCATTATTTTCTTATTTTAAGTAAGTTTTTGTACATAAAAAGGGGTTTTGTCGTAAAAATCTTAGGTTCCTTTGCTCACCTCAAGTTTATTTGACCATTTTTTCTAATAAACCCACAGAATCTACAAAAATATTACAAAAGATTCCAAAAGAAATCAGTGAAAACCTGTTTTTTTGTTGCATTTGCATTATTTTCTTATTTTAAGTAAGTTTTTGTACATAAAAAGGGGTTTTGTCGTAAAAATCTTAGGTTCCTTTGCTCACCTCAAGTTTATTTGACCATTTTTTCTAATAAACCCACAGAATCTACAAAAATATTACAAAAGATTCCAAAAGAAATCAGTGAAAACCTGTTTTTTTGTTGCATTTGCATTATTTTCTTATTTTAAGTAAGTTTTTGTACATAAAAAGGGGTTTTGTCGTAAAAATCTTAGGTTCCTTTGCTCACCTCAAGTTTATTTGACCATTTTTTCTAATAAACCCACAGAATCTACAAAAATATTACAAAAGATTCCAAAAGAAATCAGTGAAAACCTGTTTTTTTGTTGCATTTGCATTATTTTCTTATTTTAAGTAAGTTTTTGTACATAAAAAGGGGTTTTGTCGTAAAAATCTTAGGTTCCTTTGCTCACCTCAAGTTTATTTGACCATTTTTTCTAATAAACCCACAGAATCTACAAAAATATTACAAAAGATTCCAAAAGAAATCAGTGAAAACCTGTTTTTTTGTTGCATTTGCATTATTTTCTTATTTTAAGTAAGTTTTTGTACATAAAAAGGGGTTTTGTCGTAAAAATCTTAGGTTCCTTTGCTCACCTCAAGTTTATTTGACCATTTTTTCTAATAAACCCACAGAATCTACAAAAATATTACAAAAGATTCCAAAAGAAATCAGTGAAAACCTGTTTTTTTGTTGCATTTGCATAATTTTCTTATTTAAAGTAAGTTTTTGTACATAAAAAGGGGTTTTGTCGTAAAAATCTTAGGTTCCTTTGCTCACCTCAAGTTTATTTGACCATTTTTTCTAAAAAACCCACAGAATCTACAAAAATATTACAAAAGATTCCAAAAGAAATCAGGGAAAACCTGTTTTTTTGTTGCATTTGCATTATTTTCTTATTTTAAGTAAGTTTTTGTACACAAAAAGGGGTTTTGTCGTAAAAATCTTAGGTTCCTTTGCTCACCTCAAGTTTATTTGACCATTTTTTCTAATAAACGCACAGAATCTACAAAAATATTACAAAAGATTCCAAAAGAAATCAGCGAAAACCTGTTTTTTTGTTGCAATTGCATTATTTTCTTATTTTAAGTAAGTTTTTGTACATAAAAAGGGGTTTTGTCGTAAAAATCTTAGGTTCCTTTGCTCACCTCAAGTTTATTTGACCATTTTTTCTAATAAACCCACAGAATCTACAAAAATATTACAAAAGATTCCAAACGAAATCAGTGAAAACCTGTTTTTTTGTTGCAATTGCATTATTTTCTTATTTTAAGTAAGTTTTTGTACATAAAAAGGGGTTTTGTCGTGAAAATCTTAGGTTCCTTTGCTCACCTCAAGTTTATTTGACCATTTTTTCTAATAAACCCACAGAATCTACAAAAATATTACAAAAGATTCCAAAAGAAATCAGTGAAAACCTGTTTTCTTGTTGCATTTGCATTATTTTCTTATTTTAAGTAAGTTTTTGTACATAAAAAAGGGGTTTTGTCGTAAAATCTTAGGTTCCTTTGCTCACCTCAAGTTTATTTGACCATTTTTTCTAATAAACCCACAGAATCTACAAAAATATTACAAAAGATTCCTAAAGAAATCAGTGAAAACCTGTTTTTCTGTAGCATTTGCATTATTTTCTTATTTTAAGTAAGTTTTTGTACATAAAAAGGGGTTTTGTCGTAAAAATCTTAGGTTCCTTTGCTCACCTCAAGTTTATTTGACCATTTTTTCTAATAAACCCACAGAATCTACAAAAATATTACAAAAGATTCCAAAAGAAATCAGTGAAAACCTGCTTTTTTGTTGCATTTGCATTATTATCTTATTTTAAGTAAGTTTTTGTACATAAAAAGGGGTTTTGTCGTAAAAATCTTAGGTTCCTTTGCTCACCTCAAGTTTATTTGACCATTTTTTCTAATAAACCCACAGAATCTACAAAAATATTACAAAAGATTCCAAAAGAAATCAGTGAAAACCTGTTTTTTTGTTGCAATTGCATTATTTTCTTGATTTAAGTGAGTTTTTATACATAAAAAGGGGTTTTGTCGTAAAAATCTTAGGTTCCTTTGCTCACCTCAAGTTTATTTGACCATTTTTTCTAATAAACCCACAGAATCTACAAAAATATTACAAAAGATTCCAAAAGAAATCAGTGAAAACCTGTTTTTTTTGTTGCATTTGCATTATTTTCTTATTTTAAGTAAGTTTTTGAACATAAAAAGGGGTTTTGTCGTAAAAATCTTAGGTTCCTTTGCTCACCTCAAGTTTATTTGACCATTTTTTCTAATAAACCCACCGAATCTACAAAAATATTGCACAGGTTTCCAAAAGAAATCAGTAAAAACCTTTTTTTTTGTTGCATTTGCATTATTTTCTTATTTTAAGTAAGTTTTTTGTACATAAAAAGGGGTTTTGTCGTAAAAATCTTAGGTTCCTTTGCTCACCTCAAGTTTATTTGACCATTTTTTCTAATAAACCCACAGAATCTACAAAAATATTACAAAAGATTCCAAAAGAAATCAGTGAAAACCTGTTTTTTTGTTGCAATTGGATTATTTTCTTATTTTAAGTAAGTTTTTGCACATAAAAAGGGGTTTTGTCGTGAAAATCTTAGGTTCCTTTGCTCACCTCAAGTTTATTTGACCATTTTTTCTAATAAACCCACAGAATCTACAAAAATATTACAAAAGATTCCAAAAGAAATCAGTGAAAACCTGTTTTTTCGTTGCATTTGCATTATTTTCTTATTTTAAGTAAGTTTTTGTTCATCAAAAGGGTGTTTGTCGTAAACATCTTAGATTCCTTTGATCACCTCAAGTTTATTTGACCATTATTTCCAATAAACCCACAGAATCTACAAAAATATTACAAAAGATTCCAAAAGAAATTAGTGAAAACCTGTTTTTTTTGTTGCATTTGCATTATTTTCTTATTTTAAGTAAGTTTTTGTACATAAAAAGGGGTTTTGTCGTAAAAATCTTAGGTTCCTTTGCTCACCTCAAGTTTATTTGACCATTTTTTCTAATAAACCCACAGAATCTACAAAAATATTACAAAAGATTCCAAAAGAAAACAGTGAAAACCTGTTTTTTTGTTGCATTTGCATTATTTTCTTATTTTAAGTAAGTTTTTGTACATAAAAAGGGGTTTTGTCGTAAAAATCTTAGGTTCCTTTGCTCACCTCAAGTTTATTTGACCATTTTTTCTAATAAACCCACAGAATCTACAAAAATATTACAAAAGATTCCAAAAGAAATCAGTGAAAACCTGATTTTTTGTTGCATTTGCATTATTTTCTTATTTTAAGTAAGTTTTTGTACATAAAAAGGGGTTTTGTCGTAAAAATCTTAGGTTCCTTTGCTCACCTCAAGTTTATTTGACCATTTTTTCTAATAAACCCACAGAATCTACAAAAATATTAGAAAAGATTCCAAAAGAAATCAGTGAAAACCTGTTTTTTTGTTGCATTTGCATTATTTTCTTATTTTAAGTAAGTTTTTGTACATAAAAAGGGGTTTTGTCGTAAAAATCTTAGGTTCCTTTGCTCACCTCAGGTTTATTTGACCATTTTTTCTAATAAACGCACAGAATCTACAAAAATATTACAAAAGATTCCAAAAGAAATCAGGGAAAACCTGTTTTTTTGTTGCATTTGCATTATTTTCTTATTTTAAGTAAGTTTTTGTACATAAAAAGGGGTTTTGTCGTAAAAATCTTAGGTTCCTTTGCTCACCTCAAGTTTATTTGACCATTTTTTCTAATAAACCCACAGAATCCACAAAAATATTACAAAAGATTCCAAAAGAAATCAGCGAAAACCTGTTTTTTTGTTGCAATTGCATTATTTTCTTATTTTAAGTAAGTTTTTGTACATAAAAAGGGGTTTTGTCGTAAAAATCTTAGGTTCCTTTGCTCACCTCAAGTTTATTTGACCATTTTTTCTAATAAACCCACAGAATCTACAAAAATATTACAAAAGATTCCACAAGAAATCAGTGAAAACCTGTTTTTTTGTTGCAATTGCATTATTTTCTTATTTTAAGTAAGTTTTTGTACATAAAAAGGGGTTTTGTCGTAAAAATCTTAGGTTCCTTTGCTCACCTCAAGTTTATTTGACCATTTTTTCTAATAAACCCACAGAATCTACAAAAATATTACAAAAGATTCTAAAAATAATCAGCGAAAACCTGTTTTTTTGTTGCATTTGCATTATTTTCTTATTTTAAGTAAGTTTTTGTACATAAAAAGGGGTTTTGTCGTAAAAATCTTAGGTTCCTTTGCTCACCTCAAGTTTATTTGACCATTTTTTTTTAATAAACCCACAGAATCTACAAAAATATTACAAAAGATTCCAAAAGAAATCAGTGAAAACCTGTTTTTTTGTTGCAATTGCATTATTTTCTTATTTTAAGTAAGTTTTTGTCCAAAAAAATGGGGTTTTGTCGTAAAAATCTTAGGTTCCTTTGCTCACCTCAAGTTTATTTGACCATTTTTTCTAATAAACCCACAGAATCTACAAAAATATTACAAAAGATTCCAAAAGAAATCAGTGAAAACCTGTTTTTTTGTTGCATTTGCATTATTTTCTTATTTTAAGTAAGTTTTTGTACATAAAAAGGGGTTTTGTCGTAAAAATCTTAGGTTCCTTTGCTCACCTCAAGTTTATTCGACCATTTTTTCTAATACACCCACAGAATCTACAAAAATATTACAAAAGATTCCAAAAGAAATCAGTGAAAACCTGTTTTTTTGTTGCAATTGCATTATTTTCTTATTTTAAGTAAGTTTTTGTACATAAAAAGGGGTTTTGTCGTAAAAATCATAGGTTCCTTATCTCACCTCAAGTTTATTTGACCATTTTTTCTAATAAACGCGCAGAATCTACAAAAATATTACAAAAGATTCCAAAAGAAATCAGTGAAAACCTGTTTTTTTGTTGCATTTGCATTATTTTCTTATTTTAAGTAAGTTTTTGTACATAAAAAGGGGTTTTGTCGTAAAAATCTTAGGTTCCTTTGCTCACCTCAAGTTTATTTGACCATTTTTTTCTAATAAACCCACAGAATCTACAAAAATATTACAAAAGATTCCAAAAGAAATCAGCGAAAACCTGTTTTTTTGTTGCAATTGCATTATTTTCTTATTTTAAGTAAGTTTTTGTACATAAAAAGGGGTTTTGTCGTAAAAATCTTAGGTTCCTTTGCTCACCTCAAGTTTATTTAACCATTTTTTCTAAAAAATCCACAGAATCTACAAAAATATTACAAAGGATTCCAAAAGAAATCAGTGAAAACCTGTTTTTTTGTTGCCATTGCATTATTTTCTTAAGTCAAGTAAGTTTTTGTTCATAAAAAGAGGTGTTGTCGTAAAAATCTTAGGTTCCTTTGCTCAGCTCAAGTTTATTGTCTATTTCTTCTAATAAACCTTCAGAATCTACAAAAATATTACAAAAGATTCCAAAAGAAATCAGGAAAACCTGTTTTTTTGTTGCAATTCGTTATTTTATTTTTTTTAAGTAAGTTTTTTTACATAAAAAGGGGTTTTGTCGTAAAAATCTTAGGTTCCTTTGCTCACCTCAAGTTTATTTGACCATTATTTCTAATAAACCCACAGAATCTACAAAAATATTACAAAAGATTCCAAAAGAAATGAGTGAAAACCTGTTTTTTTGTTGCATTTGCATTATTTTCTTATTTTAAGTAAGTTTTTGTACATAAAAAGGGGTTTTGTCGTAAAAATCTTAGGTTCCTTTGCTCACCTCAAGTTTATTTGACCATTTTTTCTAATAAACCCACAGAATCTACAAAAATATTACAAAAGATTCCAAAAGAAATCAGTGAAAACCTGTTTTTTTGTTGCAATTGCATTATTTTCTTATTTTAAGTAAGTTTTTGTTCATAAAAAGGGGTTTCAACGTAAAAATCTTAGGTTCCTTTGCTCACCTCAAGTTTATTTGACCATTTTTTCTAATAAACCCACAGAATCTACAAAAATATTACAAAAGATTCCAAAAGAAATCAGTGAAAACCTGTTTTTTTGTTGCAATTGCATTATTTTCTTATTTTAAGTAAGTTTTTGTACATAAAAAGGGGTTTTGTCGTAAAAATCTTAGGTTCCTATGCTCACCTCAAGTTTATTTGACCATTTTTTCTAATAAACCCACAGAATCTACAAAAATATTACAAAAGATTCCAAAAGAAATCAGTGAAAACCTGTTTTTTTTGTTGCATTTGCATTATTTTCTAAATTTAAGTAAGTTTTTGTACATAAAAAGGGGTTTTGTCGTTAAAATCTTAGGTTCCTTTGCTCACCTTATATTTATTTGACCATTTTTTATAATAAACCCACAGAATCTACAAAAATATTACAAAAGATTCCAAAAGAAATCAGTGAAAACCTGTTTTTTTGTTGCAATTGCATTAATTTCTTATTTCAAGGACGTTTTTGTACATAAAAAGGGGTTTTGTCGTAAAAATATTAGGTACCATTTGCTCACCTCAAGTTTATTTCACCAATTTTCCTAATAAACCCACAAAATCTACAAAAATATTACAAAAGATTCCAAAAGAAATCAGTGAAAACCTGTTTTTTTGTTGCAATTGCATTATTTTCTTATTATAGGTAAGTTTTTGTACATAAAAAGGGGTTTTGTCGTAAAAATCTTAGGTTCCTTTGCTCACCTCAAGTTTATTTGACCATTTTTTCTAATAAACCCACAGAATCTACAAAAATATTACAAAAGATTCCAAAAGAAATCAGTGAAAACCTGTTTTTTTGTTGCATTTGCATTATTGTCTTATTTTAAGTAAGTTTTTGTACATAAAAAGGGGTTTTGTCGTAAAAATCTTAGGTTCCTTTGCTCACCTCAAGTTTATTTGACCATTTTTTCTAATAAACCCACAGAATCTACAAAAATATTACAAAAGATTCCAAAAGAAATCAGTGAAAACCTGTTTTTTTGTTGCAATTGCATTATTTTCTTATTTTAAGAAAGTTTTTGTTCATAAAAAGGGGTTTCAACGTAAAAATCTTAGGTTCCTTTGCTCACCTCAAGTTTATTTGACCATTTTTTCTAATAAACCCACAGAATCTACAAAAATATTACAAAAGATTCCAAAAGAAATCAGTGAAAACCTGTTTTTTTGTTGCAATTGCATTATTTTCTTATTATAAGTAAGTTTTTGTACATAAAAAGGGGTTTTGTCGTAAAAATCTTAGGTTCCTTTGCTCACCTCAAGTTTATTTGACCATTTTTTCTAATAAACCCACAGAATCTACAAAAATATTACAAAAGATTCCAAAAGAAATCAGTGAAAACCTGTTTTTTTGTTGCATTTGCATTATTTTCTTATTTTAAGTAAGTTTTTGTACATAAAAAGGGGTTTTGTCGTAAAAATCTTAGGTTCCTTTGCTCACCTCAAGTTTATTTGACCATTTTTTCTAATAAACCCACAGAATCTACGAAAATATTACAGAAGATTCCAAAAGAAATCAGTGAAAACCTGTTTTTTTGTTGCATTTGCATTATTTTCTTATTATAGGTAAGTTTTTGTACTTAAAAAGGGGTTTTGTCGTAAAACTCTTAGGTTCCTTTGCTCACCTCAAGTTTATTTCACCAATTTTCCTAATAAACCCACAGAAACTACAAAAATATTACAAAAGATTCCAAAAGAAATCAGTGAAAACCTGTTTTTTTGTTGCAATTGCATTATTTTCTTATTATAGGTAAGTTTTTGTACATAAAAAGGGGTTTTGTCGTAAAAATCTTAGGTTCCTTTGCTCACCTCAAGTTTATTTGACCATTTTTTCTAATAAACCCACAGAATCTACAAAAAGATTACAAAAGATTCCAAAAGAATTCAGTGAAAACCTGTTTTTTTGTTGCAATTGCATTATTTTCTTATTTTAAGTAAGTTTTTGAACATAAAAAGGGGTTTTGTCGTAAAAATCTTAGGTTCCTTTGCTCACCTCAAGTTTATTTGACCATTTTTTCTAATAAACCCACAGAATCTACAAAAATATTACAAAAGATTCCAAAAGAAATCAGTGAAAACCTGTTTTTTTGTTGCATTTGCATTATTTTCTAATTTTAAGTAAGTTTTTGTACATAAAAAGGGGTTTTGTCGTAAAAATCTTAGGTTCCTTTGCTCACCTCAAGTTTATTTGACCATTTTTTCTAATAAACCCACAGAATCTACAAAAATATTACAAAAGATTCCAAAAGAAATCAGTGAAAACCTGTTTTTTTTGTTGCATTTGCATTATTTTCTTATTTTAAGTAAGTTTTCGTACATAAAAAGGGGTTTTGTCGTAAAAATCTTAGGTTCCTTTGCTCACCTCAAGTTTATTTGACCATTTTTTCTAATAAACCCACAGAATCTACAAAAATATTACAAAAGATTCCAAAAGAAATCAGTGAAAACCTGTTTTTTTGTTGCAATTGCATTATTTTCTTATTTTAAGTAAGTTTTTGTACATAAAAAGGGGTTTTGTCGTAAAAATCTTAGGTTCCTTTGCTCACCTCAAGTTTATTTGACCATTTTTTCTAATAAACCCACAGAATCTACAAAAATATTACAAAAGATTCCAAAAGAAATCAGTGAAAACCTGTTTTTTTGTTGCATTTGCATTATTTTCTTATTTTAAGTAAGTTTTTGTACATAAAAAGGGGTTTTGTCGTAAAAATCTGAGGTTCCTTTGCTCACCTCAAGTTTATTAGACCATTTTTTCTAATAAACACACAGAATCTACAAAAATATTACAAAAGATTCCAAAAGAAATCAGTGAAAACCTGTTTTTTTGTTGCATTTGCATTATTTTCTTATTTTAAGTAAGTTTTTGTACATAAAAAGGGGTTTTGTCGTAAAAATCTTAGGTTCCTTTGCTCACCTCAAGTTTATTTGACCATTTTTTTTTAATAAACCCACAGAATCTACAAAAATATTACAAAAGATTCCAAAAGAAATCAGTGAAAACCTGTTTTTTTGTTGCATTTGCATTATTTTCTTATTTTAAGTAAGTTTTTGTACAAAAAAAGGGGTTTTGTCGTAAAAATCTTAGGTTCCTTTGCTCACCTTAAGTTTATTTGACCATTTTTTCTAATAAACCCACAGAATCTACCAAAATATTACAAAAGATTCCAATAGAAATCAGTGAAAACCTGTTTTTTTGTTGCATTTGCATTATTTTCTTATTTTAAGTAAGTTTTTGTACATAAAAAGGGGTTTTGTCGTAAAAATCTTAGGTTCCTTTGCTCACCTCAAGTTTATTTGACCATTTTTTCTAATAAACCCACAGAATCTACAAAAATATTACAAAAGATTCCAAAAGAAATCAGTGAAAACCTGTTTTTTTGTTGCATTTGCATTATTTTCTTATTTTAAGTAAGTTTTTGTACATAAAAAGGGGTTTTGTCGTAAAAATCTTAGGTTCCTTATCTCACCTCAAGTTTATTTGACCATTTTTTCTAATAAACCCGCAGAATCTACATAAATATTACAAAAGATTCCAAAAGAAATCAGTGAAAACCTGTTTTTTTGTTGCATTTGCATTATTTTCTTATTTTAAGTAAGTTTTCGTACATAAAAAGGGGTTTTCTCAAAAAATCTTAGGTTCCTTTGCTCACCTCAAGTTTATTTAAACATTTTTTTTAATAAACCCACAGAATCTACAAAAATATTACAAAAGATTCCAAAAGAAATCAGTGAAAACTTTTTTTTTTGTTGCATTTGCATTATTTTCTTATTTTAAGTAAGTTTTCGTACATAAAAAGGGGTTTTCTCGTAAAAATCTTAGGTTCCTTTGCTCACCTCAAGTTTATTTGAACATTTTTTCTAATAAACGCACAGAATCTACAAAAATATTACAAAAGATTCCAAAAGAAATCAGTGAAAACCTGTTTTTTTGTTGCATTTGCATTATTTTCTTATTTTAAGTAAGTTTTTGTACATAAAAAGGGGTTTTGTCGTAAAAATCTTAGGTTCCTTTGCTCACCTCCAGTTTATTTGACCATTTTTACTAATAAACCCACAGAATCAACGAAAATATTACACAAGATTCCAAAAGAAATCAGTGAAAACCTGTTTTTTTGTTGCATTTGCATTATTTTCTTATTTTAAGTAAGTTTTTGTACATAAAAAAGGGTTTCAACGTAAAAATCTTAGGTTCCTTTGCTCACCTCAAGTTTATTTGACCATTTTTTCTAATAAACCCACAGAATCTACAAAAAGATTACAAAAGATTCCAAAAGGAATCAGTAAAAACCTGTTTTTTTGTTGCAATTGCATTATTTTCTTATTTTAAGTAAGTTTTTGTACATAAAAAGGGGTTTTGTCGTAAAAATCTTAGGTTTCTATGCTCACCTCAAGTTTATTTGACCTTTTTTTCTAATAAACCCACAGAATCTACAAAAATATTACAAAAGATTTTAAAAGAAATCAGTGAAAACCTGTTTTTTTGTTGCATTTGCATTATTTTCTTATTTTAAGTAAGTTTTTGTACATAAAAAGGGGTTTTGTCGTAAAAATCTTAGGTTCCTTTGCTCACCTCCAGTTTATTTGACCATTTTTTCTAATAAACCCACAGAATCTACGAAAATATTACACAAGATTTCAAAAGAAATCAGTGAAAACCTGTTTTTTTGTTGCAATTGCATTATTTTCTTATTATAGGTAAGTTTATTTGACCATTTTTTCAAGTTTATTTGACCATTTTTCCTAATAAACCCACAGAATCTACAAAAATATTACAAAAGATTCCAAAAGAAATCAGTGAAAACCTGTTTTTTTGTTGCAATTGCATTATTTTCTTATTATAGGTAAGTTTTTGTACATAAAAAGGGGTTTTGTCGTAAAAATCTTAGGTTCCTTTGCTCACCTCAAGTTTATTTGAACATTTTTTCTAATAAACCCACACACATACATATACACATATATATATACACTACCGTTCACTAGTATTCAAATGACATATTTAAAATGACACTTTATTTTAAATGTTATGTTTTAATGTTTATTTTTTCCTTACTTTTATATAAATATTTAATAAATATATAAGTATTATGATTAAAATGTTATGATAAAAATCATAAAATTTTAGTCATAATACGAGAATGATCAAATATTGAATAGAATGATTTGGCCTTTCTTTTTTTCTTCTTTGGCCATTGACAGATCTCTCTTTTATCGGAATTTTATGGGATGAATTAAAAGTAATATCAAAAACTAATGCCTAATAAAGCAAAAGGAAAAACTTATTAGTAAGTGCCATAAAATTGATAAATTGAACAAGTCAGTAAATAGAATGCCAAGAATATGTTATTGTCACTAAAGATGATTAAGTCGGCAAGTATATTATAAACTTATCTAATGGGACTTTTTATTAAATTTTTTGTACACTTAATAAATAGGAAGATAACATATAATTCAGGTAGATTTGCTTTTTTTCCCAATAATAAAAACTTTGATCTTATATTACAAATTATTATAAATCTTATATTATAAATTATTGGGGAGGGCAGCAGGGGCATTTGCCCCCCCCCCCCCAATAATTTTTCAAAAAAATAATTTTGAAGTTTTTAGAAAAAAAGCAAACAATTACAAATAATGAAATAAAAGAAAAAAAAAGGATAAAAAGGACCTAATATGTTATCCGTGTTTTCGGCGTAAGTTCCTTCGACATAAAATTTTGACCTACTACTATTTGACCTACCTACCTAGTAGTATTGCCCCCCTAAAATAATTTTTGTTCCTACAGGCCTGTATATATATACATATATATGCACCGCACTGGGTCCCTAATATTTAAGGGGCCCTAAATAATAAAATCACATTTTTCTAATATGAAACTTATTTATAAAAACTAGCACTAGAAGCCAAATCTTAAGAATCTTTTGTACTAAATTACTTTTTGATTAGAAACTTATTTTATTAAGCAGGCTTGGTTGGGAAGCAGGAGCGATCGGCCAGGTTTTGTAGTTGTTTTGAGAACATTTAAATTTATGTATGTCCGTAAAACAAAAAATTTTTGTGTTAAGGACATACATGGAAACATGCATAAACTTGAATGTTCTCAGAACATCTTAGTGCGGAAGAATAAAAAGAATATTCGCAAACACTAAAAACCCGCCAAATCTACGAACAAACTAATTCTATTGGTTCAAAAAATGTGCTGACTAAGCAAAATAAAGTTCTTGAGTTTTCTGTTGAATTGTTTTAAAAATTGTTTTATTCGAAATTTGTTAAGTTTTGAGATTTCTAGAATAAATTGTTTTAAGAATATACTATCAAACAAGCGATTACTTTAATACTATGGCTCATTCTCAGAGCCACATCTGCAAAGCCATAAAGCCGCCTGAGGTCATGACAGAACACTAATATATATATATATATATATATATATATATATATATATATATATATATATATATATATATATATATATATAAATTTAACTATCTGTTTTTTTATCTAATAAAAAAATATTTTACTAATGTTTTTACAACAATAAAATACTGCTTGATGTTTTCCGCATAAACTATTTTAAAAGACTGTTAAATTTGAAAAGTCTAATTTGAAAAAGTTTTGGTGTAATGTAAATGGCTTAACGCATAGGCAAAATCACCATTTCATACATATATACACATATATATATATATATATACATATATATATATATACATATATATATATATATATACATATATATATATATATACATATATATATATATATATATATATATATATATATATATATATATATATATATATATATATATATATATATATATATATCAGGGGTGTACTCTCATGGTCATCCTGTGGCACAGGGCAACTCATTTATTGCAAAGGCAACTGAAATTTTAAAAAATAGCCCAGCAGGATGACCAGACAGCTTGTTACTTACAAAAGTGTGTTTTTTAATAAAACTATATTTTGATCTATAAAGATTTTTATCGTTGCAATTATTTAAAAAAAAACTTTAAAAAATATTTAAAGTAGTATACACTTTGTTTAACAATGAGTACACTAGGGTGCATTATATAATTTTACCAAACCTAATAAAAGATTTTGAGATTTCTAGAATAAATTGTTTTAAGAATATACTATCAAACAAACTATTACTTTAATACTATGGCTCATTCTCAGAGCCACATCTGCAAAGCCATAAATCTTTTAAACTAATAATTTGTTAACAAAAATAAATGTTGCAAATATATATTTTTTAAATTGTCAAAATTTTGAATGTTTATTATATGTTATTGATTTTATTAGTATATTCTTATTTTTTATTTAAAAAGTGTGTATTTTTTATATAAATGTAATTTTGTGTATCTATTTTTTATTCTAATGTAATCTTTTAAAGCAATTTTTATGATTTATTTTTCAAACAAAAAGACTTTTAACAATAATTGTGTTTTTAACGAAATTGTTAATAACCATCAAAGTTAATAAAACTAATTATGAAATAAACATAAAAGAAGTTTCTGGTTACTAAACACAAATATGCATACAAAGTAACTCACGGATGAACAAGCACCGCGCCTGAGGTCACGACAGAACACAAAGATATATATATATATATATATATATATATATATATATATATATATATATATATATATATATATATATATATAAAGTTATTAGATAAAGGGTAAACAGATTCTATCTGTTGACCAGCCTCGCACCCCTTCTTCATCTATTAGGCTGGCGCAGATGTATTTTTAATACATTGTTTCCAGTTTAGGATGTTGAATGCTGGATCTTCTTGACTCAATGCATGGGTTTGCTTGTGTCACTGTTTTTATGACTAGGCAACTCATTCTATTATCTCCTTATGAGGGTACAGCTCTAAAACTCAGTTTTATGGTTCTGAGGCCGGCTGGTAGTCAGGTTTCCCGAACTCTGTGGTAGCTCTCAGAGAGGCTGATTCCATCAACAGCTGAAAAATATCAAAGTATTAACAGTGCCATGTTGCGCATGGATGGTGTCCCTGTTTGTACTTTTGGTGTGCATTGCGGAGGCCACATTTGGAGCCCTTTGTTACGGCTTAGGGTTTATTAGTAGTAATGAGGCAATTGCTTGGGCTATTAAACGGTGTTCTGAGTACTATCTATGCTTTGAGTCAAGTTCTTCAATCTAATTTAAAAATGAATAAAGTACCAAAAACTATAAAACACAAAAAACCATCATCATCACCAAGTTCTCTAAACCTATCATTCACTAATATTCGTGGTCTTCGAAGTAACTTTTCTTCTGTTGAGTCTTATCTCTTGCAAAGTTCACCAGACCTACTTGCTCTTTGTGAGACTAATTTGAGTTCGGCTGTCTCATCTTGTGATCTTAGTGTTGATGGTTATCTTCCTCTGATTCGTAAAGACTCCAATAGTCACATGCTTGGCCTGGGCATTTACATTCGTAAGAATTCACCTGTTTGTCGTGAAACTAGGTTTGAATCCACAGACTATTCTTTCATGTGCTTTCGTTTAGCACCACTTCACTCTATTGCCTTTCTCTTTGTTCTATATCGCTCTCCTTCATCTCAAGACTGCAGTCTTTTTGATGTTATTTCTGATCATATTGACCAAGCCCTCTCTCTTTATCCATCAGCTAATATAGTTGTTGTCGGTGACTTTAATGCTCACCACTCTGAATGGCTTGGCTCTAGTGTCAGTGATTCTGCAGGCATTAAAGCCCACAACTTTTGCCTTTCTCAATCCCTAACTCAAATAGTCAACTTTCCAACTCGCTTTCCTGACAACCCTAATCATTTACCTTCTCTACTCGACTTATGTCTTGTTTCTGATCCTAGTCAGTGGTCAGTTTCTCCGCATTCACCCTTAGGTTCTTCTGATCACAGTTTGATCTCTCTAAAACTAATATCTCATTCTTCTTCATCACCTGAATCCCCCTATTACCGAACCTCTTTCAACTACAGTAAAGCTGACTGGGATTCTTTCCGTGACTTTCTTCGTGATGGCCCTTGGGTAGAAATCTTTCAACTTCCTGTCGACAAATGTGCTTCTTACATAACTTCGTGGATTCAGGCTGGCATGGAATCTTTTATTCCCTCTCGACGATTCCAGGTCAAGCCTCACTTTCCCCCATGGTTTTCCTCACACTGTGCTGCTGCGATTGCCAATCGAAACCATTACTTCCATATCTATCAGCAAAACAATTCTCCAGAAAACAGACGTCTGTTTATTACTGCTAGAAACAACTGTAAAAAGGTTTTGTCTAACGCCAAAACCCGCTATTCTCAGGTCATGAAATCTCGTATCTCATCTCAAAAATTAGGCTCTCGTGACTTCTAGAGAATCTTTAATAATATCAATAATAAGGGCAAATCTATAATTCCACCTCTCTTGTATGGTTCAGACTTTGTCACCTCACCTAAAGACAAAGCCGAACTGTTTGCTAAAAACTTTTCATCAATATCATCTCTTGATTCCACTAATTGCGTTCTACCTGATATTGCCAACAAACAGGTTGATCCATTGCTTGACATTCATATCACTCCAGCATCTGTATCTAAAGTGATTTCCTACTTAGACTCTTCTACAGCTTGTGGCCCAGACAACATACCTGTTATTGTCTTGCAGAAGTGTTCTCCGGAGCTGTCGTCTATACTCTCAAAACTATTCAACAAGTGCTTATCAGAGTCTTGTTTTCCAGCCTGCTGGAAAGCCGCATCTGTTATCCCTATCTTCAAAAATTCTGGAGAGCGATCCGATTCATCTAACTATTGTCCCATAAGTCTTCTTCCTATCATAAGCAAGGTTTTTGAATCTTTAATTAACAAACACTTAATTTCTCATCTTGAATCTAATAACTTACTTTCTGACCATCAATATGGATTTCGATCTTCTCGTTCTACAGCTGATTTGCTAACAGTAATAACTGACAGGTTTTATCGTGCATTAGATGAAGGTGGAGAGGTTAAGGCCATCGCTCTTGACATTTCAAAAGCGTTTGATAAAGTTTGGCATGCTGGTCTTCTCCATAAGCTTTCTTCTTATGGTGTATCCGGCAACATCTTCAAGATCATTGAATCCTTCCTTTTCAATCGTAGCATAAAAGTTGGCCTCGATGGACAACACTCTTCTTCTTATTCTGTAACTTCAGGGGTTCCTCAAGGTTCTATCCTTGGCCCTATACTCTTTTTAATTTACATTAACGATCTTCCAGATATTCTCACATCTAAGGTGGCATTGTTTGCTGATGATACTACCATTTATTCTTGTCGTGATAAGAAACCAACACCCTCTGATTGCTTGGAGGGGGCATTTGAGCTTGAAAAGGATCTCACTTCCGCTACAGTATGGGGCTCACAGTGGCTGGTGAACTTTAATTCAGATAAAACTCAATTTTTTTCAGCCAATCGTTATCGCAATAATTTAGATCTTCCTATATTTATGAACGGTGATGTACTCGATGAGTCACCTACTCTTCATCTTCTAGGATTAACTCTTACTTCCAATCTTTCTTGGAAACCATATATCAAATCGGTTGCAAAATTAGCATCTGCTAAGGTTGCATCTCTTTATCGAGCTCGCCACTTTCTTACTCTGGATTCTATTCTCTATCTCTATAAATCTCAAATCCGGCCTTGTATGGAATACTGTTGCCATATCTGGGGCGGATCTTCTAATGATGCCCTTTCTCTTTTAGACAGGGTTCAAAAACGCATTGTAAACATAGTTGGACCTGCTCTTGCAGCCAACCTTCAACCGTTATCACATCGTCGTAATGTTGCTTCTCTTTCTCTTTTCTACAAATACTATAATGGACACTGCTCTAAAGAGCTAGCGTCTCTTGTGCCATCTACTAAAATTCATTCTCGTGTTACTCGTCATTCAATTAAGTGTCATCCTTTTTCTGTGACTGTTCCTAAGTGCTCCAAAAACG